>NC_139080.1:24677089-25064589 GCF_965140915.1 Aythya marila | reverse complement strand
TCAGAGGTACAAATTTTCCACCTTACTAACATAGTATTTGCAAAATTTGTTTCTGGTGAGCATTATGTTAGTTACAAAGCTTGTATGGCACAGCGTAGAGAAAAGTGGAAACAACATGCATACTTTAAAAACTGTTCCACATGGAAAAATCTTCATATTAAGAAATTAAGTCAGACAGAGAACTCTGCAGAACTCTACAAACACTCTGCCTAATGTGCAAGTGTGGTCAACAATGCAAAGAAGTTATAAGGTTGCACAGGGATAGCATGCATTTAGCATACCTTACCACCAACCCTTTCCTCCCCCATTCACCCCAACAAACTTCCCCAATTCCATTCATTATATAAAATGGTGGGCTTCAGAAAAAGGATAACATAAACATTTCATACGCAGGAAAAGGCTTTTCTATGGTGAGACACCAAAAAGATGTAACATCTTCTACAAGAAGGTGAAAATAAGAGGGCAAATAGTAAACTACATAAAATGATACCAAGACCATAAGCCCAGGTTACTGTAACATAAAACCACTACAAAAACATGATGAAAAAGAAGATGTGGCTAACATTCAAAACTGAGAAAAGAAACAACTTTTATCCGACAATAAAAATGTAGCAGTGTCTTAGGGACTATATGTATTTACAAAAATATAAAACTAACTACTTAAAAAACAATGATAATTACTCAAACTACCTCTACAAACCCAGGGCAGAATAGCAAGAATCTATTCAAACCATTCCATACAGTCTGCTGCTGTCACTAGTGATTGCGCTATAGCTCTTTCATGTCATTAACAAGTTAATTCTGATGACA
This sequence comes from Aythya marila, assembly GCF_965140915.1. Classification (NCBI taxonomy): domain Eukaryota; kingdom Metazoa; phylum Chordata; class Aves; order Anseriformes; family Anatidae; genus Aythya; species Aythya marila. The sequence continues at coordinate 25,063,779 of NC_139080.1, read as the reverse complement.
TAGCCATTCCTGGGGTAAGAACACAAGAAGAGCTCAGACCAGAGCTTACACGAATTATAAATAAATCTAGTTATATAATAATTAGTGTTAACGAAGCTTTGAAAAAATAAAGCTCATGAAGCAGAGTACATGCCAATAACTATTTGGAAGAACTACTTTTCATTTCTCTACTGTAGGATTTGCAAATTCTTAAGCACCTCAAGCTAATCTTTCCCACAAACTGCGTAACAGACTAGACTGATGATATAATTCATTATTTCAGTTCCTGTGTTCACAGTACTTCCATGAAGAGATCCTTTACACAAGAATAGAATATACTTCAGAGACCGTCGTAATACTTGCTATAGTGGAATTAGACTGAATAGACAGAGTAATCTAAATGATAAGAATGTTTTGCCCTGCCAATATTACCTCAAAAAACGAGAAATCAAAATATCATTTAAGGGGTGATCCTATTCTAAAAGTATCTCTATCTGAATACTGAGGGAGTTCATGTTTACTGTTTTTCAAGGAATTCCATAAGTATGCTAAATTTGAAATTAAATGTATTTATCACCTGGCTTGACAGGTCTGCAGCTTGACCTTGACTTTTGTCAAAAGCTATTATTTCTGCTCTACGCATCACCACTCTAAAGAAGTTCTCAAAGTGGATCCTAGTTAAGAGTTCTGTGGAAGATTCAAGGGACAGGAAACTGTATGATTTACTACTCCTTTCCTAAACAGATTCCATGGAATTCTGAGCAAAAGAAAATAATAAAAACCTATTGTAGATAATACTTTCAAGAGAACACACTGAATATACAAAAAAAAAAACAAAACAGTAAGTAAAGCAGTACCACTTCTACAACTAAGACATAACTCAATATGCATAATAATTGATGAAAAAGCTAAATTATTGCAGCAATATATTTTTTATAAGTAACTCCTCACCTCAACACAAGAGCGTTCCCCTCTTTTACAGTATGCTTTTATCACGAACATCACTTATCACTCAGCCTTGATCTTTTCTCCAAATTATCATGCACTGGGGGCAAAGAACATACCTTATATTCTCCTCTCAAATCCTACTCATCTCAACCTATACTTCGGTACAGCTTTTTGCTCCATCCAACTGCTGCTGCTGCAAGAGCTCATACCCAATTGTCAGTTCTCCCTTGCACTAACACCTTTCTGAACTATAAAAAATTTCTTGCTACCAAAGTAGCATTCCCTCCTCAATATTTTTTTCTGAAGTATATATATTTTTAATTATCATACGTAGCATGCTTAGGGCTCTAGATATTTACGGAACCAGTTGCTCAATCATTTTTACTATCTAAAGTCCTAATGAGAGAAGAACAGGTGGTTCAGCTTTTTTTCTCATCAGTTGTGTTACTGCAGGAACATATGATGACTCCCCTCTAGCTTCTCTGTCTGAAACCATACCCATCCTCTTCCCCCTTTAACTGTTCCTGCTCACTATACTATTTCTTCCAGCACATTATAACCCTCCCTGTCATTTATGAGTTTTGCTTTTTAGACCATATTTTCTCTCTTCAAAAATTTCCATTTAAGGGATGACACACATTTCTGATGTTTTTAGATTTCCATTTTACACTGATGGCTTGCAGCGGTCTCAATTCCTATTTTTAATTGGTACTATATCTTCACTTATCTTTCAAGCCTTCAAGGGTATTTCACTATCTAAAACTAATTTGAGTCCAAATGCATGAGTTCTGTGTGTACATGCATAAAAGCCTCAGTAGTAGCCTCCAGTGGCCTTAGTTACCTGTTTAAGCTGGCCCACTTGAAGGTAAACTACACATACCAGGGCAGAAGCATGAACATGGATTTACTATGTTTTCCATAAACAACAGGAAGAAAGTTATCCATAAATTACCAGAAAAAAAAATCATTTTTTTTCAGGAGTAAACTGTAATATCCTTATATGTGTCTTTATATGACAGGTAAATGTTTTATGTGAAATCATGAGTCATAAAACCTGCATAAGCTGTGGGACAAAGTCTCAGGTTGTACACTGTAGTTGCTATTCAGGGATATTTTGGGTTTGCAAGTTTGAAGAGATCTAGAGCATTACTGTAAAACACTTCTTGTATTGATGCTTTCTATAATGTTCAGCAGCTATGAATGTAGAGTTGTAAGTTTTCTAAAAGCTGTATCTAATTACAGTCCTGAATGATTTGAATAATAGACTGCCTGACATATTCCAAGATAAGTGGCTGCTACATTTCTTTGATATTAGGGTCATATACTGTACTTACCTATTTTTACTCCATGCTCTCCATTGCCTAGTAATAAATTAATTTCTCACTGTTAGTTTGGCATGTGCCCTACAGTTAAATTCATTTTCTCTCCAACTGAAGGAAGAAAAAGTTTTCTGAAGTATGACAACTATTCTTCTTATTTTTAGAACTAATGGCCACAGATTAAATTCAGAATACTATTTTAAGAGGGACATTCCCACATAAAGTCTTAAGAACTGTTTTTACATTTTGATTTTTAGAAAATTACCTGATGGTGTTGCACAACACATGTATACAAAACTTTTAACGATATGGATATCATTTGAAAGAACAAGTTTTAACCTTAGTATTTAATTTTTTTCATTCCCTGGAACACATAACACTGCAAAGGACCTCATGGACATCTGCAACTACTATCAATGGCAATGACAATTATAAAACAGGTAATCACTATGCAGGCAGCAACAATTAGTGATGATGTAACTTATGTTGTTTCCAAAGCAGGAAGTATGAGGAAATGGTCTAGCTTCTTCACTGATTCCATATTTTACCAAGAACTCAGCAGTACCAAGAAAGAAGTATTTTGTGGAATCAATCCTTTTATACAGAATTTCTTCCTTTGTTTAGCCTATACCTTCCAGCTCTCCCTAATATATCCACTTCATTGCAGCTACCTTCTGAAGAATGGGGGAAGCCAATGACTTATGGTTATCATGAGGAAAGCAAGTACACATAGGAAGTGGAAAATGCTCATGTATTTTAGACGAAGAAAGGACTCCAGACACTTGGTGAACAAGTCCTGTTCTCAAGCACCCCCTGATCGCCATTTTTAACTTACCCTCAAAGAGGATAATTCTAAGTACCATAATGACCAGAATCATTCTTAAGCTAGCCTCAGAACAAGAGAAACAGATGACAGCCTGTGTTTTGAGCTGTTAAGGTCTTAAGGATGGCAAACAAGAAATTGTGGCATTGCAATCACAGAAATAACTGCACAATTAAAGTCAGGTCTTTTCTGCCTAGCACTGCATACTACAGCACAGAGTAACTGACATAAGACAGCACCAGGCATTTTCAGACTGTGCGACACGTGAATGACTATGCATCAGGTAAAGCGTGTGTCTGGATTGTTACTGGCCCACTTGGAATTCGAATTGCATCACAGTTCTCTCAGGTTAGGCTAATACCCACCACAGTCTTTCAAGTTTATATTTTAAACACAAGATCTTAAAGCCTGTAAATATAAAACTGAACAATTAGCTAAAATATTTATTTGTTAAGTAAGATAATTTCTTGCACCTTCTTTGTAAGTATTTAATAACTATATAATTTTGCAAATGTATGGCTCCCAAAGCCAACATGAAGTACCTTAACAGAGATTATTAAAGCTGCAGTGTAGGTTCTAGATACCAGCCATGTAAGAAATAAGGCTAGGCTAAAAAATGTCCATGGTTCTTTTATTCTCGTCACTCCCACAAACTTTCACAAGGATTTATATTGCTCCAATCCCTTATTAAATTGCAAATTTAAAGTGGACAAAAAAACAACACAAAGCAAACAAACGAACAAAACCCTACATTAAAATAAAATAAAAATTTAAAATAAATTAAACAACACCAAGAACACAAACTACTATTCTTTCCACCAACAAAGGAATGCCCTCCGTGACTTTGCTAACCTTAATTATACCTATAGTTTTGAGATTCCCTAATGGAAAGTGCTACAAAGCAGAAAGCACTAACTGAATGAATCATGACACATACTGATACACCACTGATTGTAAATCTATACCCTTTTTATTTGCACCCAGGGGCTATGATTCGTACACTCGTGAAAAATTACTTCCAAGTAGCAAAATGTCATAATTGGAGTTATGTACGGTAAATAATCAGGCTGAGAATTAACAAGTATGTGATTTTATGTAGCTTATTTTTGATATTGTAGCAACTAGATGATTTGAAAGATTTCTGTAGTTTGGATGCTTTATTTGTAAATACACATTTCCCTAAGGCAGAGGAGAAAAAAAAAAAAGAAATAAAAAAAGAAAAAAGAAAAACAAATTGAAAGAGAAGGTTAAAATCCTTGAAGGCATCCTTCTTAAATATACAATATTATTTTCTCCACCTTCCAGAATGCAATTATTACGGATCCAAAAAAGCTGCCAGAACTGCATGAAAACCACAATTCCATGCAGGACCTTTACAGGTGAAAGTATTTCCAAAAAATCACTTTGATGACTGCCTCAAAAATACAAAATGCTTAAATTGAGACACCTCCCTCTCCCCTTTTTTAAAGGCTACTTACATCAATGACCGATGAACCTGACAGACTTAATCCCTCTAAGTCTGCTGTTAAACTTGGGGACAAAACAGCTGCTGTAGGAACTGCCACAGGAGTTGTCACAGGGTGGACTAGAATTAGAAAGGCAATTGACATTTAACTAAAAATACAAATAAAAGTAATGGGAAGGACAATAACTTATTTTCATTAAGTTTAAAACGATTTTATGTCTTGATCTAATTATTTCATGCTCATGTCTCCTAATCATAGAACATTATTTTCTCCAGACATAGCAGACATGCTCAATATAAACAATGAAAATATAAATAAAACTGATAGATGTATAGACCACACACATTTTTTACATTGAAGATATTTTGCTCTTCTTTCTGACTTTTTCACTCCATTTTATCCTTCAATCTGATCTATGCCGTGCAGCACATTTTCAATATGAGTTATGTGTAAAGTACATATTAACACAACTCTAACATTTGTTGCACACATAGAAGAAAATCTGAAGACCTGCACTACAAACCATAGAAAAAAACAGCACTAGCTCTACTGTACACTTCCAAAACTACATTTTAACCTGTTTTTTTAAATTGATATTTTTAGTATCTTGTTATAGTAGCATAATTGCTTCATAAATTGCACAAGATGTTGTAAAAGAAACATCCATTGTTACCTGAGGAAATAAGCCCACTTTAATGGAAAACAAATCTAGATACACAAAATTTTCAAAATAAATGTTTTACATCCCAATGCGTTCCAAAATTTGAAACTAATTTTCAGTGCTATAATAAACAAAATAATGTATCATAAAAAATATGCTTAAAAAAAAAGTTGCTAGTCTGAGCAGTACACATATACATATATTTTTTTTTGGTCAGGAAGCTTGGATAATAAACGAACAGAATCAATGTTTAAGACATTTAAAATTTCACTGAGTTAACGGAATTGAATCTAAGCCATAGAAAATATAAGGCTTCAATCAAGATACTTACAGTCATCTAAATCTAAGAGAAATACATCTTGTTTACTTGGAGTTTTTCTATCTTGCGCAGTTTTTTCTTCTTTCTGTCAAAATAGATGAATATTTCATCTTTTATCATATCAGCAAAAGAATGGTCTTTTATACTTCTATAGTGGCAAAGTGTATTTTTGTTGTTTTAGAAGAAAAATGTGTCCATTTCCAGAACTTAGCATTCAAAGAATTCACCTATTGAGACAGAGTTGTTTGTACACAGAAGCTGAACCCAAGCTCTACATTTAAGTTATATTTCACTCCTCTCAAGCCCATGCTTTGGTCTAATACTAATAACAGTAACTGAAAGACAACTTTTGCTGACAGATCAGATGCTTCTGCTGATACCATTAGAGACAGAAATGTTTAAAAAATATATTCTGTTTCTGTATGAAAAACAGGGCAAAAACAAATCGTAAGGAAGCGGTATTATTTGCACTTTTCTAGGAGAAGGGAAACCTGTCCTATCATGTACTGGGATACTACTTAATTGCTGGAGAAAGTCAACAAAAAGTTAATTTTTTGACACAAAAAAACAATGCAATTTTAAGCTGTAAGATGAATTCTAATACAAAGATTGCCAGTATTGTCAGCATACTGTTGCAGAGTAGAGTAGTAATAGAGTAATCTCAGTGACTTGGCGTACATACAGTTTCAAAAAATTTGTTGCAATACAGCTAAATCAAAAGTTGCAGACATGACTAGTAAGAGTGAACACTGGTCGTATCTACAGAACATCTAGACAGAGATGATTCAAGACAGATTTTAATGAGTCGCAGCTCAAAATGGGCTCCAGATACTGGGGATTAGTAAACATGATTGATCTTTGGACACTGACAGAGTCTGGACACGTTACCCACTGGATGCTCATAAGACAGTTTTTCATCATGCTATTCCCAATCCACTCTTAAGCCTCCTTTGTCTGGATCAGCTGCAAAACTCTGCCTTTGGTCTGTCTCTCTGGCTCAGTCACCAGACGGCAGGCTTCATCATTCTTTCAGAGAAATTTGTCAACTGCCCTTAGACCTTAAGCCTCTGCTCATTACTCAAGCTACTGCAAGAATTTAAATGTAGTCTTTCCAGGAGTTCCACTTCCATGAGCTTTGCAGTTTACCAGTTTTGTCCTCAACAGCCTGTGACAGCCACATCCATACACATGTGCATTATTCTTTTAGCTTTTCTAATCAGTGAAATGGATCTAAACAGAACACTAAAATTCCATAAGCCCATCCTGGGCTTTCTTAAGCTTTACTTACAAGCTGTCACAGTCCTTTGAGGCACTCAGGATACAACTTCCTAAAGGAGCCTGGAGACACTCTCAAAAGCTCAGCAGCTAGGTTCATTTTCTTTGATTGTCAGCAGAATGACCCCTCTTTTTTTCCCCTTTCTTTCAGTCCCTTAGTCTCACAGTCAGTCGCAGGCTAACACTAATGCTGGGTTCATTTTTTCTAGTTTTGTGAGAATTTCCGTGGTTCCCTCTGAAGAACACACAAGAAGCCATATTAATGTTCTTACTAGGCTAAGCCATTGGTATTAATGACTACTGGGTTTACCTAGAACAAAATGACACTGCTCCTCATTTTCTTCCAATAAACCTAAGGCTCAACTGTATCTTGGGCTGCATCAGAAGTAGTATGGCAAGCAGGTTGAGAGAGGCACCGGAACAAGTTGTCCACAGAAGCAGTGGATGCCCCATCCCTGGAAGTGTACAAGACTATGCTGGATGTTTATTTGGGAGACCTCGTCTAGTGGAAGGTGTCCCTGCCCATGGCAGGGGGGTTGGAACTCGGAGATCTTTAAGGTCCCCTCCAACTCAAATTATTCTATGATTCAAACTGACAGTGTTCACTTACATGGTCATTACAGATGTTCTTTAGTTATTCTGGAAGGAGAAGACTCTTGTGGACAGAGTAGAATGGAAGTCACTTACTTTTATTTTTATTAAATCAACATACTTGAATGGTCTGTACTACTACACTATTTGAGTGTTCTATGATCACTGGTTTGTTTGACCCATGACATCCCTCTGGACCAAGGAAATATTATAAAATATATTAAAAATTGTCCTAATATGATTCCATTCCCTATGTGAATTGTCCAGAATTACTGGGGGACTCTGTTGAAGAACCGTCTCTCCTGAGTGCCACCTTGGTCACAACCACAAGAGTTCATTTTGTCTTCCAGTGAGGTTATTGACCATTTATTTGACTGCTTTTTGCTATTTTTTCTCATATGTGAAATGAAGATATACAGTATACTTTATAAATGACAGGTGCTACTTGAATTATGTGCTTACTTTCATTTCTGCACTATGATCTTGTTTGAAGTATGAGTTACTTCAAGTCTAAGAAGCCTCAGAGAAATTATTTAATGACAATTATTTTAATCAATAACAAGTCTTTTTTTAAGCTCCATGTTGTGAACATTCAGCTATGAAACACATTATCTTAAACTCTTTTACTGCACTTTATGTAACATAACTGACTTAGTTTGTGAACTATAAAATCCTGGGACACCTGAATATAAAAGAAAACACAGTTAAGCAAATAGATAAGAAAAAAAAATCCCAACTCTTTCACTTTCTACCTCCATCTATCCATAAGATTAACTTCTTTCATCAATTACAAAATAAGGTTCAAAGATTACTTTTAGCTAGTTTTAGTATTTGCTCCTCTTTCCAGTGAGGAAGGGATTTTCACATTCCCTTTTATTATGCAGCCAGTTAAAATCTATTAAAAGTGGCTTACTCATATAAGAGGATACCACAAGGATAAAAATTTTGAATGTGTTTGAGTTTTGCTAACAAAAATATTGCCCAGTAAAATAAGTTTTAAAAAAAAATTAAGAGTCAGATTCAATAAATTCTCTTACTGTTCATCTGTTTACTGAAGACAGTTAAGGTAAGACATTCTATGACGCAAAGAATACAGAAAACATTTTTTAGTTTTAGTTTTTTTTCCTGTTATTTATCATTCTAAAGTGGTTACTAAGTACAACACAAAGCTTGATATGTATTTGATAACATAAAATGTATTTATGCACTGGTTTTGAGTCTATGATGTGATTAATCTTTAGAACTGAAAAAAATATTTCACAAAACTTTTTATATTTCAAAATAAAATAAAATAAAGATGCAAGTACAGAAACATTACATTGAGGTAATGCATGGCAAGAAAAACTTACACAGCACACTTTATCAGTACACTGTACTTAAGTACAATCAGTTTACTATAAAACAAACACACAAAAACAAACAACAAAGCAAACAACAAACAACCCTATCATCTGGGAAATGTAAAATCAGAGGCAAACTAAATCAAGATAAAGCTAATATTAAAGTATACTGAAGTCTTATTTTCTACTTCAGTCAAGTGTGTCAACCTTAAATAAATACTCAGCTACTTGTGTGTGTACACACTCATACAGATACACACATGCGTATATATATTGTGCTAAAACACTGAAGAAATCTAGTTAAATTTGTCTTGTCTATTAGACATGTGATTATTTTTTCTTTTATTTTTCAAAGAAAAGAAAATTGATTGGCTTTCTAGGAATAATAAATAGCCAATGACTGCAACAAACACTATCAACAGATATTTCTATTGAATGAAAAAAGCTTTGCATTCCAAATCAAGACAATAAAAAGGTTCTGACATGTCTGGCATTCCCCTGTAACATAATTTTTCTTTTTTTTTTTTTTTTCTTTCCTTTTTTTTTCTTGAAATAAATCTACAATAGAACCCAAACAGTTTCCTACCAGGAGAGCTCACTACAGGAAAAGCAGAATACTAAACAAAGAAGTTAAGCTATATTCCATCAAACATTTCTCCATTTGCAATTCATCTTGGTAATAGAGATAGAACCTGGTAAATGCATATAGGACTTGAAGCAGGAGATTTCTCTTGCTCAATGCATAATTCATGTGCTCCGCCTGCAAAGTGTGTAAAATGAGAATTTCACACCGCAGCATGAGCCATGGAGCTGCAGAGAAAAGGCAGATGAAATCATATTTTGCTGTGTGAATTTTATTTCTTATCCTCCCAATATTTATACAAAACCATCATTGACAATCCAAATGCATTGACAGATCACCCACTGTTTCCATTGTGTTAGCACTTGAAAAGAGATCAGGCAGAAAGATAGACAATTTGTTTTTGTATATTTTTTAAATAGTGGATCAGGTTTTTAACAGCTGAGTGACTGTATTATACTTGTATAAGGAGGTCAATAGTAGCTGATTTTAAAATCCCACTGTAGAGACATCTACTTACGTATGCATCCTGAAATCTGCATTTTAGCTCTACAGTATATGCTCAGAGTACATCATGTATTTGAACACCTCAAACTACCCATATTTCAAAATGATATAAAACACTGCAGCACAAGAAAGTGACTTTTCCACTCACTGCAGCTCAGTTACGGTGAACACAACTGCTTTTTCAAAACAATTCTTCAAGAAAAAAAAAAATATTAATAATATATTCAGAAAAAAAAATCTGCTTTTGTAACCTATTTTTCTGCTTGTAAATGCATGGATGCATACACAAATTAAGCTCCCATGTGAGTGTAATCAAACCTTGTTTATTATGAAAATTCTGCTAAACATGACAATGGTAACTAACAAAACACAGAGAATGGTAGTCAGCTCTCAGAACGTTATCTGTGTAATACAGTTCAAACTAACTACTCCTCTCATCAATATGTATTCAGAAGGTATTTTTAGTTTTATCTATAAGGATATATAATCTTTTGCATCTAACGATATAAAATTTTCCCACCTATGCTGATCAAATTAAGAATGTCCCATAGCAGAATAATATAAGCAACTTTTTTTCCAACAAAATCTTTCAAGAGAAAAATATGCATTTCTGAGGGCCTGGATGAGAGTCTGCTTCCTGATGGAAGGAAGCAGAAAAGTTACAAGATTTTCATGGAATTAAAAAAAAGGTGGCTGGTTCTTGTAGAATATATTTTGATAGAAGGGCTCCACTCAAGACTTCTAAAATATTCTTTAAACATTGTTAACTATTGCTTTTCTTTCCAGCTTGGAAGGACTGTCAAGGTTATCATTAGTTAGCTCAACCTATGATCACGGGGCTCAAAATGTGTAACTCTCCAAAAATCTCTTAAGCTACTTAGAACAATAGTCACTTCTACCACAAAATACATGTTTCTCCCCTCTATTCCCTCACCTAATTATGCTTCTGAATATGACCAAACATCAGAAACACTCAAGGTATAAACTCAAGCATCCAAAATCAATTAAACTGAAGCTAACTCTATAGTCCTAAAGATTACCAGAGTACAGTGAAAGTCCTTTATGTTCAAAAGCCCCCCACTCCTAATTCATATATAACTAACGTATATATAAACTTCACAGTTTTCATATACCAGTCCATCAGCCATGTTAACAGTTCCCTAGTGAAAAAGAATTCAAGGAACATAGTTTTTTAGCTTTTGGATAGTGAACTCTATGCTATCTTATCAATTATCTCCCTGACTCCTTTTTTTTTTTTTGTTGCCATGCACATAATTTTAATATTTGCTATTTTTTTTTTTGGTGAGATTTAAAAGCTTTGCAATTTTTCAATTCTACATTTTGACTCTGATCAAGTCTTCTGTCAATGGCTTATAAACTTCTTTTGTTCCTAGCACATTTCTTTTTAGGTGCTTCTTAATCAAGTAAGGCTTTAATCAAGTATCTATTCCTGCAAGGTTCTTTTTCTTTTCTTAAGATCCAAGGGCTTGACAATTCTCCATTGACTTCAACAAAACAATCCCAAACAAGCTTCTTGGACATTCCGGTTCTCCTACATTCTTGATCGCTGTTTTTAAATACAAAATGCTTCTTTATGCTAGTAGTCCTCACATATCCTGTGAAAGAACCAGAACAGCTTAAATAATTGTAGTGAAAGAAATAATGAAGGCTGGCCCTGATTTTTTGAGAAAAATGGACAAATGCAGCAGAGAGAACACAAAATCGTTTGAATACAGTAGTATGTAGTGGCTGCTCAGAGCTAAGCAGGTCTGAGTACCTATTATATTCTGGTGGAAATATCTGTGCTACTGTGAGGAGCTGCAAACTCTTAGAATTAATTCATGCTCCACCTAGCACCAAAGAGCTCATTCTGAGAGGACTTGGCTTCTCTACTGGGAAAAAAAAAGAGAAGGAAATACACTTAAGTAATTTAAGAAACTTATAGACTTCCCTTTTAACTCTTTGATACACACTTGTCCAATAGCTTCTACAACCGCATCAAATGCAACGGAAGAAGCCTGTTTTCACTACTCAGCAGTCTATACTGGAATCCTGACTGAAATACGCCAGTTTGATTTAAAATGCTTGAGCATCACTTCATTTTCAACACTGTATACTGATATTAAAATGGAAACTTCTGAGTTACAAATATAACCTACAAATTGTTTTATTTTTTATTTATTTATTTATTTATTTATTTATTTATGTATTTATTTTTAATGAAGGACAGACAAACAGAATTCAGTTCATGGTAGCAGACTTAGGTCTACAATGTTGGCTTGAGTAAAATGAACTTCTAGCCTCTTTGTCTTCACTAAGGTAAGCAATTAAAACTCAGCTGACACAAACGGTTCTGTTGAACACTTCTGTATCTTCACACGTTTCAGCATTCAATATAAAAAAAGGTACTTGAAAGTTTGATACCTCAGAAATATAGTAAGAAACACAATATAATTTGAAGTAATGGAACCATTTATATGCCTTATTCCTATCAAAATGAGAACATTAAGTGTTGATTACTCATTAGGAATATTAATTCCTATGTATACACCCCTGGTATAGATGCATTAACTGTACTGTTCTTAATTTTAACAGGAAATTTTAAAAGAAAGCCACTGGTTCCACTAAAATGTCTTCAAACCCTTAAGAAACTCTTCATGTCAGACCCAGGTCCTGTAGTAAACAGGATTCCATTTTAATAAATTAACATCCTGAATCAGGTTGCTGTTTCTGTGAAATACCCACATACGTGTGTTTTCACCAATGAAAAAATAATTAAAAAAAATAGGTTCCCTTATTTTTTATCTATCTGGTATAAAAGTATAACAGAATTTAAACCAAAATACAGGTTTCATTGTAAAGTATTCTTACTTAAACTACCAAATAGTTGTTGGTTTGGGATGGGTCTTTTATGAAAGGTCAACAAATATTTTCAAAAATTATGTTTGTTTTTTTAGATATCCATAAACATCTAATCCCATCTCCATTCCCTCAGAAAGAAATAAACAAATTATTAGATGCATCTTTTAATATTTAATATTTAATATATATGTGAATATGTAATCTTTAACATACTTACCTTACTAGAAGTAGCACTTCTAGACTTTCCAGAATCAGAGTCACTTCTAGAGTCTGATACTGATTTGGAGTCTGAAGAACTTTCCTCTGATGAACTGGACACTGTATCAGAGGAACTGGATGTGTTTCTGGTTTTGGAGATCCCCTTTGCTTTCCTTTTAATTTCCCCTGCATTACTAGATATTAAAAAATAAATCAATGTAAAAGGCACACACAAAAACACCAAAGAAATGCACTTAGGCATCACAGCGTCACAGAATGGTTTGAGTTAGATTGAGTTAAACATCACCTAGTTCCAATCCCCATGCCATGGGCAGGGACACCTTCCAAAGCCCCATTCAATCTGGCCTTGAACACTTCCAATGACTGGGCATCCACAGCTCAGGACAACCTGTTCCTCACCATCTGAATAAAGAATTTATTCCTAATGCCTAATCTAAACCTACCCTCTCCTACCACCTACCCTGTGATATTTCAGAAAAGTGAAGACACCACTTTAGACAAAATATTTCTGACTATTCCACATGCAATTAACAGAATCATGATGGCTTTTAACATGATTTTGCAAAGTATTATTGCTTTTAAACATCAATATATTGAATTTGTTAATCTTTCCAAATGAAGCCACCTAGAAAAATGCCTATAATATCTACAAACATTTCAATACATACAGAGTTTATATAGAAGAGCTACTAACATTCACTCTGACGCTTTTGGTTATATCAAATACCTTGCAGCTATTAGACTTCAGAGACAGTATTCTTTACACAGTTCTTCTCTTAGCCATGGCAATGTTAGATTATGTTGCTCTATGCTAACAGCTACTGAATATTATTAAAATCTGCCCTGTTCACTTCTAATGACTACAATTAACAGATTACCCTTCTGTCTTGGTGAGCAGGCAGGGGGTGAAGAGAGGAGGATTACCAGACAGAAATACTGCAGGAAATTAAAACTGTTTTCTAATAGTTGTCATGGAGGAGATAAATAATATTGCATGCAGAAAGAAAACCTCTCTTCTGGGATCTGCACACTACAAACTTATACTTCCAAATCAGGTGTTTCATATACCACCTGATTCAGTTTCCTTCCCAGGACAATAAATTGGATACTGAAGTACTGGAAGGGTAACAAGGTCAATAATAATTGAACAAATCCAGACCACTCAACTATTAATAGTCCCTGCAGACCCAAATTAAGTTGTTAAACATTTTTGCTTAACTTTCAGAGTAATGTAGAAGCATAGACTATGTTGCATTACAGTTTTATATGGCAATTATGTTTAGAAGGGAAAAACACAGAGAAGGAATTGAAAAATTTAACATAACAGAAAGGAAAAATACTAGGGGCAAAGCAACACTCCCCATCAACCTTGAACTTTGCAACACTGAATTGCCTAAATCATATTTGATCAAAATTATAAGAGACGATAGTAAGATTTAAACCATCCTAATAATGCCCAACCGTGCAACCGAAGATGAAATGAAAACCCAAAATTTTAATAGTTGAAAGTAATTTTTGCTGAAAGCAGTGAACTCAAAGCTTGCAAAGCTAAAAATGAAGGAGTACACTTTACAAAAAGTGTCTAATGTAGCATATCTGATTGTTAAAATTATGGGAAAATAGGAACTCCCTAGTTTAATATGACAAACATTTAAAAGCTAAAAATACTAATCTAAAAATAAAAATTCACTCATATACTCTTCACAGTTGTCTCATGACATATAACACAAGTACTGACAAAATTGTCTACATTTCCCTCATTACCATTGAACAGAATCTTTAGTTGTACCAACAAGTAAGCTATTGTGCATTATATAAATCAAGTTGTTTTTCAAAACACGTTAAATATTTAAAACAAAATTTGAGGATTAAAGATGTTACTTTATTGTGTATCAGTCAGTTTTGATGGGTAATCATTGTTTACCTTACTGCTTAAAATTTCTGACGTTATTCTAATGAAAAGAATTTACTGGTAACTAGCTTTTTAACTTTGCAATGATGAAAAGCCTGTATTAATTTAACCTACAGATTTCATTTGTTCTGAACAGGAAAAACAATATAAATCACTTTTAAAATCATTAAATCCTGACTTAAATTAATAAAGTCATAATTAGGGCATTATGCTGTGTTTGTTATGGAAGTGGCAAGGCGAGCTGCTTTAATTACTGTCTGTAATAAAAGGAGCAGAGTGCGTACTGCGCCCCAATCAGTGCTGTCAGCCACGACTGAGCTGAGCTGCAAACTCATCAAGTGAGCTGGCAGCAGACTATAGAGTAAAGGGCGATCATGTCTGCAGAGGCCACTTGCTGACAGCAGTGGAAGAAACAGATTCATACAATCCAAGGTATTAGCCCCAATTACTCAAAATTTTAATGATACTTTAATACACGATAACGCTGTTGATAATGGTCAATCTTAAAAAGCACTAACACTTAAATATCTTATGACCGTTTCCCTTCACAGCCCTTGCCTCTAATATTTGGATCATAATCTTTTTAATATAACATTATTTAGAAAAATCAATTGTCTTAGTTACATAATGGCAAAGTGTTGAAGGACTTAATTTTAGCTCTCAGCAAAATTGCTGGAAAAGGTAATTAAGTGTTTCATACAACTGTCTGATCACTTATTCAGCCTCCCAAGGTTACATCAATTTTCAAAAAGCCACCCCAGATTTTACAAAAGTCAGAAATTAGTTCTAAATATAAGTGTAGTCTGATTAAAGAAAATATGAACACAATTCATACATAGAATATATACTGGCACATACTTAAACATCAGTTGGATGATACACCTCCAAAAAAAAACTAACTAAACACTTACCAGACAAAGCTAAGCTTTGCAACGGCAAAGTTGCTTTAGCAAAAAATTAGAACCATGCAAATGTATGCCTACCTTTCCTTAACAGCTCCAGATGCTTTCTTTGCTATACTTTCTTTGCTGTCTGATTCACTGTCACTTGATTCTTCACTGGAAGAGGAACTTTCACTGCTCTCATCACTGCTGCCTTCCTCCTTATCTTCCTTCTCACTTTCACTGCCAGACTCACTCTCTGAAATTAATAAAAAACCAAATACACTTACATTTTTTTTTTAATATCTTACACAATTAGTATTTTAGAAATCTAAGCTTTTTTTTTTTTTTTTAAATAATGTTTTAGTATTGTAAGATCAAATTGCAAGTTTCAGCATTATTTACCTAGGGTCAAAAGCAGATAAGAAAATCACTTCTCCCCAACATTTACAAAATTATCTTGGTAAAGTTCTGCTTTTTTGTGTGTACAGTATGGTACTTCATCAAGCTGTAACTCCCAATAATAAATCAATTACATGTGGGTTCTTCAAAATTATATAACCTTGTCAGGGCTTGGAGATGACCTCAAATTCTCTAATGTATATATTCACTTAACTGGCAGATTACCTTTTAAACCAATTGCTTAACTAGATGATCTATCCTTGGATATTGATAGTGATGATAGAGTCACTGATTTAAACAAATTATTCATCTTCTAATTAATCATGTAGTTACAAAATATTCAAGTATCTGAAATTAATATATTATTTTCTTGCTTACAAGAACATTAAGTGATACCCAGTCCTAAGGTACATTTCTTCTGCATATTTCTTCAGCTTAGGAATGAGAGTGAAGAAGTAGCAACTTCAGATTTGAAAGACCATGTGGGCCATTCAACAAGATGCTGCTAATTCTTTAAGTCTCTAATGCCAAATATTTTATGTGTCTAACCTCTGGACCTGGAAGAATTCTTTGTCTTTTTCTTAAGTTTAGAAATGGCCAAAGAGACTCATGTTAATATAGTTTAAATGTAGTGAAGAACATCTATTGAAACGGCAGTCTTGGAGAATTGTCTATCTCATATTACACAAGACTGGCCAAGAAAACCTTAGCTCATTTGATACAAAGCTGTCAGTTACATTCTCCACCACCATCACTTGAATTGTAATAAATAGAAACTAGCATATTGAAATTCAGAGTAAAACTGTAACACAATTTACAAAATAAAACTACATGAAATACTACAGTTATACAAGTTTGGCCATTTATCAACACAGTAACACATGCTGTCAAAATAGTAATTCATAAAAAACAAATTTCCCCAAACATTCAAGACTTACGGTTCTCATCAACCAAGGCTATGGGCATTTTTCCCATAAAATGTTCCAGGTATTTAGTTCTAACTAGAACTGCAAATTCTCATTTCTCTTACAAGTTTCAAAGTGAGATGAAAATAGCATGCCAGCCTTTTTTTTTTTTAACAGGGAAACAAAGCAAAGTCTAACTCTTTTAATGAACACACAAGCCATATCTATACAATTAGTTGTTACTACACTGGCATAGTGAATTTTAACTTTTTTCCTTTGATTCCCGAGTGTTACATTGTTATATACACCTCTGTTTTTTTTTTGTTTGTTTGTTTGTTTGTTTGTTTTCTCTCTAATTCATTCTAATTAGTTGCCAGTTCTGCAGATAAAAGTTACTCAGGAACCAGAGATGAAAGTCAGTTTCCAACTACCTACCTGTTGCACTGGTACTGGCAGACTCATCTTCCTCCTCTTCTGATTCAGAGTAGAACTTTTCAGTAGGTTTCTCTTTCTTTGTCTTTCCTAGAATTGCAGTCCATTCCTTTGCCTGTAAATACATTTCAACCTAGGTTTACTTTTCCAACCAGAGATACAAAAATATACACACCATGACAAAGAAAAACACCTGAAGCAGTAGCATTAGGTGGTTTCTAAATATATCCTCTACGCAAGTCAAGAGAAAATATTTAGCTTCTCTTATTTTACACAATTAGGAGCACTGAAAGTTTTGTACATACCTACAAAAGGTGAGCTATGTCTGTTACACAGGCCAGAAAAAGATTTACTAAGGCAGATTAAAAACATCAGTAACCATAAATAAATTTCTATGCCAGAAGAACCTGAAATCTGAGAATTTTATCTTTGGATCCAGCTCAATTTAGCCTACTGCTCGAATGAAGGGTAAACACCACCTTTATCATCCTGAGTTTAAGAAGAAAACAGGTGTGGACCCAGTGGGCAGCAACAGTAGCCAGATGGCAATTGTATGTCACAGAATGGTTGAGGTTGGAATGGACCTCTGGAGATCATCTGGTCCAACTCCTCTGCCAAGCAAGTTGACCTGAAACACACTGCACATGGTTGCATCCAGGCAGGTTTTAAGTATCTCCAGAGAAGACTCTGCAACTACTCTAGGCAAACTATTCCAGTGCTTTGTCACCCTCAGAGTTTTCTCATATTCAGCCAGAACTTTCTGTGTTTCAGTTTATGCCTGTTGCCTCTTGTCCTGTTGCTGGGCACCACAGAAAAGTCTGGCCCCATCCTCTTGACACCCTCCCTTTGTGTATTTATACACACTGATGAGATCCCCACTCAGTCTTTCCTTCTCTAAGCTAAAAAGGCCCATCTCTTTCATCTTCTCTTCATACAACCATGCTCCAGATCCTTAATCATCTTAGTTGCCCTCTGCTGGACTTGCTGTAGTATCTCCATGTCCCTCTCATACTGGTGAGCACAGAAATAAAAGTAATTCTTATCAACAAGAGCACACCAGAACAAAGCACTACTTCAGCCAGACTTCTTTCTTTTCATATATCCATATAATACTGAGAAGCAGAAGAAAAACTCTCGGTAGGAAAAAAACAAATAGACAACCATATCAAGAGTGATACAAGTCTGTCTCACTAACAGCTGTGATCTAGAATAAGACTAACTTGTAAGAGCTCTAACAATGAGTTGCAATGGTGTACAGTTCTAGAGACACAGTGGCCTCCTCTTAAGCACTGAAAGCTGCCAAAGCTTTGTAATGCTCCACCCAGCAACTGGTATTTTAAAAACTTAATACTCTTCTCAATTTGAATGACAATTTAACAATGGATTGCAGCTTAACAACTCAACTTGAAGTATTAGCCATCATGCAGCAGGCAGGCTATGACTTCGTTGCCATCACAGAAACGTGGTGGGACCACTCTCATGACTGGAGTGCTGCAATGTCTGGCTATAAGCTCTTCAGAAGAGACAGGCAGTACAGAAAGGGTGGTGGTGTGGCTCTCTATATCAGAGAGAGTTTTGATGTTGTGAAACTTGAGGCTGGGAATGACAAGGTTGAGTCCCTATGGGTTAGGATCAGCGGGAAGGCCAACAAGGCAAGCATCCTGGTGGGGTCTGTTACAGACCACCGAACCAGGATGAGGAGACGGATGAGGAGTTCTACAGGCAACTGACAGAAGTTGCAAAATCGTCAGTGCTTGTTCTTGTGGGGAACTTCAACTTCCCTGACATATCCTGGAAGCACGACACAGCCCAGAGGAAACAGTCTAGGAGGTTTCTGGAGAGTGCGGAAGATAGCTTCCTGATGCAGCTGGTTAGTGAGTCTACCCGGGGAGGTGCCCCGCTAGACCTCCTCTTCACAAACAGAGAAGGACTGGTGGAAGATGTGGTGGTCAAGAGCTGTCTTGGGCAGAGTGACCAAGAAATGGTGGAGTTCTCTATTCTTGGCGAAGTCAGGAGGGGGATCAGTAAAACTGCAGTTTTGGACTTCCATAGGGCTGACTTTGAGCTGCTCAGGACACTGGTCGGTAGAGTCCCTTGGGAGGTGGTTCTGAAGGGCAGAGGAGTCCAGGAAGGCTGGGCGCTCTTCAAGAGGGAAATCTTAATGGCGCAGGAACGGTCTGTCCCCACGTGCCCAAAGACGAGCTGGCGGGGAAGAAGACCAGCCTGGCTCAACAGAGAATTGTGGCTTGAGCTTAGGAGAAAAAATGGGTTTATAATCTTTGGAAAAGAGGGCAGGCCACTCAGGACGGCTATAAGGATGTTGTGAGGATGTGCAGGGACAAAATTAGAAAGGCCAAAGCTCATCTGGAGCTCAAACTGGCTACTGCCATTAAAGATAACAAAAAATATTTTCATAAATACATCAACACAAAAAGGAGGACTAAGGAGAATCTCCATCCTTTACTGGATGCGGGGGGAAACTTAGTTACAAGAGATGAGGAAAAGGCTGAAGTGCTTAATGCCTTCTTTGACTCAGTCTTTAGGGGCAAAACCAGTTGTTCTCTGGATACCCAGTACCCTGAGCTGGTGGAAGGCCAAGTGCTGGGTCCTGCACATGGGGCACAATAACCCCAAGCTGAGCTACAGGCTGGGAGAGGAGTGGTTGGAAAGCTGCCTGGCAGAGAACAACCTGGGAGTATTGGTTGATAGTTGGCTGAATATGAGCCAGCAGTGTGCTCAGGTGGCCAAGAAGGCCAACGGCATCCTGGCTTGTATCAGGAACAGTGTGACCAGCAGGGCTAGGGAGGTGATCGTCCCCCTGTACTCAGCTCTGGTGAGGCCGCACCTCGAGTACTGTGTTCAGTTTTGGGCCCCTCACTACAAGAAGGACATCGAGGTGCTCGAGCGAGTCCAGAGAAGGGCAACGAAACTGGTGCGGGGTCTGGAGAACAAGTCCTACGAGGAGCGGCTGAGGGAGCTGGGCTTGTTCAGCCTGGAGAAGAGGAGGCTCAGGGGCGACCTTATCGCTCTCTATAGGTACCTTAAAGGAGGCTGTAGCGAGGTGGGGGTTGGTCTGTTCTCTCATGTGCCTGGCAACAGGACGAGAGGGAATGGGCTGAAGTTGCGCCAAGGGAGGTTTAGGTTGGATCTTAGGAAGAACTTCTTTACTGAAAGGGTTGTGAGGCATTGGATTGGCCTGCCCAGGGAAGTGGTGGAGTCACCATCCCTGGAGGTCTTCAAAAGACGTTTAGATGTAGAGCTCAGTGATATGGTTTAGTGGAGGACTGTTTAGTGTTAGATCAGAGGTTGGACTTGGTTATCTTGGAGGTCTCTTCCAACCTAGATGATTCTGTGATTAGAGGAACCACAAAATTAATGACAATGAGGCACTCTCCAAAGAAAATATTTTCAGAGAGCCTAGGGTAAAGGATTTTCATGTTTATTTTGAGGTTTAAATGGACAGAAGGAGATGTTTTCTGTTATGTTGTAGATGGATGTTACTCTATTTTATCAATTTCCTGCAATGCTTTTTGTTTTTTATGGACAAAGGTGCCTCCATACATTCCTTCATGCCAACCTTATCATTTATAATAACACTCCTTGAGATGATTGCTGTGAGACACTCCTCATAAAAGCTTTCAGAAGTTTGTACACAAATATCTCTTTTCCTGAAATGTATATAAGAAGGTAAAGTAGCAATACTGAAGTACTAAAGAGAAATGTTTGTTCTACCACATCGCTGTTTACTGGCCTCTACAAGTCATACCCATTATTTAGCACTTCCTCCACTCATTCTATTTCTAACATCTTATATGCAAACTAATTCATGTGCAATTTAGTGTGGAATTTGGCTCAGGACAAGGGCCATGTGCTTCTCTGGTAAGACCTGTTACAAGACCTGTATCTCTGAGAGCATCACCAGTTCTGTATATTACAGTACATTTCAATTCCTTTTATTGTACAATAGCTTTCACTGACATTTATTAGTACTCTGATACCCAATGCATAAATCACAGCTCCAGAACCAGAACATGACTCTGCCTGCTAGTTTACAAGCTAGTAATGAAATGCTGTAGTAGATGACTAGTCCTGTAAAGTCAACAAATCAGTAGTGCACTAACAGATGACATTTTCTTTTTATAAACTTTCCTAATTCTATTCAGATCATCTGAAATGTAAACCCTGGTCTCTTCCAAACTTTACACTTTGAAACATACATAATCTCTTCCCCTGCTGCTCCCAGTATACTACTGATTTTTTTTCTTTTAAGACTTGCATTTGTACACTAATAAGCCGCCACTCACCTACTACTTTGGTATTCCAATAACAGTTATTAACCACAATTACCATACTGTGGCAGAGTGAATACAAGAAGTGTGAAATAAAAAAATGAGATAGAGGGGAAGAAAGTTAATTTAGTCTACAAGTGAAGTGGAAGTGGCCTACAGTTGACCCAGTTCTCTCATTGAAAACAAACAGCGAGTATGTTGCAGATCTTAAAATTTTGCATTTCCAAGCTAAAACAAGCCACATGGATGATCACATGTATCAAAAGTTTTCAGTACAGCACAAACATGTTTAAGTACTTATATTTTAAGATAATGTTCTGTATTGGCGCATGTGTTTAGCAAAGTTACTTTCAATGATGCCAACATACCGACTCAGCCACTTCAACGTTTCGCACGGCAGGGTCAGGTGCCACATCTGGCCAGTCAGACAGCTCCAGGTAGCCAGTAGCTCGGCTGTTCAGCGTGTGAGACAAGGTGCCAAGCTGGAAATGATCTCGATCTATTAAAAAAACGGGGGGAGGGGAAAATATACAAACAACATGAGCTCTACCACAAAGAGCAATCTTAATCAGGCTAAAGGTAATTGCCATTATATTACCTCAAATGTCATGGAATAAATATAAACTAGGAAGCTCTTCATAGGTCAAAAAACTGATTTCAGTCCATAGATTACAATAATCTCCCCCATAATGGTCAATAAAAAAGCTAATCAGTCAGTGTGTTTAGAGGTGTTGCTCTGAAATGTAGCTTCTCTAAAAATTACTTTACTGTGAATATTAAGAATGACAGCACAGTTAAACAATCCATATACATGTCTTGGCACAAACACATCCAGAATCTTAATAGTTTTTCTTCAAAATGGAGCTCTTTTTACAGCTTTAAACATAAGTATGAAAATTAAAATTGCAAATTATCACAATAACAGAGTACTTTTAATTCAGATAACCTAATAACCTTTTTATTTGAGAAGACAATGATTCTTTCTTCTAAATAGATGGAAAATGCACTGGGAAAATTATCACTTTGGGGAAAAACAATAAAAATCTAATCTACTGAGATTCATTTTTTTTTCAGATTCATAATACATTTACAATACAATAATAACCTTCTATTAAAGTCTAGATAAAAACTAAAGATATTTTTCTAAATCAAAGAATATTTTCCCTCAAAAGACATACTTTCTGTTATTAAACCAAATTTAAAATTAACATGAGCAGAAACTGATCAGTTTGTCAGGGTTTATCAGGTAAATGCAATGTGTATGCAACATGTAAACTTTGCTTGCTGAAAAGCAAGTAAACAGAGCGAGTGTTCTTGCATATTAATCATTTGTGTTTTCTAAGTGACGCAATTTGTGAGCATATTTGAAATAGAATAGGCTGTCACATTCCTTTACACAATGAACATTTACCAAATGATTTTGGCAGTTATACCTTTAAAAGGAGACTCAAGCAATGGGGCAGGTTTCTGTGCCAGAAATATTTTTTTGGCATATTTGCTTAAAGCTCCACTCTTCTCATTCGGAACAATAAGCTGCCTAATAAATCTTGTACGGTCTCTGATGTCGTAGCTTTGATCATACTTGCCGAGATTTAATACGTACTGGGTAAGCAATTTTGTCTGTGGAAAAAAACAGGACAAGAACAGAATACAAGTTATT
This sequence comes from Aythya marila, assembly GCF_965140915.1. NCBI lineage: Eukaryota > Metazoa > Chordata > Aves > Anseriformes > Anatidae > Aythya > Aythya marila. Next base: position 25,040,409 of record NC_139080.1, on the reverse strand, counting down.
TATGATTATTGATAACTCTGGATAAACATATTTAAAGAGGTAATAAAAATGAATGGTTATGTCAAACAAATGTTGTTCCACAGGGAATATGCATTTCTAAAGCTGCAAATGGAATTCTGAAGCCAAAGCACATGTCCTCTTCTGTATTGGGGAGGTGAATGCTGAGTACTGAGAAGCAGCCATGTGCTAGATTATTAAACTGCTGAAGTGGAAAGAAAGGCATCATTAAAAAAATAATCATATATGGCAAACCCGCTGAAGGGTCTACGTGAGGATAATGAATGTGGAAATACAACTAAAAACATGGCACTCAAAACTTAATCGGAAAAATATGCAGGACATCAAAACATCAGAGGGTATTAGGGGGCTGGCAAACTGCTTCTGCTGAGGTGTGTTTTATGAAGAGATACTGTCCCTGGCATAAGCAGTGTCTGCACTCTGACTGCACTCAGTTACTTTATCCTGAATTATGACCCATTAAAGCAGACACATGAATCACTGAACTGGATTACTGCAAATTATTTGCAGTGCATTTAGCTGTTACTTTTTCATAAAAGCAAGCTGCTGATGCCCTCTAAAAACCAGGATAAAAGACTTCTTCCATTTTTTTCTTGAAGCTTAAAGCCTCCAGTAATATCGGTCATTTATTTATTTATGTAAGAGAGCAACTTATATTATCACAGCTTTTTACAGCATAATAGGATTTCCTAATTTGATGTCTGATAATATTAACATGTATTAAATAATTTTAATAATCCAGTTAAATTTTTAAAACTGAAAAAAAAAGACAACTTTCCCCATTCTTTAGAAATACTGTAGTGCAAACAGAGCAATAATACCAAACAGACTTGTATCCATTAGCTACATTCAAAAGAAGTACACTACTTTGTTCATAGTGAAGCAAATAGTAAAAAGAGCAAAAATAATTTACCATTATAAGGTAGTTAATTTTTAGTATAACAACTCAGACTGGATGAACAACACAGGGTTAAAACATTGTCAATGAGGATTTTATTTCTTTATACAAAGAAACAGGCTTGTACATATATTTTGTTTATCATGCTATTGTTACAACAGTTACAGTTTCAATTATGTGAGGGGAGAAAAATGGAAAAAAACCACATTCAATATTGTGACATACAATATGCTGGGAAAAGTTCAGCTTTGAGGATGCAAGTTACAGTTTTTCTATATCTGTACAAAGACTTTTTCCAGCATATTAATTCTTATAAGTGACGCACACAGTAAACAAAAATTGGTTTTTATTTTAATCATAAAAAATACAATATATGGAAACATACCAAAGCATACCAAAGATTTGAATTAATTAGTCGTAGTACATTAGAATAATAAAAAAAAGAAAGCATAATTAACAAAAATTCAGGGCAACATTTTTTTTTCCTTTATGAAATCCAAGAACAGTGCTGTGAAAAGACATTTTCTTTTCCATTTAGCACTGGAAAAAGGGAAAGGTTTTCTATATGCATTTTACATCTTTCTGGCAGCTATTTCAATATCATGGTATAACATTTTAGACAACTATATTGGACAGAATATATGTAATCTGCACTTAAGCATGATTTATGTTGTTTAATCAATATGGAATTGGAAGGGAGTGGCCTCAGGTAGCCTAGATTGAACTATATGAGGGCCTCTGTCATCACGTTGCCTCTGTAAAACAAGCCTACTTCCTGTCATAGGAGAAAGCTCAGCAGAACAGATTACAAAAAAACAAAAGTGTTTGTCAGTGAATTGCTAGAGGGCCAGGAAAAGTTGAGGACCTTGCTATCATGGTGGACACCTTTTTGATGAGTACTAATGAACTAGAAAAAGAGTTCATCCTGAGAGACCACATTTTCTTTAATTGGACCATCTTCTCCGTGATCCTTTCCTTCTTCTTCTCCCCTAAAAGACCTCTTCCATATTGTCCAATACAAATAAAGATACAATATATATGGAAGAATGCTTCATATCTGCAAGAAGTCTCCTTGCAGATATCATGAATAGTTTTCATGAAAATAACTTGAAAACACTATTTTTTTTCTTGTCTTATGGCAATTCAACCAAACAAGTCAGAGAAGCTTTTCTACATGGAGGTAGCTAATAGAAAAAATCAATTTTAATTAAAATCTGAAAATAAATTAATGAATACTCATCAGTTTTACCAACAAAGGAACATCCGTAAAAAGCTGAAAATTATTTGAGCACGCAAGTTAATTTGGTGAAATATGACAGAATTTGCACACCATGTCTGCTTCACAGTACAATAAGACAAACCATTCCGATATATAAAAATAATACATTTATTACTATATGCCAACATCACTTATCTAGACACGCTCATTATTTACGCATAATAACTCGTTTTTACCCCCACTGTTACTTTAGCATCTATTGCTATTGTTTGTGCATTTTGGTATGGCCAATGTGAAAGCTATGCAGCAGGTTATCCTTCAGCAATGTTTCTAGAACTTTCCAGATACAAGAGTTTTAGATAAGAATTTAGTGCATGCCCTATATTACCAGCCATTACATTTTCGGCGGATCTCTGCTTGATGAATATTTTAATACAAATATCACCAATGGCTGAGTCTCTACAGTGGCAGAGAAGCAGCAATTCATTCACTCTTCAGTATCTCTAGCTTGCAGTAACTTGATACTTTAGACATGTATAACAAGGATATTGTGCTAAACTACATTCAAAAAATTGTTTACACATGACAACTACCTGGGATCTTTTTCTAGCATGACTCCTACTGTGTTACACAATAAAAACACATCAAAATCTGTATTCCTCCTGTAACATGCAACAAACAGCTCAGACAGCTAGGTGCCATGGTTTCTGCATAACTGCTTCCCTCACATGACTTCCACTTCGACAGTTACATAGCTTATTCACAAGGATTCACATGTCCCTAAGTGATGAAAAAAGGAAGTAAGTTTACTAAACAACACAGACAACCAGAAGAAAGCCTGTTCTTGTTATATATTTATCCAGATAGTTCTGAACTTGAAGTTTTTTAACTATACATAGCCTTTGCAAATCCAAGAGATGATCTTGGGATTTAAAGAATATTACTGGAAATTCTTATGAAAACCACCGAATTTTAAAAGTATTCTTTGAACATGTTGCATTAACTATTTGAATACATGACTAAGTAAATTAACAGCAAATCAAATATGATATTCTATGGATAGTGAAAAAAATAAAGTCATATTCACTCCAGAATTCTTTGCTTTTCTCCTAACAAGACATAACAGATAAATTTTATCTGTCCTACCCTCAACTGGGGAAAGAAGTCTGTTTGTTTGTAAGTCTCTCTCTGCTGTCCTGACACTACTTTTTCAATGAAGACACATTTTATCTTTGAGACTTTGGACGAAACAGATAAAGGATTCAGAAGTATGTGTAGGGTACACCAGGAGAAAACAGGGAGATGGATAGTAAGGGACAGACTGACAACTGAGCAACCACGTGCACAACCTTTGGCTTGAAACTTGAAAATTATGTGAATATTAGTGACTGGACTTTTTAGGAACTGCAGTCACTCCAGAAAGAAATGTTTCAATTTTGAGTGAGTAGAGAAGATTCTTATTCTTGGGAATGATGTAGCTATACAAAGAGTGCTGTGAGCTCTTAAAGGAAGAAATATGTATTCTAATTTGGAAGGAGCTCTGAGTCAAGCCAGATCATCAACCTACTCTTTTCAAATTCTGTATATGAATATCTTGATGACTTGAGAAGGAAACTCGTTACTCCACAACCTAAAACTAAAAGAGGAAAACACCCTTCCATGATACTCATCATTTACTAGAAATCTCAGGAGACAGTTTCTTCTGCTTTATCACCACTATTGTATTTCAAACCAAGATTATGTGAAACTGGACAAGGAGTATCACAAAATCACCATCTAACTATAGGCTGTGGATTTTTGGCTATCTAGAAAAATAAGTAAATCTTACATAATGTGCCAATAGAAAACAATTAAGATAATCAAACCAATCTTACCTTAGCTCTGTCAGCAGTTTCATTAAGACGAGCACTGACAGAAAGAAGTCACCTTTTGTTACTCACCCATTTTAGACTACCTAATGCTAAGCATTAGCACAGGACAAGCATTTGTTCTTATCTGAATGGAAGGTTAGACAGTTCGTCTCCCATATGCCCTACAGAATAAAGTCTCAGATGGATCAAGTCTGCAGTTGGATAAAGCTATCAAGGAAAGAGAAGACACCACAGTTGCAGAGATGTGAGATCCTATGCTGTTAAAGCTACTGGAAAACAAAGAGGTCTAGCAGTCCAAGAAAAGCATATGTATCTCAGACAACCTATTCCTTATATATTTGGAAAACATTTTTACAACCTTTTATAGTAATAATTGGAATTACAGTGAAAAATTAGTGTCAAGATGCTATATTCCATAGCTAGGAAGTGACAAAGTTCACAGTACTGTCATTGAGATGAATGAGTCAGCTGGCACCTCTTACAGCTATGGAGATCTAAGTTCATCCTTCTGTATTATCTGTCATTTTAAGATTATTACTAGAGATGATCAAAACCCACTCTCTTCACAAGGAATAGTGAAATAATAAGAAATACAGAGAAAAGAGAAAGCAGTTACTGTATTTAAGATGAGCACTGATGGAAAGACATTGAGGCCTGTTGCTAGCCTGTTTAGATACCCTGAACAAAAAAGAGGCAGCTTTTCATTCAAATTGACAGCAGTCCCCTGAAAATTCTGCTGTTTGATCCAGAAAACAGCAAAACACAGCTGAAAAAATCTCCAGTCTGATATTACTTATACAATTTATACACTACTATACTATCTATTTACCTGAACTAAAAAACAAAATAAAATAAAAATCTACAAACCTCAAAAAGAAGAGGGGCAAAAAAAAAAAAAAGAGTGATCTCATCAATATATTCATATTTACAATACAGAACATACTCAAGGACTCCTGTCTTAGATTTGGGCCGCTAGACTTCTGAAAACCTGATGTTCAGTTTTTCTTCATAGAATACCGTAGACTAGTTTTAGTTATTTATATAAAAGAAGTTACCACTGGTCTATATAGACTGCACAAAAACCACTGTGACTTTAAATATATACTCTTGTGTATTTAAGCCTTACCTGCTTTGAGTTTGTTAAATAGAGTTTTGCTCCCAAACTTAAGATCTGCAACTTTACAAGGTCATCTTCATTAGTGAAGCTCTTGGCTGTCTTTCTCAAAACATCAGGTGCGATCTTTGGAACCCGTTCACAGTACTCCCCAATGAGCCACAATATGCTGGCTCTTGCTACTGGAACCTGAGAAAACATAACACACTCTAAGTTAACATATTCACAAAGAATATGTGTTTACTTGCACAGTGGTCAGTAGGAAGTTAAACAAAATACTACTTAAACACAATTGCTGTGAAAGAAATACAGACCCAAATTAAATCCTGTTCAGCACACCCATTACGGTAGATTGAGTGTACATACACATGAAAGATGTTTATCTTCCCATATCATTCCAAAAAAACACACATTACAAGTTGAGAAGGCAAAAAGAGCAGGAATGCAAACAGAAATACAGAAGTGATATCTTCATGTTCACAGTACAAGGCAGTAGCCAGAAGAAAATCCAAGTGTTTGATGTTCAGTTGGGCATGTTTGCCATGAGATTACGTTGAACACCACGCTGAAACAACAGTGCTTTTTGTGACTATATTCATACATGTAGTTTCCAACTACACAGTTTCCAACAACACAGCTTTCTCAACTCCTGCCCATCAACTTTAAAAGCATAGGAATTTAAGACCATTATTATCTTTTCTTCATTGTTGTTTAAAATTTTATGACACTAAGTTCCCTATTTTTGCAAATGTGCAAGGCACATTGAATTCTGTAGACCAGAGTTCAAAATCAGTTTTCTCCTTTTTGGAATAGGATCTAACTCCTTAAGTGAAAATATTCTGATAAGAAACTTCGTATAGGTCTTATTTTTTTTGGAGCTACTTGACTGCATTTCTCTGAAATAACTGGAAGGAGCAGTTGTTGGATGAACTCCCAGTGCAGATGGTGCTGACTTAAAAAGCACAGTAGTGTCACAGATGGAGGGAAAGCAGAATGGAACAACACAGAATGAAGCTGAAGATCACACTTCATGCAAAGTTAAGCTATAAGCAGTCAAGAGTTACATGTAGTAATATACACACGATTTTCAAATGTGGGTTATCCTGTATTACCTGGTGATCAAATAAAAAATTGCATTTGTACTATATATCGCCTGACAACATTATTTTCCTTCCTGGAGTGGAATGGAAAAAGCATGTGATGAGAAAATTCATTTAGGGATAAACATGTCTTTGAACACCATAGTTTGCAGATGCAATGCCAGTTCTACATAGATTCTTGTTCATCACATGTTGAAAAAACGTTAACTGTTCTATCCTGTAAAATGACTGACTGTAGTTCAGAAAAAAAAAAAATAATTAGGGGAAAGCTTCCAACTGTAATTGCAATTTCAGCTAACTTTTTTTAGCATTTTTTTCTAAGTAAAAACATGCACTAACATCTTCAATTACTGCCTACACCATATACAGATCTTTTTAAATAAGGTTACGTTCAAATCACTGCGAGCTCTGTGTTAGGTGAATTTCTCGAGCTTATCTTCCCCCATGAATCTCATCACTGAGATTCTCATAACACTAGTTCTTACTATCTTATATTTATGTTTTAGTTACTTTTTCAGCATTTGTCCATAATTTATATTGCATGTATATATGTCTGAACTACAATGGGAAACAACTGCTGAGAATCCTACTCTTTAAGCATTGCATTTAATTAAGCATTTAAGCATGGCAGTACTACTTTTTCAGTTACAGTCATAAAAGACAATAAATGCAAGTCAATTTGCAACCTTGCAAACTACAACCAAGGTTCAGGATAGTATTTTCCACACTATGGTCCACAGTCCCTAATAAATGTCTCACTAAACCATATTGAAGTACTGATTATATCCACAAGAAATTGTAATGATTAACCATGTTGTACTGCTCCAGAAACCTCGGAAACTTCTTTGAATAACATCAGCCTCAAAGTACCTGACTTTATATTGCACATTGCTGCAAAATACAGAGATAACAAAAATATAAACAAAGGATTGCTTCTACTGAAAGAAAAATCAACCATATCATGGAAAGTGGTAACAGAAGAGTCCAACAACAACAACAAATCCCTCTGAAAAGGAGGAAGAGACATTTGAGGAAGAGACTTCATAATTGGCAAAATATTGTATTGAGAGTGCTATAACACAGTGATGTAAGATACGTAAATATAAATAAATATTGAATGAGATGAAGATAAAACTTTTTTGTGAATTGATAAAAAATTTAAATGGTCTTGGGACCTTTGGTATGGGAGAGGGGAACAAGCTGCTGAACAACTGCTAAATATAAAAACTTCAAATGTACTTAGAAAATGTTCCTTGTAATACAGTAAGACTGATGTCATTACTGTACACTGATTTCAGAAGGGAAAGAGGTTATTTCTAATGTTCCAAAGGTTACACTGCATTAAGACCTCACTCCCAATCTATTATTTTAAATTGGGCTAAAGAATAGTAATTGAGTGGTACATTAAATTTTCCAGTATTGGAGCAGTTCAAGTTGCCTGCTGTACAGATAGATACTTCTAAATAAGAATATATGGGCAACTTCAGATTTCAGTTATGCTAGATTTATTTTTCTTAAATATTTCATTATAGACTTGTTAAAAAATTAGAATTCAACAAGAGAACACCAACTACCCCATTTTGGGCAGCAGCCTGTTAGAAACATCCCTTCTTCTATTACTGTCTTTTCATAAAGCAAAAATACCTCTTAAAGCAGACTAATTTCAAAAATAGTACATATTATGAAAGACAAACATTAGAATTATACTTTTCCCGGTCAAATCCAGGACCACACTTTAAAAGCACTAAAAATGCACACTGCTATATTCTCATAATTTTTCCCTCTATTAAACCAGTTTGCAAAATGTAAATCTTGCAAAAATAATTTTAGAATGTTAAATAAGCAAAGCAAACAAAGCTTAGTTTGAAAAACAGTGACAATGAAAAACAGATAATGTATCTCATGAGAGTCTGCCTTTTAATCAGGTGGTTAGCTTACTAGATAAATATATTATATATTCAACACAATTTTGTGCAATAAGAATCAATATCAATTAGTGATTTTTTTGAATCAAACTCTAAGTGGAAGCCATTTTAATGAAAAGTATATGAGGAACTGATGAACCCAATGTTTCAGTGTCACTGGATTCATTTGAGGTCAAAATCACACAATATTTTCGGACTTTTTTTCCCTGTTTAAGTCTTCCAGTACTCAACAATGTAATATCAAGTGCATGATCTTGCAGCCATTGTTTCCGAAGTGTTCAAAACAGCAAACAAGAAATGAAGCCACTTCTAGACCTTCATTGCCTTTTCCAGTATAGCATGAGTAGGGACCTTGAATCGACAAAAATGCTGGAAATAATACTTCCATTATTCTGCCCTGCTCTGCATTGTCCTCAAAAGCAAACAGGATTGTAAATTACTTTGCCTTATGTTTTATTCTATGTGCCCTGAGCAAGTGGTTAAGTGCACTTCTCAAGCCTTGGTACCAGAAAGCAGTTTCTACAGCCATTTTAACCCATTACCTGTCTGGAGGAAAATAAATAAATATTGGGAAATAATAACAATGACAAAACAAAAACAAAAACAAAACAAAACAAACAAAAAAACAGGCATACTCTCTTCCTTCAAATTAAGATTCTGGTTACTTACAGCAGTTAGAGAGAAACATCTATAAAGATTTAACAGATCATTCTAAGCAGCACAATTCAAAAGTTATTGTTATTCAGCTCTAACCTTAGTACACAAAATACCAGGCTGAAGAACAACTTAAAATGAACCATTTTGGTTATCTACATTTGTCACAAAACAAGTAGATATTCAAATAAATTGCAAATTAGGTCTGATTTTCTGCATCCTGAAATTGTAATTTTTAAAAGTTTATTTGGAATCAGAAATGGAAAGGGGATTTTCATGTGATAACGTCAAACTGTCAACATAAAGAAAAGGTACAAAAAGAAAGTCTCAGGTGTTAACCCAATTTAATTAACCTAGTCTAGCCAATTCACTTGTAACTTAATTCAGATTAAAACTGCTAGTATTTGCGCTTAGACAAATTCTGGACTATAGATGTTTCAAAAGAAAGACATTTTCTAAAAAAAATAGATATGATTATATAATGAGAAAATATTCTAGAAGCTTTTGAAAAAGCTCCTCATCAGCATCTTTGTAAAAACTCCATCCTTTACCAGGTGGAAAGGTACTCTCATGAATTAAAAAGGCCATAAGAAATGTAAAAGACAGAAAAACAGTTGCAAATAAAAGTTAAAATCATTAAATGTCCCTCAGGGACCTGTAGGAGAAAACATGCAGCTCAACAGAGCTGTGAGTAACTGAGGAGTTACCTAGTAAGGCGACAAAGTCTGCTGACACAAAATTATTCAAAGCAATCCAAACTAAAACCATGCCTGAAGAGTTGCAGGTGACTAATTAAGTAATATTTTTAAATTATCAGAGGTGACGCAGATGGCCTTGAAAGATCATCAACAGAACTTCAGAAAAAAAAATTCTAAACATACTCACAGAATCCAAATGCTTTCTAGTGAAGAATATCTTGGGATCATAAACCACAATTCTTTGGAAATATTAACTCAGTGTTCAACAGAAGTCAAAAGGAAGACAAACCATAGGAAAAGTAAGATCAAAAAGATCAAAAAAAAACCCCAACATTATGCCACTACTTAAAATTTCTTCATATTCTGACTACTGTGTGCAAGTTCTGGTGTCCCCATTTCAAAAAACACACAAGTATCAGGAAAGACAAAGAGAAGAGGGAAAGGTTTTAGAAGAGATACAATAACCTCTCACAAGAGTGGAAGGTTATTTAGAGTACAATTTTTGGATTACTGAACATAATGATGCAGATAGCAATCTTAAGCCTCCAGTAAGAGGCTGAGAAGGTATGTTGGAGGAACATCATGATCAACTTGCTCTTGTATTTTAGTTCTTATCCCTAAAGCAGCAATTATTGGCCAGTGCTGAATATAAGGCTACTCTGTTAAGAGGACTTTCAGATTCAGTCAGTATCACAACACACTAGCAGATTAAAAGCCAAATGGTAACTTCTTCCTGATCTTTAAAAAAATAATGATACAGAGATCCAATTATTCTCTTAATATCTTAAAAAAAGTACAAACCAACACACACACAAAAGCACAAAACAGACCTTCAGCTTTTGAAGTGTGGAGGAAAGAACCTGGAATATAGCTAGACTGAGCTGTTCTGTGTACAGATCTGGGTACACAACAAATACCACACAGAAGATAGATCTCATAGATCTTTGCTTAGGCACACCTGAGGTGAAAGTTTAACATATAAATGAGAACATACAAAAACAAAGGGAGAAAAATAAGCACTCTTTTTAGATATATAAGAAACATTAGTTAAAGGGCAAACTGAAATATACTTAGTCTTAAAGTTTTATTATAAAAAGAGTGAATGATCTACAAGAGCTCTGTATTTTTTAATTGAACTTTCTAACATTTATTATAGTTGGTCATATAATATTTAGCTTACTATACATCGTGTTACTTTCTAAATGGCTTCTGAAGATCTTCCGTATGAATGAGTAAGTTTCAGATCAGATGACCTGAAAGAAACATTGCTATGGAAGATTTTTAGGCACCTCATCATTGACAATTATAATTTCAGCTTAATACAAGTGAAGCTTATAACCACATCAGGGCAACAAATTCAGGCACCAATGCAAAATGTCATTCCATCCAGTTCCCACCGATTTTATTTTAGTGGTGAAGTGTTCAACATTTACCTAAACTAAAACATGGCAAAACAATCAAAAGGTTCATTTTTACCTTACATGCTTTTTTTTAACTGGATATTGTTCTGTTCATTCTTTCTGCTGTTTTACATACTATTAAATTAAATTCAATTCTACGAAGCACCAAATAATTTATTTGCTTGCACTCCCCTGCCCCCCAGCTACTTTCAAGCTCACTCAATATCATATTCGGTTGTTTCTCCTTTGTCTAAATGCAAGAGTCCTTTCAAGACAGTGGTATGCTTTTGCATAGAAAATAAGGTAGGTCTCTTAAATTTAAATCCAAATTGAAAAATGAGCACAGAAAAATTTCCCTAACAGAAGAGGTCAGTAAAAACAGAGAGCTGTAGAAAAGCTAGGACTGGGCAATAACCACATAAAACTCAGCAAGAGCAAGTTCCAGAGCCTGCACCTGGGATGAGGCAACCCTGACTATACGTACAGGCTGGAGGATGAGAGGCTGGAGAGTAGCTCCACAGAAAAGTATCTGGGGGTTCTGATCGACAGTAAGATGAACATGATTCAAAAGTATGCCCTGGCAGCCAAAAGGGACAGTCAGACCCTGAGATGAACCATGAATGACATTGCTAGCCAGTCAGTCAATGGACGTGATCGTCCTGCGCTGGTATGGCCTCACCTTGAGAACTCTATGCAGTTTTGGGAGCCACAAGAGAAGATGGACATAAAACTAATCAAGAGCCTCCAAAGGAGGGCTACAAAGATGGTGAAGGGTCTAGAGGACAAAATGTATGAGGAGAGGCTGAGGTCCCTTGATTTGCTCAGCCCCGAGCAGAGCAGGCTGAGGGGAGGCCTCATGGCGGCCTGCAGCTCCCTCACAAGGGCAGCGGAGGGGCAGGCGCTGAGCTCTGCTCTCTGGGGACAGCGACAGGACCCGAGGGAACGGCATGGAGCTGGGACAGGGGAGGGTCAGGCTGGGTGTTAGGGAAAGGTTCTGCACCCAGAGGGTGGTCAGGCACTGGGACAGGCTCCCCAGGGCAGTGGTCATGACACCAAGCCTGATGGAGATCAAGAGGTGTTTGGGCAACGTTCTCAGACACATGGTCTGATTTTTGTGTGGTCTTGCATGGAGCCAGGAGTTGGACTTAATGATCCTTATGGCTACTTTGGGATATTCTATGATTCTATGAGAATAAACATCTGTGTAAAACACACCTCAACAAAAGCGTATGTGTTTGTGTGTGTACGTATGTGTATTCCGCGTTTATGTTGTTAAGTGTCAGGAATAATTTATTTGTGTCTTTATATCCTATAGTGGACAAAAACTGAGGCAACTATGTTGCTAACTTACAATCATTCTTGCCTACAGTGAGATAATTATTTAAATTACATGGGCAAACCTAGGAAATTTCAGTAATGTTTTATTAGATAATGAAATTTTAAACTCACATCCCCAGCAGTTATAAAGTATTGTTTTCTAAACATGAATAAAAATCTTTACCCCTTTCAGAAGTGTCTGAAGCAATTTTCAAACATTTTCAAAAATGCAAGTTATTTCAGGATAATGATACAGCATTGGGAAAGCTATTCATTGTAAACAAGAGTTTCTTCCAATTTTTTTCTTTAATCCAAATTTCTAAAAAATCTGAGGAAGATAAATTTCAGGCAGCTGTTATTCAAAAACTACAGTGAAAGTTGTCAAACAAGAATTAAACAACCATCCTGGAAAGCCTACAGCATCTCTATCACAACTGCTTTCTTGAACAAGAGGCAGGGTTCAGATTCAGATTTTGATTTTTGGTTTATTTCTATTACCATTCTTTTCCAGAGACTGCTCTCCAATACCACCATCTTCTGTTACTCTGTACAGCCTCATTACTGTAGAATGCTAGTATCTTACAGTGGTTCAAGTACTGCATGTCTTATTTTTCCCTTTATCCAACGTAAAAAAATGTTATTTTCAAAAAAGTTATCTGTATTTATAATATGAAATACTTCCACTAAGGTATTAATTTAAAAAAAATAAATATTAGCTACCAAAATTTACAAATGTTAAATAGGATATTTATGAAATACTTATTTTTTCTTGTATAATAAACGTGTTAGTAAGATGACAACTCCATTTGGAGAAGTGCCAGAAAATGCATATGGTAAGATTATCCTATAATTACTTACAAGACTATAATTATTAATCAAATTATTGCTCATATTTTCTGAAAACATGGGTGATTGTTATAAAATAAGTAATACTTATTTGATATATAATTAGCAGCAATATCTCAGCCTCTTTAAATTCTGGATATGAACAGTTATAGTACAATTATATCGTCTCTACATAAACTATGAAGTTTGACTAACAGTTCCGAAACACATTTCAGTTGCAGAAGATTTATTTGTTTAATCACAGAATGGTTTGGGTTGGAAGGGACCCTTAAGGATCATCTGGTTTCAACCCTGCCTTGGGCGGGGAGGGACACCTTCTGCTAGACCAGGCTGTCCAAAGCTCCATACAACCTCACCTTGAACACTTCCAGGGATGGGGCACCACATTCTCAGGACAGCCCATTTCGGTGCCTCACCACCCCCACAGCAAAGATTTTTTTCCTTATATCTAATTTAAATCTAGTCTCTTTCAGTCTAAAGTCACCACCCATTGTCTTATCACTACATGCCCTTGTAAAAAGTCCCTTTCCAGTTTTCTTGCAGGGACACTTTAGGTTCTGGTCAGCATGTTCTGAAAGAATGGACTGAGAAGACTATGCCCTTTTTCTTTTAACATTCCAAACATTCCCACATTTATTACTATGGAAAATAGAAGATTCACTGATTTAGAAACTATTTACTGCTCAATCATTATCTGAGGATAGGACAAGGGGCAATTGTCAAAAAATGGATCACAGGAGGTTCTGCACCAACATGAGAAAGAACTTCTTCATGGTGAGGGTGACGGAGCACTGGGACAGGCTGCCCAGGGAGGTTGTGGAGTCTCCTTCTCCGGAGTTAATGAAGGCCCACCTGGATGCCTACCTGGGCAGCCTGCTCTAGGGAACCTGCTTTGACAGGGGGGTTGAACCCGATGATGTCTTGAGGTCCCTTCCAACCCCTACAATTCTGTGATTCTGTGATCAATAAACATGTAATTCTAGGAAACTGAACTGTCTTATTTATAGCATCTACAGAAAAATAATTATTGAGAGATCAATTTCGGCTACCATTGGGGCACAATGCTGTGGTGGTTTTACCAGCTAAGCAGCTGAACTCCACCACAAGTCCTTTCTCACTCCTCTCCTCAAATGGAAAGGGCTGAAAAGGACTTAGAGGTTGAGATAAAGACTGAGAGATCACTCAACAATTATAGGCATGGGCAAAAGAGACTCAGCATAGGAAGATTAATATATTTATTACCTATACTAACAGGCTGGAACACTGAGAAGCTCAAAGAAAACTATAATCACCTTCCCCCCATCTTCTACCTTCTTCCCTCAAGCAGCCCAGGGGAACGGGGAATGCGGGCTGCAGTCAGTCTCTGATGCTTTGTCTCTGCTGCTCCTTCACGGTCCTTCTCTGCCCTTGCTCCCCATGGGTCCCTCCCACGGGATGCCATCTTTCCCGAACTGAGCCTGTGGGGGCTGCCCACAGGCAGCAGCTCTTCAAGCACTGCTCCCACACGGCTCCATCCCACAGGGTCCATCCATCCCCCAGGAGCAAACTGCTCCAGCATGGGTCCCCCATGGGTGGGCAGCAGCTCCCCCCAGATCCCCTGCTCCTGCGTGGGCTCCTCTCCACTGGCTGCAGCTCCACAGGGGAACTGCTGCTGCATGCCTGGAGTACCTCCTGCCCTCCTGCTGTGCTGACCGAGGGGGCTGCAGGGGGTCATTGCTACTATGGCTACTATGTGTCACGTCAACAGTATTATAGTAAGAACCACACAAATTGATGGAGAATGAATCTTAATGGAGATGGGCAAGTACAGCAATGATTGAACTGCCAAGCACAGTGGTGATGGAACGAGAGCTGGCTTCAGCATGCATCAATCCAATAACACATACCATCTCTCCTGCCCTGAAGGACTATTGTGACAGATGGAACACAAAGTCATGGACTAAATTAACTCAATGGACATTTTAGAAAGATGGCCCACGGACAAATGGAATGATACTTGTGCATATATGAAATGGCAGGAGATTGATGGTAATCAATGGAAATGTATTGGAAAGTGTGGGACCTGATCAAGGTGTAAGAGGTATAGAATAATTGATATCGTCCTGGTTTCAGCTGGGATAGAGCTAAGTTTCTTCCTAGTAGCTGTTATGGTGCTGTGCTTTGAATTTGTGATGAAAAAAGTGCTGCTAACACACAAAAAACAATGTTTTAGTTGTTCCTGAGTCAAGGACTCCACTACTTCTCATGCTGCGCTGCCAGAGAGGAGGCTGGGGGTGCACAAGAAGCTAGGACAGGACACAACAAGCACGGCTGACCCAAATTGGCCAAACAGAAATCCCATACCAGATAATGTTATGCTCCCATAAAACCAGGGTGAATTGGCCAGGGGGCTGCAATTGCTCAGGGACTGGCTGGACATCAGTTTGCTGGTGGTGAGTAAGTGTATTCCACATCACTTAGCATCACAGAATGGCTTGGATTGGAAGGGATGTTAATGATCACCTAACTCCAATCCCCCTGCCATAAGCAGGGATGCCAACCCAGCACTACTAGATCAGGTTGGCCAAGGCCCCATCCAGACTGGCCCTGAACACCTCCAGGGATGGGGCATCCACAACTTTTCTGGGCAACCTCTCCCAGTGTCTCACTACCCTTACAGTGAAGAATTTCCTCCTAATGTGTTGTCCAAATCTATCCTCTTTTAGCTTAAGACCATTACACCTTGTCCTATTAGTATCTACCCAAGCCATCCTTCTCTTCCAAACTATGCTTCTCCATCCTTTTTATAAGACTCCTTTAAGTACCGAAAGGCTGCAATGAGGTCTCCCTGGAGCCTCTTCTTCTCTAAGCTGAGCATCTCCAGCTCTCTCAGCCTTTCATCATAGGAGAGGTGCTCCAGCCCTCTGATCATCTTTGTAGCCCTCCTCTGGACTTGGTCTAACATGTCTACATTGTTCTCATGCAGGAGTTTCCAAACCTGGATGTAGCACTCCAGATGGAGACGCACAAGGGCAGAGCAGAGGGGGATAATCACCTCTCTCAACTTGCTGGCCAGTCCTCTGCTGATGCAGCCCAGCACACAGCTGGCCTTTTGGGTGCAAATGCACATAGCTGGCTCATGTTGAGCCTTTCATCCACCAGGACCCCCAAGTCTCTCTCCACAGGGCTGCTCTCAATGAGTTCTTCTCCCGGTCTGTACTCCTGTCTGCGATAACCACCTCTTTGGTTCTTGCACTTTTTTAATTTTTTTTTCTAATTCTCTCCCTCATCCCACTGTGGTAGGGGATGCATGAGGGTGAGCATATGTGTAAACAGCTGTGTGGTGCTTAGCTGCCTACCAGTTTAAACCACAAACAGAGGTACCAAAAACAATTTATAATACAGAGATTTTTAAACTCCACCACACATCATTAAGAGAATAGTTTGAGAATCCTCAAGTTCAGTTCTCCCTTGCCCTTATTTTCATTTCAGTTTACCCACTCCATGCTCTGAAGTCTAAATACATTTCATTTTGTCATAACAGTACTAGCAATACTAAATATTTCAAGTATTTCTTAAAAAGTAGCCTCCCAAACTTCAGGCATAAATTGATCCACATGATAACTTCTATTTCCTCTTAAAATGAGAAAAAAATTGTATTTTATGAAAAGTAAAACATTTTAAAAATTGTTCTACTTCTCTAATACATTTATTTCCTTCCTTGGTTCAGATTCAAAGGAGACTGTGTGATTTTTATTGCTCTACAAGAAAAATATTACTCAACAAGGCAATGTGCAAAAATACTCACTGTAATGTTATCCAAGAGCTTGGCCATATGCTTAATAATTTCACCATGGTGTGCTGGCTGGGTTTGTAGCAGTTTCTTAATGACAACAACACTTTCAGCAACCACAGTTTCTGTTTAAGACAAAGCAAATTATTACTTTTAAAAAGCATTTATGCAGAAGAAAAAGTCATAAATAATTAATTGCCAAAGATGTTACCAGCTTTCAAAATATGTTTTGCAGAAGTGAATTCTATTTGCTTTGTAACAAAGATGTAAACCACTTTACTAAGTAATATGAAGTTCAGCTTCTAGATGCAAGTTATAAGCAGCAAAAAGGACAAAGCAATGTTCTAAATGTAAAAATAGCATCCTACCACATCCTTTTTTTGAAATTGCCTTTTAGTAAAGCTGTTTGTATTTCTCCTTTTCAAACTGAGGAACAGCATGAAAAACATCTGCTTTTCATTGAAATTATGTATATTCATAAGTAATTTGGTATCTGCATTAAAAATACAAACAGTTCAAAGAAATATACAATGTTAAAAGTGACAGCTCATTCTTAAACAAGAGAAACACCTAAACATTTCTGTTGCACTTTTCCACCTTCCAAACAGTCTCTCTCAGATCTGCAACCTAATCTCTAGTACATTCAAATGAAGCTTCTAAATAGGCAAGCTGTTGTAAGATTTATGTCAAAGTCATGCATTGGTCTGCTTAACTACTGTAGCAAGTAACATTCACAGCCTGATCAACTTGTATGAAATGTGCAATTTTTGAAGCTGAAAAAAAAACCACTGGTGCAGAGGTAAGCCTCTATGCAAGAGTAAACTCATCCTGTAAGGAAAGATGAAGTAAAGTCAAACATAGCCAAAGCTGAAACCAAAACAAAAGGCTACTGCAAGAGTTCAACATAATTCTCATTTTCATTTATACTACAGAAAGGAAGTAACTATTTTCCCTAAAGTATCAATGTTTAAAACAAAGAAGAAACGCAACTACCATTCCTTAAACATCTCAGAAATATTCCTACCTTTGAGGAGTGAAACTGATACATGGACCATTCATCCCACAGTCAAGAAAGATGAAGTTTCAAAAGTACAGGATAGGGAAAAGATTTCTATTTTACAAATAAGTTCGCTTTCTAAAAAAAAACAGAGTAAGGCTATTCTAAAGCTCCGAATATGTAACATTATGCCATAAGCCTCTGAGAAACTTAAATTTTAGCTTGCAGCTTTTGTGTCATCCTTTATTTGACATGACATCTCAGTCATTTTTCTAACTAATTTATTGAAGCAAGGTTAATACTGCAAAGAGGAAACCATAACACATCTACATATATACCTCAAGATTTGCCATAATCTTACAGACCAATTGAACTGGAATTGTATTTTGTCCACTTTCTTACTGCAGATATTAAAATAAGAAAATTCTTAAAATTTTAAAATGACAACCTGGAATTTTTAGAGTGAGATAAATTAGTTAAACAACCTCCACTCTTGAGTACTTTGTGATACAACTTAACAGGGGGAATGGTTAAGCAAAATAAAACCGAACCCAAAAGACTGAGGTGGACATGAAGTCATTATTAAAAATATTGTTGACAACATTGAAGTAATCATGATGAACTTAAGTGAACATTATGAAGTGTCAACATGGGAAATACTTTAGTGCAGTGTGTGGAAGCAAATTTAGAGAACTGAATCAGAACTGTAACTTGGTTCCATGAGTACAGATACCAAAAAAAAAGAAAGTAAAAACAAAAGTATGTATTTATAATTAACGTATTTAATGTTAGAATAAAGGCTGATGTAATTCAGAAAAGAGAGGCTTTCTAAGGCTTGCTTTGTGCACATGAAGAATCCCCAAAATGAGTATATAACATGCATCTAGTCAAAGACACAAAGATACCAGCTTTTATATCATATAAGTAAAATCAGAAAACAACATAAGAAAGAAAATTACTAGCACTGCGAATGGCTATTATGAAAATTTTAAAATGTAAATCTGCTACAGTTATCTAAGAAGAAGTACATATAAGACAAGGATAAATGAATACAAAGGTTGTGAATCACGTGTAAATTATTTTATATCTAAAGATCATAGAAAGCAAGGCAAATTCTTAAAATAAAAAATAAATATATCGGAAAAGTTGGTTGGGAAAACCTTAACCAACAAAAGGAAACTAAATGAGGTATCAGCAATTTTTCATAAGTCTTAGTATACTAAGTAACAAGTCATAGTAAAAATCATGTTATGTTCATTGTTAGTTTTCTTCAAACAATTTCTAGGCAATATGGTAATGGCTACTCTGAGTAGAATAATCTCTGAAGACCCTGGAGCATGTGCACTTCTCTGAAACCTAACATATATTCAGTCACACACCACAGACCCTGAAACATGACAAATTCTCAAAACCCTAAAATATATCCAGTTACACAACATTCCATCTCACTAAATAATGTTGTGTTTCTAAGGCTAACAATGTAGTGGACAATAACTTGTGGGGAATGAATTAGAGTCCTTCTCATAATTGAGAAGTTGGCCACATTACAACAGAAACTCAGGAAAACAACCTAACAAGATGCATATTACCAGTGAACACTCAAAACCTGCATTCTGAAATACTACATTTAATATCACTGATGTTCTACCTAATTTTTTTCCAATACTTAACAGATACATGTGGAAACTAAAACACTGAACTGAAGGCGAATTTATCGACATTCTGTAATTTAAATAAGCACTATTTCTAAAAGCTGCAAAATTACTTCTGCTATTTTTTAGAAGAATATATTGATTGAATTTCATAGCAAGCCCTACAAGTAACTAATTCTTGTTGTTTAGAAGGTTATGCAGATGATTCAAACTAATGTTAAAAGGTAATTATTAAGAGCTAGGTATGAAAACAAACTTTAAATTTCTTCTTTTCAGAATTGCCTGAAATCTGTGTTTTCACCTGGTTTATTTTTCCACACTTGTAATAAAGACAACTCAACTCTGAAATCACAGTAATACACATCAACTACACAATACATAAAGTTGGTTTACTATTACTTCATTCTAACAGTAATTCTACTATGTAGGTAGTAGTTACCTGAAGTATTAACAGTTCCAGTGATTTTAGGACTTGCCTGCTCAAATTTGTATAAATTACTAGGGAAAAATAAAGGTGTTTTCACTGTGCTTCCTACAATTGTTTTTACATTGTTTATTATCCACAGATTGCAAATTTCAACAGGAAAGGAAAGCCACCTGAGAAAAACCTGCCGATTCTCTAGTATATTCACTTCAGACAGACAAAACAGACTTCTTACAATCCCATCTGTCTCTTACATCTAAAATGACTTTTATGTCATCTTAGTGAAGCTAGCAGTCAGCTCAAATTTTCAAGGCAATTGCTAATGGAAATGCATTAGCAAAATGCCAAATGTCACACCAAAGAGCCAAAATAACTTTTCTGTTTGTGCTTCCTTCAGCAGATGAGGAATGACAATAGTTTTAAGACCTCAACATGGCTTCCAAAAACAAGGCTGGGAAAAAGTACACTTTGCCAAGGAGTGTAGTGATAGGACAAGGAGAAATGGCTTTACATTAAAAGAGGGAAGAGAGTTAGATTAGATATGAGGAAGAAATTCTTTATTCAGAGGGTGCTGAGGCACTGGAACAGGTTGTCCAGAGAAGCTGTGAATGGCCCAACTCCTGCAAGTGTTCAAGGCCAGATTAGCTGGGGCTTTGGGTAACTTCATCTAATGGAAGGTGTCCCTGCTCATGGAAGGAGGGTTGGAATTAGATGATCTTTAAGGTCCCTTCCAATCCAAACCATTCTAGTGATTCTATAAGAGGAAAACTGCTCTTGAAGTTTGGTGTGTTTATGAGTGCATTTTTAAAAGCAAACTTCCCCTGTTCATGGAAGTAGGGGGCTATGGTAAAACAAAACAAAACAAAAACCACATTTAAATCACAGAAGTCCATACAGAAACTAGAGAGTTCTATGATGAGACACCTAGAGAGTTCCATGGAAAGTTATCCCAGGTGGGCTTAACTAACTGCTGAAGAGGCAGCTTTAATTGCACTCTGCCTCTCAGCACCTAACTTCCAGAATGATTCTTGGCTCAGCTCCCATACTAAAAAACCATGTTTTTTCAGTAGAAACCTTTCCAGAACAAGACCAACAGAATGGGAAGGCAGTTTTGCCATAAGCTCATTCTTCATGATTCTGTTTTGATTTGGTAGAATTAATTTGCCCACCTTTCTTCTATGCTGCAGTAAATTCCCCAAAAATGATAAAACAGTGAAGGGAAGAGAGAGCTGATTCTGCTTTCTGGGATGCCAAAACCTTCTAGACTTACCAAATTGGGCTTCATGCTACACAGAGGGAGCTGAACTGCTTCCAGTTTTGGAACAACCATGTAAGTAGCAGCAGGACAAGCAGCTTGCTCGTACACTTTAAGAATGAAAATTGGAAGAAAGCAGGATCAACCATGACAACTGAATTTTAGTTCTCCTACATGTACCAAATGTTTTTTTTCCCCTCCCATGCCCAAAGCTCTTCATGCTAAACACGCTGTGACTACCAGAAATTTCCTGCTTCCTAAGGAAAAGGTACCGTGTAAGTTATGCCATTCGACTCACTTTTTAGAAAAAGACACTGTGCATATGGTAAAGGAATTTGCCAGTTGCCAGGTTTAAAAGATCTTAAATATGTCCTTTGTGGTCTTTCAAAATAGTAAGCACAAGAAGATTATTGTTAGATTTATAAAATAAAGTAATGAAATGTCTTTCAGGACCTTCAGAAGTACTTGCTAGACAATTACTTAGAACCAGTCAAGACAACTAATCTTGTTGAGACATACCTTTATATACATGCACACATTTATGCAAATGAATATGTATTTTGTGTGTGTGTATAAACACATATGGAATTACTTTGAAGAAAATCTTAACTTGAGAAGCTATAATAAAAAAAGCTGTTTCTTCTTATATGAGTTCCTTATTAGCAGAAAGAAAACCCATGCAAGAAAACTAAAAGGAAGATTATTATTTAATAAGTTCAATATTCTGAAGTTTAGTTATCGTACATAGAAGAAAATGTGGATTTGTACATGCTGAAAGGAGCCTACCAACCTAGAGGAACATTGCTAATAGAATTAAAAGGAATCGAGTAAACTTTGAAGGCAGTATTTCTAATATGGTCATATTCATGAACTTTAGTACAAAAAAATTTACCTAAGTCACATTGCAGAAACTGTGTTATAACACAACAATGGAATACATTTTAAACACAGTGGATAACTAGAAATGCACAGAGGGACAAAAGGTCCAGAGCAACATGAAAGTAAAGTTACATAGACTAAAACTAGCAAGCTATACACCGAGGCCTCTCAGAAATTTCTGTTATGAAGTTAAGCAGGAGAGAAGGAGGACTTCCAGAGTATAAATCAAACAAGAGAAAGTTCTGAATGCATCAGTGGGTCACACTGATAGGACTACACCCTACCAAAGCAATGTCCCTAATAAAGACCTTCTTAGAATAATCAGAAAAAAATATATCCAATAGATATGAAGAGCAATCAATGCTGCTTTTCAAAGCTTAGAGTAGATCTCATCTGTGTTCGCTGTACAATTCTGATAACTCTGTCCCCGCCGCACATGAAAAAAAACATGCTTCTACTCCTTTTCCTGACATTATTATTTTTGACTACTTCTGTCTCAACTCTATTTCTGATATTTAACAACACCCATGTTGACTTCAAAATTTACAATAGTTTTCTGATTATCTTATTGACTTCCTTCTGCATAATATTCCTTGGTAACTAGTCAGAATATACAATATTATCAGGTATTGATTTACAGTGCTACTATATCCTATTTGATTTTTATCTAATTCTTGTTCTATTTCCTGCAACTACATATCACTATATAAAAATAGCAGAAGACTAAATTATAAGAACAAGACAAATTTGGGACTGTTTATACAAAAACTATTTAATATGTTTTCCAGTAAGACATTGATGTACTAAAAAGCCATTCCAAGCTTTCAGCACCCTCTACAGGATAACTGTTTTGATGCAACTGAACATATAACAGCAAAACTTCTACTATCATCTAGGATACTCACAACAGTACACTTCAACAATTAACAGCATTTTGAGAAAAAACAGGTAAACTCATCATTGAAGGCAACAAGGATTTAATCTTGCTAACAAAAGAGAGAACAAATACCCAGGGATTATGAGAGCACAAAAGAGAAGACAAGTACCTAGTGATTATGAGAGCATTTTGACATGATTCAAACAAAAAGCACCAAAGTCACTATTTTTGTCAGCTATGTCACTGAAATTCTTACACAAGCCAAGCTTCCATATACTTTATTATGTGATCTGCTCTGTGCAGTTCCTATTAAGAAAAGGTTTAAAGCCATCAGCCACTCAGAAAACAGGCAGAACATTTAGCTTACCATCTCTGTTGGACAGCAAACATACAAGGCCATTAAGGCATGTGTCAGTCACTTCCGTGATGTTAGTTGCACATCTGCCTATAGCCTGAATAGTAGCTGCAGCAAACTGTTTATCTTGGCTCTTCACATAAGTCTATGGAAACAGGGTTTTCATTAGTCAATATATGTATTGTCAAAAGGAAACTTACTATGTTGTCCTCTTATGACAAACATATTGTATAATACATTCAACCTAGATAGCTATACCACACGTTAAAAGTTATACCTTTCCATCTCATTTTTACTCCCAGAAGACATTTTGTTGCTGGCTTTGGTCACCCATGGCCATGGGAACCACAACCTTGCTAGGCAGCCTGTTCTCAATTGTTTTTTTTTGGTTGGTTTCCTTCTTTCTTTTTTTTTTTTTTTTTGAAGTTGGAAAAAGTAAGAAACAAAACACCGAAACTTCTTTTCACACAGAAAAAGCACCATTATCCATTATGATACGAGACGGTGTCACTTCAATTCCAAGAACACTTTATTCTGGAAAAGATGTTAACTTGAAAATATTAAGACTAAGACTCTAGATGAAACATCCAACAATGGCAATTGGACAACAGAAAGCATTTCATTTCAAAAGAATACATTTTTGTACAAACCTGGAATTCTCGTAGCAGAGTTGATATGTTGGCTTCATTTGCTAAATTTGTCAAGATTTCAAGCTGAAAGAAAAAATATTAAAAGCTAAAATGAAATTCTATAAACAGAACCACATATACAAAATAATCTTATTGCATATAAATAAGTTATAATACTATTAAATATACTACTTGGAATTCAATAGTGTATACCAGATTTCAGAATAAACTGATAGCAGCATTGCACTCAGGAGGAAAATTCTCCTTGCAAGCACATGCAAGGTTTTCAAAACAAGACTCTAGGGTTCAGTGATGCATTTTCTATTAGCTCTTGTTTTACAGTGTTGCACTGCATATCAAATGGACCTGAAATACTTCCAGCAGTATTGTTTCCTATGTGATACCACAGGCTTTGGATATAAGAACCATGTGACACCGTAAGAAGAAATAATGGAAAGCACAATTGCAGCTGGGGAGAGATAAATGCAATGTCCATTACATTCATATGAACTGCAGTAAAAGACATGTAACTCAGAAAACGAACAGTTGCATCTTGAGAGTGTTCAGACCTCAATCAAAATCAACAACATCAGACCCTGAAAGGCCTCTTCCTTACTCCTGGTGAGCAAGAGGATGATATGTACCATCAGGCATATGCCATTAAGATGCTATGCTCCCAGTCTGTTCTAACTTTGAAGAAAAAATTCCAGTACCATTTAAATGAGGTAAATGGAAGAATAAGAAAACTCTAGCTCTGTAAATGTAATTCATACCTCACAAATTTGTTGGTATTCTTTGAGTTGGATGCACACAGACAAGAACACTTAATAGATACAATCCACTGGTATTTCGGGACCAATCTGATAAGACCTTCAGAGGCTCTTAGAGAAATATAGCTGGTATAGCACATGAAGCAAGTGGATAAACAGTTGGTTTAAAGACAGGAATAGGCAGAAAGAACGTGACTGTTTTTACAGTACAGGAAAGCTATTGATAGGATCTCAGAATTAACTTTGTTGATCTTTTACATTTCAGTATATTTATATATGAACCATGGAAGTAGTAAGAAGACAGGTGACACGATTTTCTGCTGATACTACAGCTTTCACAAAAATGAAGGTGAAGTCTGACTAAGAGCAGCTGCATTGAAAACTTCAAATATTCAGTGGCTGATTGAGAAAATAACAAATTCAACACATGAATGCACAATAATGTTGATAAAGGGGGATGAAAACTTTACAGAAAATGATAGGCTATGAGCTGCTTACTAAAAACCTTAACAGAGAATTTGTGGTTAGAACAGATAACCCATTGAAAATATAAGGTCAATGCTAAGTACTTAACAAAAAAGCAAACTTGATGTTGAGAAGGAAACAGAAAACAAAACAGTAATCAAACAGTGCAGTAAATGAATTCTAGCGTGTTCCTACATCTTAAATGCTGCCACAGTTCTGATCCATCTATCTTAAAGCAGATACAATAGAACAACAAAAAAAAAAAGCACAAGTTATCTTATGTAACAGGGCAAACTGACATAGATTTTTCAGTCAGTGAATAAGAATTGAGATTGAAAGAAAACAGCACAATTTCTCATTCTCCATCTCTTCACTAGTATGTTATATCAATTAATAATGAAATTATAAAGTATCAATAAAATAATGTCATTTTAAGAAACATACATTCTGTGTATTCCACTCCTAAACACAAGTGTCTGTGACAATCTAAAACAAAACAGAAGGCACTTAATAGTAGACAACTCTTAGCTATTGTTTTGTCAAGGACTTCACATCTATTAAGGACCAGGAATATAGAAAACAAGAAAAAAATAGCTGAACAAACACACTGAGGTGTGAACTAGAGGAAAATCTAAAATCCTTCTTACGCCAAATGCTGACCTCAAAGGCAACTTGGTACTCTGACTTTGTCCCATGTTTGACTCCCATTTTATTCAGTGAAACAGATTTGAACTATTTTTAATCAAACAGTATCAAAGAGAATAAGTTTTCATTTCTTTTCATGTGAGAAGATGTTTCCTTCTACGAAAACAATCAAATTCTAAATGCTCAAATGGCTAGTTACTTAAAAAGAACTAGCTTTTGTAATGCTCTGTACTGAAAAGTACCAGAAGATGCAGTGGAAAAACACAGTGCACCTGCTACCTAAACTTTGCTAGGAAGTGAACTTTCAAATACAAGTCTGAAGGACATGTGTGGATTTAACTAAAAGCTACAATACTAGTCTACTTAATGAAAAAAGGAAGAGCACAGAATGTGTGTCATAGTTGCACAAGAAAATTTTGCTTTCCTGTTGCAAATAGTAATTTCTACACCAATGTAGAGGTAAATTCTCTTTTAAGCTCACCTTCAGAGTTTTGATCATTGTTGGATCAGTTGATCTAACATAGAAACTCTTCAGATAAGGTTCAAACATGCCCTGAAAAATGCAACATACATAGATAAATAGTTCACCTGAGTTCAACATAAACTAATTGTGGAAACTCTGAACATGGTATACCTTTCTCTGAATCGACATAGTGGCAATATTTTGCAGAACAATATACTGCACCTCCCTAGAATTTGAAAAGAAAAACAAAAGTTATTCTACAAAATTACAGAAACACAGAAAAATGCATTATGGCAAAGAAAGCTCAATTATACTCAGGTCAAAAGTAAGTTATACATTTAACATCCCTCAAACATGGAAAAAGCTTATTGCCAACTGATACAAGTTTATGAGGTGCTTCACAAGAAGGGGAACAATGAAACCAGTCTCTCATTTTTAAAAACTTCAATATGGAGAAAAAAACACTAATACCAGTATAATGGTGCAATTCTTCGTTTTGGCGTTAGGGTCTTTGTTTAAACTAAAAATTAGTAATTCTTCTAAAAAAACATCTCCATCTTATAAAAAACATCTACAATCTGGCATCTCCAGACATACCTCACAAAAACCTCATGTTTTGTCCACCACAGCAAGATACGGACTTCATCTGTACTGTGCAAACTAGCGCGTTAGTTACAACAGCTGACACTTGAGTAACTAGTAAGAAACAGTTCATTCTTTTTCATCTCATAAAAAAATTCCTATTAATTCCCCAAAAGGGCCAAGCTTTCCTTTCACTTAGAATATATACTGACAGACTCACACATCTGTAAAAAAGCAGCACTTTAATAAACTTTGACAGGATATAGACAACAGAAATATGTAATATTCTAAACACAAAAATATTAGGCATCTTAGGAGGATGTTTTAATTAATATATTAATATACCTCACTAGAAGGTAGCCTCAGACTCAATAGGAGTGAGCAGATGGAAATTTGAATACTAGTCTGAAGCTTTTAAACTTGAGTTTCTGCACTGATCACTTACAGACCAAGAAATAATTTATAAACAAAATTTCTAAATGAGTTCTCAAATTCTTTTGTGATGCAAATCTCATCCTAATAAAGAAATCAAATTACTTCATCCATTATCTCCTCTAATTAAAAATTGTCTAATAGTCCTGTAGAAATTACACCTGTTGTTTAAAAAGAAAGGTAATAATACAGAAGAACATAATGTCTTTTAAACATAATTTTATGTAATTCTTACATAGGTACATGGAAACAGCCAGCTGAGCATCAGAAACCAAGACTGGAAATCACTATGAAATGTTCTCCCAAGCACTTATATCCTCGCTAGATTATAACACATTTGACATTAATTTAAAGGCCACAGGCACGTAACTTCAAGGGCAAACAACAAAAGCTTATTTCAAAGTGGCTCTAATAGCAAAAATGTTTCTCACAGACTGGTGACAGAGAATAGACGAGTTATTCAACATGAAAATCAGAACTCTAGTGCCGTTTTAGGTGCTAGTTGAAACACAAGAAAGAGGTGATTTCTACTTTGAAGAAATTTGAGGATAAATGAGGAATAAACAACATGCAAAATTAAGCCATTCAACCTGTGAGTATGAGCGTAGTTCTACACATTACCTGTAAAAATGTCAAACTGCTTCTGCTATTTGCATAAGGAGAATGGGAAGCATATTGTACTATAAAACCAAGCACAAAAATAACAGCAATTCACTTTTATTTTAAATAAAAGTGTGAATTCTCTAACAAGCCCAATTTTACTTCAGTAGTCAATCTCTTAAATGGTAGATATGTTAGCCATAGGTGAGCTGCAAATGTTTATAGAGAAAGAGCTCTATGGTGACTGTGCTCATGAAGCCCATCTAAGTCAAGTAATCTTGTCAGACACAACTACAGCAATTTTTTTCTTTTTAAAGCTGTCTGCCTGATTTGACTTACTTTTTAAAAATAAATAATTTTGACAGCTCAGCTATCCAAGAATATCATATTTAGCTAGGAAGTTATTCTGAAAACATCTTGTAACTGCTATCAAACCTTCAAGGTGTTTTATATAGATATATAGAAGTTTAAGATCTAAAAACTGAGGGAAAAAACTTTAGGGCAAATATTGGAATAATATGCCAAATCTACACATGCACGCACACAAACACACATGAGTATTATCAATCTTATGAAGCATATGGTCAGTGAAACCCTTCATAGTAAAGTATGAGTAAGTAACACTGAAGATGACTAAGTCAAAGTTAGTTATACTGAATGAAATATAAACTACATGTAGTAGTTTAAGACACAGTCCAAGGACTAAGGAACAGGGGATTGAGCAGTAGCAACTGGTAATTTAACAAGTATCACTCTTAGTTTTTCTGTCAACACGAAGTTACCAATATACGGTGAAGAAAAATAAAATGCACATCTGAAGACTGAGTGCTTAGCAAGACAGTAAAGAACTACAAGATAGACATTTCAAATAATTTCCAGTAATTAAACAAATCAGGAAAGTAAGCTAACTAGTTAGTATTATCTCCATTTGCATGCTTCTATCTACATTTGTATGTTCACTAGGCAGTCATGTCTTCTCAGAAAGACAGTTATAATTAAGAATGAAACACCTATGATACTGAATGATCACTGAAAGTGAGACTGAAAATGAGGGAACTACATGTAATTATTCTCACATATTGAGTAAAAATTAGTATTTTACAGGACAATGTTACAACAAAACTCTAGTAGTGCGATAGTAATTTATTTATATGTATAGCTACAGATAAAAAAGTATGTAACAATTTATTTTTTTTAGAAAAGTACAGATAGCAATTTAAAGTACAGACTTGACCTACCTATTACTACGGAGTAAACGCACTAATGATTTAGAAACAATACCAGCTTCAGATTTTGGTGCCAAATGCCAATAAAGCTGTGCAACTGCCATTACCACCTACAAGAAGAACATTCAGAACAGCATGTTAACTCAAAATAGTCAAACATATGCATCGCATTCAATTCACACCTGCTGACCTACCAACTGCCTCTTCAGAAAGCAGTGTGTATACATGTTCTTTGAAATCAAGAAAACAGTCTGGGAGAGAAACACCAGGAGAAAGACATTTTTGTTTCCAAAAATCAAAAGTAGTAGGTACCTCTCATCATTCCCAGTATTTACTGGGTAGTATAATATAAAAAACAGAGGAAGAGGGCCAAACAGAGAAAACTAAGTAATTCAACTAAGTAATTCAAATTGTGATCATAATGATATCACATTTAATAACCCAATACTGCTAAAATTAGGTCTGCTGATTAATGAAGATATCTCGTGTGTTGGTTTTTTTTGTTGTTCTGTTTTTAAAATTCCTACAATAACTGTGCTTTTACTTTTATTAAATACATATTCAATATTACTTGTTCTTTCATTTCCACTGAAAACCTTCCATTCTGTTATTCTATCACACAATTTATTAAATGGCCGGTGCATTTATTGACAGCTTTTGAAGTCTAAAATCCAATTGAAAGAACTATAGTAGCAAGTATGAATAAGCAGATGACTCTGAAATATACACAACTTAAAACTTGTAATTTCTATTTTTAAAATTTTCTCCTAAGTAACAGACAAATGATGAACTTTATGCTAATGATTAAGTCATGTCTCAGCCTTCCCTACAATACTGTCCCGATGAACTTTCTTAATCAAAATTAAACAAATCACAGAACAAAGAGACTCAAAATGAAGACACTACCATGACACTTAACTTGGTGCCTTAAAACTTAACGCCAATTAATATCTTTTTTTTAAATTAATAAACAAAAATTGATAAAAAATATGAAGAGAGGAAATAACTGAAATATTTTCAGCAATATACTACAGGAAGATTTTCTTATGGACAAAAATCTAAGGTCAAAGAGAAAACAATTTATTTCTGGTATATTCTGTGAATGTTACTAAAATTGGTATAATAGTAACTATTTATAGAATCAGTATTTCATTTGACAAAGTTAACCTCCATTAACTTTAGTTTCATAAACTTAAAGACCATAAAAGTTAGAATCAATATCATATTTAACAGATATAACGAAAATGATTTATGGAATGTGGAAGATAAGCAACTACAATTCTTCTCAATGTAGTGTGATAGCAAACATTTATAACAGCTGCTTTTTGCAAGAGATGAGGAAATGCTACACAGATATTGAACAGTGATTTTAGCAAAAGGCTGTACTCTGATATAACTACTACTGCAAAACTGTGTTGTTTGTTTCTAGAGTTTGCTAACAGTTAAGATGTGGTTTTAAAAGAAGTTAGACGTTAGTTGGAGTCTAGAAATGTGTTTCAAAGGAGAAACAAAAACCTGATCTGTTTAGCTGATCAAGAATGGGTTAGGAGATGATTTAATCATGATGCAACCATTGTATTGTATCTGTGATGATATGAGTACTCACTGTCACTGGAAATCTTTTCTAAAGACATCTAGTCTTGTTTAACAAGACTAACTGAGGTTAGAAATAAAGTTCCATGGTCAGACTAACATCACAATGATTCACCATCATCATGGATCTTCCTGGCTCAAAAAATTTGCCTGCGTATTAAAATTTCCCAGAAATATTGGAGAGCATACTGCACCTGTTATGTCACATCTACCCTGGAATCCTGGCAACATACCTTAAGAATGTGTCTGGGAGTCACGAGAAATTTAGGTATGTAACTGTCTTACTTTTAAAACGTGAGACTCAGAGGAAACCACCACTTAATGAATCAGCAGCAAGTATGATTTTTTTTGTGAGTCTGTATCACCAAAACTAACACTCTATTCTGTTGTAGATGCTGAGAACTTAAGCATTAAAAGCTAGCCATACTGTAGTTGTCACATGCAACAGAAAGTGAATTCAAATATTCTCCAATATTTTGTTTAATATTTGGAGCGTATGTGACATTCAGTTCAGGTGTTTTACTTAATAGCTAAGTTAATTTCAAAAAAGAAATAACTGATCTTCCCTGTAACAGTTGCTACGTGGTATAATCATCACTTCACTTAAAGAGGAATAGATCTGACTTTTCAAACTTTTAAGTTGTCTAATAGAATAGATATTTAGTAGTTCAATATTTTATCAAAAAGCAATTTGTCATACGGCAGCATTTCGGCTTTGAAGCAAGGGTTTGGTATTCCGTAACAGCAGCCTGTGATCCGGGTCCATAGTATAAGTCTTTTTCACATTCCGATCCTTTTCTTTCTGTTCTTCATCAGATTCATAGAAATTGTTTTCATTGTATTCTTCTACAATATCATCATCCTACCAAAAGACAAAATTAGAAGAAGATACAGAAAATATATGAATCATCCAGCTGTATTAATTTACAAAGTAACATACAACACCATGACTCCATGCAGGATTCACATTTTTTGTAATATGCCCACGGAACAATGTCCTCTGTTCCAGTTGGTCATAAATGTAATGCAAAAGATGTAACACCAGTGCAAGATACATTTACAAGTAAGATGAACTACTAAATGAAATACCTTCATTAGTATTCTGTATTAGATTATGTAAGGATGTTAGTTCTTTTTGGACTGAAAGCCGAAGTTGAATTTTCTGAAGATCAGCTCTTTAAAATTCATTTTCTGGAAGTCTTAACAGAAGTCATGTGCATCGTTCCTTTTCTAGTAATACATAAACTATTCATGAAAGCAGCAACTCTCTAAAGAAAGGACAGTTCTTAAGAAATTTTATCACACAAAATGTCACATATCCTGAGCCTGTCCTTCCCTGAAGAAGTACAAATCCTTAAGTTGTTTAAATGAAGTTACAAGCTACCAGCATAATGTCACTTAAAAGAGCAACAACAAAGAAAAACAAAAGAACAACAAAAAATAATACTGCAAAATTTACACATTACAATGGAACAGAAATAAAAGTACTATATTGACTTGGACTGGCGCACGCTTTGTTGGGTTAGAAACTGGCTGGATAGCCGGGCCCAAAGAGTCGTGGTGAATGGAGTCAAGTCCAGTTGGAGGCCAGTCACTAGTGGCGTCCCCCAGGGCTCGGTGCTGGGGCCGGTCCTCTTTAATATCTTCATCGATGATCTGGACGAGGGCATTGAGTGCACCCTCAGTAAGTTTGCAGATGACACCAAGTTAGGTGCGTGTGTCGATCTGCTTGAGGGTAGGAAAGCTCTGCAGGAGGATCTGGATAGTCTGCACCGATGGGCTGAGGTCAACTGTATGAAGTTCAACAAGGCCAAGTGCCGGGTCCTGCACCTGGGGCGCAATAACCCCAAGCAGAGCTACAGGCTGGGAGAGGAATGGTTGGAGAGCTGCCAGGCAGAGAAGGACCTGGGAGTGATGGTGGATAGTCGGCTGAATATGAGCCAGCAGTGTGCTCAGGTGGCCAAGAAGGCCAACGGCATCCTGGCTTGTATCAGGAACAGCGTGACCAGCAGGGCTAGGGAGGTGATCGTCCCCCTGTACTCGGCTCTGGTGAGGCCGCACCTCGAGTACTGTGTTCAGTGTTGGGCCCCTCGCTACAAGAAGGACATCGAGGTGCTTGAGCAGGTGCAGAGAAGGGCGACGAAGCTGGTGAGGGGCCTGGAGAACAAGTCCTACGAGGAGCGGCTGAGGGAGCTGGGCTTGTTCAGCCTGGAGAAGAGGAGGCTCAGGGGTGACCTTATCTCTTCTACAGATACCTTAAAGGAGGCTGTAGCGAGGTGGGGGTTGGTCTGTTCTCCCACGTGCCTGGTGACAGGACGAGGGGGAATGGGCTAAAGTTGAGCCAGGGGAGTTTTAGGTTAGATGTTAGGAAGAACTTCTTTACTGAAAGGGTTGTTAGGCATTGGAACAGGCTGCCCAGGGAAGTGGTGGAGTCACCATCCCTGGAAGTCTTTAAAAGACGTTTAGATGTAGAGCTTAGGGATATGGTTTAGTGGGGACTGTTAGTGTTAGGTCAGAGGTTGGACTCGATGATCTTGAGGTCTCTTCCAACCTAGAAATTCTGTGATTCTGTGATAAAAGAGGCAGGAGACTGAACACAGGAACCTACAGGCTTCTTTGTGCATAAGAATAGTTTCCAATTATTTTAATTATCCCAGATAGGTACAGCAGTTACATGAAAATATCAAAACATTCAGTCACTACTGACCTGGGATTCCTGAAGGACAATCTTGCTGGTAAAGACTTAGGCAAAGAAGGCATTCTGTACCTCAGCCTTTTCACTGTAACCAGGTCTCCCGTTTCTTGAAAGAGATGGCCTACATCTTCCCTCATTTTCGTTCTGTCATTGAGGTACCTGTAGAAGCCCTTTTTGTTGTCCTTGCTGTCCTTGGCCTGATTCAATGCTGTCTAGGCTTTAGCTCTCCTAATTTGACCCGTAGACTCTCAGACAATGACTCTGTATTCCTCCCAGGTTACTGTCCTTGCTTCCACTCTCTTTAGATTTCCTTTTTGTGTTTGAATTTGGCCAGGAGTTCCTTTATCATCCATGTATCCATCCACCCACCATCATTTTTGCATGACTTCCTCTTTGTTGGGATGCATCTCTCCTGAGCTTGGAGGAGGTGATCCTTGACTATTAACCAGCTTTCTTGGGCCCCTTCTCTTCCCCCCAGAGCTTTATCCCACAGTATTCTACAGAGAAGATCCTTGAAGAGGCCAATCTGCTCTCCCGAAGTCCAGGGCTGTGAGCTTGCTGTACTCCCTCCTCACTGCCCTAATGATATTTAACTCCAACATTTCATGGTCACTACAGCCAAGGCTGCCTTTGACTTATGTATTCCTAATAAGCACCTCCTTGTTGATGAGAAGGAGGTCCAGCATAGCTCCTCTCCTCATTGTCTCCACTATCACTTGGAGAAGGAAGTTATCATAAATGCATTCCAGGAACCTCCCAGATTACCTATGTCCCACTATGTTATCCATCCAGCAGATGTCAGGGTAGTTGAAGTCCCCCATGAATACCACGATTTGTGAACATGAGGCTGCTTCCTATCTATAGAGGACTTCATCTGCTTGGTCTTCCTGGTCAGGTGGCCTGTAGCAGCCCTACACTATAACACCACCTTTCCTTTAATCCTGTCTCTGTCAGCTCTCTGTCAGCTCCTCATCCATCCCCAGGCAGAGCTTCATGCACTCCAGCTGTTCATTGACATAGAGGATGACACGCCCTCCTTGTCTCTGATGACTGTCCTTCCTGAAGAGCCTGCATCCTTCTACTTATTACAACACTCCAGAGATAGTATGAGGGTTCAAGGAGTAAATCAAAGTGTTCCCACACTTTCTCTTGTCCTTCCAAACAGTTTAGAAGCAGTTTCACAGCAATCAGCTGTGAAACCAACTAAGTCCCTAAAAGGCTGCTGTTGTTTTGAAAAGCATGTTTCATTTTCTCCAGGATCAGTAAAATGATCATGCTCACAAAGTGGTCATAGAATCACTAGAACTGATTATAAACAGAGAAACAGAAAACACTAGCATTCCAGGCTAGGATTTGAGAATGGACTCTGTGTGTTCCACATCTGCTGTGACTTATTCAATCCAGTAGCAAAGTGAGTATTTCAGAGCCAGAGAACGTATATAATTTATTTTTTAACATTATTCCAGACACTCAGTTTAAGGACATCTTCATAATGTATTAACAGCTTAAATGAAGAAACTGCCAGGTAACAAGTTCCATTAGCCTGTTGTTAAAGTCACTAAGTAAATAAGATAACATTTAACTGAGCTCTTGCTTGAAATTGCATTCAGTGTGACATTAAAGTTGAGAATGTGCCTTCCATTTAGTAAAGCATATTACCCGAATGCTACAATTACCTCCAAAGAGAGTTTCATGCATCCACAAACTCAGAGTTAAAGTAAAACTTCATGGAAAACTGAAGCACGAACACTCACTATCTGCCCATTCTACTACCCTAACTTTGCCTTGTATTCAAAATCCATTCAAATATTTGCATTCCTAGACTAAGTATAACTGATTTTAAAGCTTTAGATCTCTATTTCTCTCCTCAGAGACATAAATACATTCACAGCTTTGATTCATGCAGAATCTTTTGTGATATGATTTTTGCTATGTTTCTGTGCCCCTTCCAATGTTTATAAGAACTGCTCTCAAAAGAGTTTGGGATAAGCTGACTTTGGAAGTTAAGAACAGTTTGGGGACTATTTATCAGTCAATGAATTCAACTGCAATGTCAAAAACACACTGATCAAGCAAGAGCAGCAGTCCACTTGCTGTATCATGAACACGACCCTTGGAAAAGGGTAATGGAAGAAAAGGTATAGAAAAGTTTCTGCTAAAGGATTAATAATGTATCCAAAATAGATCTCAAATTTGTGTGTGAAGATGCCTACCTAAATCCTTCCACATTTAAAACACGTGTTTCAGAACACTAGAAAAGATCTATTTGGAGTCTCAGTGCAAAATCAAACTAATTCTCAAACTGCTCAGAAAGTCAATCAGATGAATGGTAAGTTTCAAATCGACCTCTGTCAGACAGATTAGCAGACCGAAACCAAACATACTTGATAGTAATCTAATGCTGGCAGAACTATCCATCTACTCCACAAACGGAGGTCCTTGAATTACAGATTAAAGCTCGACGTAAAGAATTGCCAGTGGTATAAAAAAGACACAATCCAACATGGTAAAAATATCTGAGAAATGAAAAGCATAACCAACATAACCTGCAGCCTGGCAGGAGAAAAGACATAAAAGGCGCAAAGCCAAGGTTTCCACAGAAATCTGCAGGTTTGTCTGACTTTTTAACTAGTTGTGTAATAAAGGTTCATGCTGCTGTGAGGAGAGTTAAGTCCTGAAAGCATGGGCCCTTCAGAAGATACAAAACAACTGAAGATTATACAGGGCATCCTATGGCATTAGATCAACACCAGACCCTTACATAAATGAAACACATACTGGTTTCTGTGAAACTTGAAAGGCTTCAGATACTTCCTCTTCAGCAAGATAAAGTTACTGAGGCCAATTGTTAAACTCTTTTCCTACTTAAACACACCTGTTGAATCTTTTATCATTATATTGGAGAACATCTAAGTTTATACCACCTAACAAACTTTTGCCGACACTCATGTGTCCTTAGTCCTTGGAAAGGAATGGACTGGGGATTACAAAACAGGTGAGAAAAACTGGATCACAGTACCAAGATAAAGTTTAGAGCTATGGTTATGAACTGTCAATGGACAGAAAGCAGAAGGAGACTTCACTGCCACCAGACCAGAACAGCATGCTTTGTTTGGTCCATAACTACATGTGTTTTCAGCTTTAAGAAACAAAGTTGCTTTAAAAGGAATGAGACAATTTCAGAAACTTAATTTCTGTCTTTACCACAAACAGAATCTAAAAAGATTCCAGTAATGAAGTAGTGGTCCAGGAGATGACCTTTATTCCTTTATCCTATCAATAAAGTATTCATAAGGAGGCTTCCTGATGAAATACAGAGTAATTGGACTGGACGACGTATGTCTGTTACACCCTTTTAAATTAAGCTCAAATAGACTGAACACTTTGCATCCAAAAGTCAGCAAACACACAATGCACTGTTTAGGTAGCATGACATAGAAGTAGTAATATGTAGAATATATTATTTATATAAAATATTCTTATAAAGTTATCATACTACCCAAACACTGCATCTATCACTCCATGAGGGACACCTGTTGCTACTATACAAATCATGGAAGTGTATACATATTTTCATTTAGGTGAAGTATTATGGAATGACCCAAAAAGTTCACAAGATCATCATTAAATTACTCTGACATGTTTGATACTTTAATTTTTACTTCAATTACAACCACAGTCTGTTCATTACCATTGGGACAGGTCAAAGAAAACCTGAGTTTTCAGTTGGATATGTATAACTATGCAGATTTGAAACTACTAAAACAGACTTAGACACTACAGCACTCGTTCCTGAGGAATATTTTCATTTTATAACTCTATTCAAACAAGTGTGTTAGAATTATACTGGTAGTGTAACCGATTAGTACATTTGTATGAAGGACAATACATAATTCCAATAAATTACAATGGAAATTGATACTTCAGTTTGTATTATTTAGAGAAAAGGTATCATATTCTAGCCAAACAAGATTTCATGCTTCCTTGCACAGAATATCTGGATTTTTAAAGTTTGCTTATTTGAAGAGACAAATATGGTTTCAGCTAACAGATACTGAAGTGACTATTAATGGTTGTTGTGACAAACTGAACAAATATTTGGGTCACATTAGGAATTATATTTTCTGATTCTAACCCTCACTCTATAAACTTCATACTGGGATAATACAGTCAGATGATGCTGAAAACCAACCTACTTTTCAAATGCAAGCATCTGCCAGGGAATAAGAATCCCCCAAAAAGGGTTTACACTGTACGTGCCATTGACATTTCTTATCAGATTTTCCATAAAACAATGACCAATACAGTCTCAATGATCTTTTAAGATCTTTACCAACAGGTACCAGAAAGAGGCAGATGGAGAACCTTAAGCTAAAAATGAAGGATAAAATAGGCAAAAGTAGTTATCAAAGAAGAAAACCTTTCCTTTATTTTCTTGGCTTCATTGTGTTCATACCTGTAGGTATTCTTTCCTGTTTCCAGGGTACTGACCAAAGCACTGAATTCATGAAAGACGTAACATGCTCAGAAATAATGTGAATGTTTTCTTACGTACTTCTGTGCCTTCCGGATGCCACATATTCATAAATTCTGTTCTGGGCACCTACCCATGTGACGTTCTTTGTCTAGGATATTAGGTGACCTTTTCATAGACATATCAAGGTTTTCTCAGGACATACAGAAAAGTTGCAAAATATGCTTTCTTAGCTTTCTCTTTGCAAAAATAAAACTTTGTTTAATTTTTCTTCTATATGAAAAAGACCTGTTTGATTGCCAAGAGGAAACTAGTCTTCTGAGACTGCACATTTCTCACTGTATATAATGTCAGGTACAATTCTTGATTGGTTATGACATATCTCTAAATGACCATAAGGAACAATAAGTACTTTATCCAAAAGTTCAAATTATCTTGGATCAACCATTTCTTTGAGAGTGTATTCACAAGTTTGTTTGTTTATGGTTGGAAAAATGCCAGACAAGAAGAAACTGTGATAACTTAGTTCTGAACCTGAACAGCAGCAACACCTGTTTTTCCATCAGAACAAATATGCCACTAATTTTTGATGTGTGAGTATCACTGAAACAAATCAACAGATGTTTTCAGCTCAATTGCTTGCTTATGTACTAGGATGAGAATTCTGTAATACTGGATTTAATACCCACTGATGGTGTTTAGACCATTTAGGATTTAATATCCGCTGACGTTGGGTAGACTTCCTTGTGAGGACAGCAGCCTTGCATCTTTCAGGCTGCCAGTCTAAGAACAGGTAGATTGGTATAGTCATCATTACAATTCTGTTCAGGCTAAAGATCTCTGAAATCCTTCCTCATCCCTAATTTGTTTATAATTCAGGATATGTGAAGACTACAACTCCTAAGGCAAGTAATACCCTTCCCTTAGCTGTATCCCCAAAGTAACTGACAACTACATCATTTTCTTTGTGGTCCACTTATGCAATCCTGTGGAAGAACACTGTTATACTGTTGCTTGGCAGTCAGTATATAAGTAAGTGCTTGATAGCTTGATGA
The DNA here is from genome assembly GCF_965140915.1 of Aythya marila. Lineage (NCBI taxonomy): Eukaryota > Metazoa > Chordata > Aves > Anseriformes > Anatidae > Aythya > Aythya marila. Next base: position 25,001,509 of record NC_139080.1, on the reverse strand, counting down.
GATAGCATTTACTGCTTCTTCAGGTACTTACACAGATTAAACTGAAAACCTTAACCACATTAAAACACGAACACCTCTAAAGCATTTGAACAAATTTATGCATTACAAGTTCCGCTTTACATTTTGAACTTATATTTAAAAAGGGGAACTTTTAATCAGTATCAAAGGCAGATGGTATCTTTTCCCTTTAAATTATCCTTTTCACCTTTGCTACCTCTCCATTCTCCTTTTGCACTTTCATCCATTCTTGTACATTTTCAGAGAGAACATAAAGACACAGCTGTACCAGAAAGTACTCTCCTACCACGTAGAGGCATGCTCCTTACCATGAAAAAGCTACCATTCTCCACTTCTCTTTACAAAGCCACTGATATTTACAGGAGATTTTGTTCAAATACCTTGCTATCTTATCTGGAAGAAAGAGCTTTTTGTTTTTTAAAATAAATTAATATAAAAACGTGAAGCAGTTATCCAGCATAGAAGAAATCAGTCCAAACAGTTCAGGATAAAGTAGTAATTAAATGACCTTAGACTGAAAAGTTTCAAAGAACCTTAAGGTGGTACCTAGTTTAATGTTTAAGTGACAAATACTGGTATTTGCCTGCCTTACAACAAATGCCAAAGTTCTTACTACACACCATACTAAAAACCATGAAAAATAAGCTTATTTGAAATCCAACAGGGTCTTGGCATAAGAAACCTGTATCTATAGTGAAATCTGCTTCCTAAGTTCAGTTTCCTGATGGACTGGAAGCTCAGAAGTCACAGAATCATTCAGGTTGGAAAAGACCTCTAAGATACTCTAGTCCAACCTTTAACCTAGTACTGAAGTCCAGTGTTACAGAAAATTTTTTAAATATTAAACATTATGACATTTTGCCCAAGGAAAACACACACACAATCTTTTTTCTTTTTTTGCAAGGATAATGAAGATAGTCTACACCCCACAAATTAAACATGAGAAAATTAATTTCCTTCCCCCTATATCAATCCAATTAACCTTCAGTGATGAAAAAGTCACATTAAAAACAAAAACATATATTTAACAAAGCAAGAAGAGATTCTATGTTAAACATGCAAATCAGAGTTTAAAACAAACATAAGAAGTCACAGTAACATTCAATTATTTTGTCAGAGCCGTAAATGATTACTTTATTTTTCTTTCATCTTTTACTTTTTTATTCTTCAGGACCCAGGCTGTTTTCCATGATCAACGGTTTCAGCTATACACATTGAAAAAGTTGCTATTTTTCTCCTAAAAGTCTTCATTTTCTAAGGTCATTTTCTTTAGGCTGTATTCCCATTCCGTACCACCCAAATGTCAATCTCAACTTTTAAGCATTTGAATTGATCAATGCTTCAATAATTTAATAAGTATTTATAATTCCAAAAATGTAAACTTGCAACATGCTTCTCATAACTTGTCGTTTATAAATAACTTCACTAATTGAAGTCCATTTTCTTCCACCAATCTTAGTGGAACACCAAGGAAGATTATTTCCGTAACCTGTAATTGTCCAAAATGAAGCTGAGCAGCTTTGAGAGTATGATTTTGTTGTTGTTAATGTTTTCTTTCTTTCTTTCCCTCTCCCCACAAGAGGCTAGAGCTACATTTTGTTGTCTACAATGACTGTCAAAATTTCTGACCAACTCCACTGTTTTTAGAAAACAGCCTCCAAAACGGCACACACATTCAGCAGTGGAGAGTTGAATCAAGTCACTGCCTCCTGTAATCCTTGTCTCCCTGCTGAAACCGGGATGGCTGCTCAGTTTGAAAATTGTTTCCTGAACTGATAGATTGCAACTCAACAGTTTTGTGCAAACTATAGCTTCTTTGTTTTAAACATCTTCATATATTAAGCTGTAAGTTGCAATGCTTCAGGAACTGTTTACAAACAACTCAGCAGTTCCAATAACTTCTGGGAAAGGTGTTGGGCAAAAAATTCAAGCTGGAATACATTTCAGTGTAATCTGGTATCAAATATGTCACTGCACAGAAAATGGCTGAAATTGTTCTGTCCAATTTTTTCTGGGCAGAATTTCTCATTCCACAATAAGTGTTTTGCTGTCATGTAATTTAATCCTTCTTAAAGCTGGATACTATTCATTTGAAAAAAAAAGGTTATTCATAAACATATAAATACTTCAAAACCAGCCTGTAAGTATTCTGAGACTAACAGAATAAGACAAAGATATTCTTCTTCACAGTACTCGTGACCAGAACAAAAAATCTCAACCAACCAAGAAGCTAAAAATAGGAATATAAAACTAAGTATTTTCAGTTAATCAGTAACTCAATTAAGAGTCCTGCAATAGTTTCAAACATTTTGCTCAAAAATGGATTTTTCTGCCTAACTAGTAATTTTTCAGAATTTTTCTTTAGGGTTCTAAACACATACAAAATCAAAATGTTAAACAGTTACTTGTTGAAAATTAGCTTAACTTGAACAAAAGAAGCATATGTTTCTTAAAAAGTAAGGCAAATTTTAGTGAATAAAAATGCAAATATGCATTTTAGCAGTCTTGAATTTATTAATCTGATAGGTTTAATTTCCATTTTCCTGCATCAGCTTTATTTATAAAGTGTCGTGCCCTATAAATGTGCTGTTATTTTCTATAGTCAAGCACCCTCTTAACAAATCTTCTCATTAATATGTAAATTTAAAGTCAATCGGTCTTCTCCCTGACAGCGCTATGAATTCCTAGTGCACTGTATAATCGGCTTTGACTTGGCATCCACTATTTATCATCAAAGATGTCAGTTAGAAAAATTATGGAAAGTACACTGCAATTGATATGACTGCAATCTACTTTGTCAACACTTAATTGTTCCTCAAATCGTACATTTACATATAAACAGCCTAAATACTGATCCATAATGATGCAAATAAACTAAATTAAAAATCTCTTCTACTGCACAAGATGCCCGGTTGTATGATGTGTTCATTTAAGAACCTATTGACAAAGGCATGCATTTCAACTAGCCCCAGAAAAAAATAAATAAATCTGCTAATTTAATTGCTGAATAGGTAGACAAACTAAATTTTACACTGAAGCTCATGAAAGTGGAAACAAAGTATTATTAATACTATACCACTGATGAACAACTTTAGGTTGATACCGGCCGGACTGTTACATGAACCTTTTAAATTTGTATAGCAGAAGTCACAGCAGTAACTGTCATTCAGCCAGTCTCAGTGAAAAATGTACATTACAGTGAGAAAGAAATCTAATACTATCAAGACCTCCAAGCTCAGTCCAAGACAGGTCATCCCCTTCTTTTCTTCCTTTATCCAATCACAAACTGAAGTTGGATGAAGCCAATTGTGAAACTGTATCTTTAGGTAAAGTAAATTACTGATTTTGATTCTTCTTAAAAATTGAAGTTCAGAGGGTGAAGAATGCAAGTAGCTTTCTTACAACAAGCAACATACAATAAATATTCAGTCTCATTATATAAAAGGCTTTCCTTATTTTAAGCAATTTTATGGAAAGAAACATTCTTACAACAGAATTTTAACCTGAAATGAAATCAAATGATGTAACTTTCTCTAGGTTCTGGGATCATTTTATATTCATTACACTTTGGTACACCAAACATCCTTTTATGTGACTGTACAAAGTCCATCTCCAACTACTATCGCAAAACAGTATACAGATCAATGAATATGTACATCTTTAAACAAGAATTAGTTTCAAATTAGGTGGTAAAACTTAACAGCAGTAACACCCCAAGTCTGTATAATAAATACAAACAAACAGAGTTGTGGAGCAGTTTCATAATATTTTTTCCAGAAGTATTCTTTTAATTTAAACTGTTACTTAGAATTAAAACCGTACTGAAACCAATGTCAATTGCATTAACTTCTTAAGCTCTTTGATTCTGTTGCTACAAGTGGTAGGATTTTTATTTGGTATATTCTTTTTTCTAAATTTTAAGGATATACTTATAATTTATTACAAAATAAATATGTCACAATATTTACAGTACACATTTCAAGAGCAAACATGTAAGTCTCCACATAGCCTCTGAGATTATTAAATTTCTTTGCTAAGCTCTGCTAGAGTTCAGTATGCTGTGGCACTGGGTATTCAAATTCACAACGAAAAGTAGAATCTATCCAGTTTCGGGGCAGAATGGCAAACCTTTTTAATGCTGACTCACATAAAATTACCTACAGCACAGAACTATGCCACTTAAAGAACCACAGAAAGCCAAGTCCCTTCTGCTAATGGGGTACATTAAAACAGGTGAGAGCCTACAAAAAGAATTTTCACACTATGAAGGGTGGAAGCCATGTATTAGTGAAGTCTTAAAGAGTTAAGGCTTATTCATTTGATTTCCATTTTTGTTAAAGCCTGCATAAAAAAACACATCTTAAAAACTAAGCGTAAACAAAATAGGAAATAATTCAGAACTCAAGCACACAATAATAATTAAAAGACTTGCAAACTTACCGTTTTCCATGGGCTTACGAACTGTGTACGTGCATATCGAGTTAACATGTGGATTATAACAACTTGGCCCCATTCTTCCACATCAACCAACAAGTTACAGAGCTTTCTGTAGTTTTTGTGGATCAGATCTATTCTATCTGGACACACTTCCTCAAATGCCATCACGACGCTCCCAGCTACCAGCTAGAAAACAAAATATAAACCAGAAGGTCAGTGTTCCCTCTACAGCTCATCCACAAATCAGAATCAGAATTAATACTAGAAATTCTCAGCATTTTAAGATACGTTAAATTTTAAATTGTTTCTATTCAAGGAAAACAAACATGAGTAACAAAACCCCAAAGTCCAAAGAAATGGTATCTTATTTAGAATAGAATTGGGGTAAGTTTATTAGAGCAAACATTTACCGTTTCTATTAGACACATAAATCTTAGCTCTCAGCCCTGAAGACACAGTGCAATGTAAGCACATTTTTTTTTTTTCTTCTTACAGTTATAGTTTCTAAATAAATTATCAGGGAACTTGCAATTAACTCAGAAATAACAGGACACAGCAACAAAGCATAATACAGCAATGTACCCGACAAGGTCTATTTGGATTCTCTTATCAACACTGGCATGATCAAACTAAAGACGAGCTGGGGTAAGTTTCCCAGCACTACTGGGATCTAAACTCCTCTCGTTATGACTATATTAACTGTAATATGAAATTTCATCGTTAGCATTTCATGAATACACTGTGCAAAAAAGGCACAAAAATTAGCAATACAATTCAGAGGATATATTAACACTTTTTCTCAAAGAGCACAAGCAGAATTTCTGCATGTTGTTCACCTTTTTTTCTTCTTTTACTAGTTCTGAAGTTACAGAAATGGATCATTTATGTCTTGTTATGACCTCATATCTTTTTGATCCCATAAGAAATTAATCTTTATATATACAGAGATCCTCCTACAGACTATGATTATAAAATCAGCTTTGCTTTCATGAGAAAATGAAATACATTCCCAACATTCTAACACTTCAAGGCTTATTCAAACCTCCTGATGGGATTTTTTCTTCTAAATATAAAGAAAGAAACCTTTCTTGGGATAACTGTTTAAATTCTGGCAGCAAGTTACTATAACTGTGAGTAAACGAAAAAAGCTGACAATGCATAGTAAGGACATGTCATTGTGTGCCTAGAATTATTGTTCTAATGCTTTAATTAAGATTTGTTTCGTGTCAAAGTACATGTTAAGTCAAGTAACTAGAACGATGAGACTTTATATGAAGCAGCTGATATGTATGCAGTTAGCATGCATGCAGTATAGCCTTCTGGCAGCAAATTAATGTCATATTCTATCTGAGCACTGGGGATCTGCATTTCAACCTCTAAAATTTCCCCAATGACTTAAAGTAAGCAATTAAATAGGAGTGCAGTTTATTGAAATGGTACTTTTTGAGAAATATTAAATACAATGATATTCATATGCTACATTTTTCTCCCTGTATTTGGCTGACATTTGGTTTATTAGTATGCGCCCAACATTACAATTGAAAGAAAACAGCTCAGAATATAGTCTTGCTATTATGCTAAACAAGATTCAGGCTCTGTGGGGATTTTATGAATTACCAATAAGAATAAACGTGAAGTTGCATTTATTGTCTTCAGCCCCATCCACATACTTATACCTGCAGGCCTCAACAAGCATACAATTCATTCCAGGGTGTAAAATTTGATTATTTCATACAGCTAAATAAGACACATACAACACCTAAAATAATTTCGCAATTTTTGCTCTATCACAAAAACAATAGGTCGTTGCTGTTGATTTACTACACTTTCTTCTTAACAGATTGCTGCATTAAGCTGTTCTGTCATTAAAAACTGCTGACAGTTTATGTTTACGTGTGGTTCCAAAGCTCAGCAGAATACAATGGTCAGCTCCATGCAAACCACTATCAGTCCTGAGTTATGTTCAGTTAGGCCGGATGAGCAAGGCAAAGGGAGGAAAGAGTCATATGTTAAAACCTGCTTTCCTGCAAGTGATTTCATTACAATGCAAAACCATAAAGTTAAGACCAAGTTGCAGAAGACAGTGTGAAGGCTGTGAAGTTTTAGAAGAAACAGATGACACTTGAGACCACATACTTTTTTTGTCACTATCCCATTGACTTTATTATGGATATTCTATACCTCCACACTACAGCATAGTAGTGTCTCTTGACAGGTTTGAAATATGAGAAAAGGAGGCAGAGAAGAAAGGAGAGAGATGCATGCATGCATACACACACAGATTTATGACTATAAAAATAGTTGCAGACTAGTATTTAAACCATTTAGGTTCATAGGTGAAGGACGATACAGATGGTGGTGTCTGACTGCAGTTCTGGCATGGATACATTTGCCTATTAACTGCTACTAGTACTGTACAAGCATTATGTTGTATTTCCCTTTTGTTTAGATAATACTTTGAAAACTGACAGAAAATAATTCATTTAACAGTAATTTTGACTTTTTAAAACTGAGCACATATTCATAGAATGGGTATCTAAAACAGATTCCTAAAACAATTTAAACCAAGCTGCTTTACTAAAAGACTGAGCATATATACATTCTCTCTTTCTCAAAAAAAAGTGAACATTCCATACTTGGTGGTTGCTGACCACCAGCCAGATCTTCAGAACTACAGACTTGTTAGTCCCTTTGGAATTCACAAGATAGAAGAAAGTTTTAAAATTTATTCTGGGGCATAGAGGTGACACAGAACTAATCTGTGTCTTCCTTCTGCAAAAGAGTGGGAGCAGGGGCAGTGAAGGGAATGCTCTGAGTCATCTCATCTGAACAGCACAGTATTTTAAAAAGTTACTGTGATCAAAACACAACTTGATACAAAGAAATAGCCAACCATATTGAAATACAGAAATTTTAAATAATTACTTATTTCAATTTGCGTTAGTAACCTTCTTAATTTTACAGTGAGAATGCTGACACTTGTGAACACTTGAAAATATTAACAAAAATTTGAACATAGGCTATGTATTACAAGGGGTGCACAAGACGAACAGTAATTTTATTCCTGTAGCAAGTCCCTAGTTTTACAAGGTAATACAGGAATTGCCATATACCACATGACTTAAGATCATGCCTCTCCCCCCCCCCCGCTGCAACATTCTAACATTCTCCAAAATCAAGCTTTTCATCTGGGGGGGGGGATGTATAACATTCTCAAAATGCATTGGCAACAAGGATTTATCTGAGATTTCCTAATGCTTTCTTAATGTGAGACCATTTTCTACTTGATACTGTTCCCCCTATAGTACGATCCCACTATACATCTAAACATCAGATGAACAGCTAATAATGTTTGTTTATTAAATGCTCAACATTCCATAAAAATATTTAGAATTAAAACAAAATGATCCAATCAGAATATAAAACCAAAAAATATTGGTTTCCAAAAAACAGTCAGTTAATTTCCATCTTACTATGTCAATAGTAGCTTTTTGTGTAAGGAGAAAATATAAATCACTCCAACAAAACTAGCAATGAGCTCATCAAATTCAAATGCTGCTTTCCATTTATGTATTTTTTATATTAAAGCAATAAACATGGTTCATTTGTCTTCCACTGGTTGCCACATTTTTCTGTGCTGTTGCTATGAACTTCAGCCATTAGCTGTGCTCCAAGGTAAACTACATGAACCATCAACAAAAGTGACACCCAATCTATGGAGTTCATATTTTCTCCAGATTATCTATGCTAGTTGACAAGCTGGTAATGAAAAAAATCACACTAAGCAAATGGTTCCTCTAATAACAATAAATTTTCTATAAAATTATGAAGGGTACAAAACGTTTCCTTGCATCTATTTTGTCATGAATTCTAATTAACGCTGCGAAAACCTGAGAGTGCTGGGTCATCACAAGAAGTGCATCGAGGTTTGATTGATAATACAGTGCAAGTTGGCCTATGCTGCCAAGATTTCTCTCTCTTAAATTAATGGCCACCCCACCTGCCCTAATCATACAGCCCAAATGATATTCCCCTTCTTATTTCAATTTTCTGAAGGCAAGGAAACTGGAAAAGATCAGTCATTTATCTTCTAATAGTGGGATAATAGATCTATCACAATAAAACATCTGCACAAACTCAGTAATTTTTTTCCACAGAAGTGAAGCTTTTACCAACATTACATCAATAAGAAAACAATGTCTTAGACATATATTTTGTTTTTAAACCAAAACATTAACTTATTAACAGAAGCCTATTGTTGAATAGAAGAAAGCCCAGTGTTTTTTCCCCCTCATTATACATACCCACAGAGACTGCTTTAGTTTAAAAGATCAAGAATACTCATTGCAAAGACATCACCAATTCCTAGGATCATTTTTTAATGTTAGCACTATCAGTCCTGAGTTACGTTCAGTTAGGCCAGATGAGCTGGGGAGGAGAAGGCAAAGGGAGGAAAGAGTCATGTTAGAATCCACCTGCAGCACAGCAAGTTTGCCAGGATGCAAAACTCCACACAGTAATTAGAAGGAAATCTTAATGGCTCAAGAGTGGTCTGTCCCCACTTGCCCAAAGATGAGCCGGTGTGGAAGAAGACCGGCCTGGCTGAACAGAGAGTTGCGGCTTGAGCTTGGAGAAAAACGAGGGTTTATAATCTTTGGAAAAGAGGGCAGGCCACTCAGGACGGCTATAAGGATGTTATGAGGCTGTGCAGGGACAAAATTAGAAAGGCCAAAGCTCATTCGAAGCTCAATCTGGCTACTGCCATTAAAGACAACAAAAAGTATTTTTACAAATACATCAACACAAAATGGAGGACTAAGGAGAATCTCCAGCCATTACTGGATGTGTGGGGAAACTTGATGAATGGTTCATGGAGCACGTGCCAGGGAAGCTCATGGAGCAGATTATCTTGAGTGTCATCATGCAGCACTTGCAGGGCAAGCAGGCAATCAGGCCCAGTCAGCATGGGTTTATGAAAGGCAGGTCCTGTTTGATGAACCTGATCTCCTTCTACGACAAAGTGACACGCTGGGCAGATGAGGGAAAGGCTATGGATGTGGTCTACCTTGACTTCAGTAAAGCTTTTGACACTGTTCCCCACAACATTCTCCTCAAGGAACTGGCTGCTCTTGGCTTGGACTGGCGCACGCTTCGTTGGGTTAGAAACTGGCTGGATAGCCGGGCCCAAAGAGTCGTGGTGAATGGAGTCAAGTCCAGTTGGAGGCCAGTCACTAGTGGCGTCCCCCAGGGCTCGGTGCTGGGGCCGGTCCTCTTTAATATCTTCATCGATGATCTGGACGAGGGCATCGAGTGCACCCTCAGTAAGTTTGCAGATGACACCAAGTTAGGTGCGTGTGTCGATCTGCTTGAGGGTAGGAAGGCTCTGCAGGAGGATCTGGATAGGCTGGACCGATGGGCTGAGGTCAACTGCTTGAAGTTCAACAAGGTCAAGTGCCGGGTCCTGAACCTGGGGCACAACAACCCCAAGCAGAGCTACAGGCTGGGAGAGGAATGGTTGGAGAGCTGCCAGGCAGAGAAGGACCTGGGAGTATTGGTGGATAGTCGGCTGAATATGAGCCAGCAGTGTGCTCAGGTGGCCAAGAAGGCCAACAGCATCCTGGCTTGTACAAGTAGCAGTGTGGCCAGCAGGGAGAGGGAAGCGATTGTCCCCCTGTATTTGGCTCTGGTGAGGCCGCACCTCGAGTACTGTGTTCAGTGTTGGGCCCCTTGCTACAGGAAGGACATCGAGGTGCTTAAGGCAACAAAGCTGGTGAGGGGTCTGGAGAACAAGTCCTATGAGGAGCAGCTGAGGGAGATGGGATTGTTCAGCCTGGAGAAGAAGAGGCTCAGGGGCAACCTTATTACTCTCTAGAGGTACCTTAAAGGAGGCTGTAGCGAGGTGGGGGTTGGTCTGTTCTCCCACGTGCCTGGTGACAGGACGAGGGGGAACAGGTTAAAGTTGCGCCAGGGGTGTTTTAGGTCGGATATTAGGAAGAACTTCTTTACCGAAAGTGTTGTGGGGTATTGGAATGGGCTGCCCAGGGAAGTGGTGGAGTCACCATCCCTGGAGGTCTTTAAAAGACGTTTAGATGTAGATGTAGAGCTTAGTGATATGTTTAGATGTAGAGTTTAGTGATAATGGTTTAGTGGAGGACGTGTTGGTGTTAGGTTAGAGGTTGGACTTGATGATCTTGAGGTTTCTTCCAACCTAGACAATTCTGTGATTGTGTAATTTGTTTAGCCATCATATGGTAATCATGGTTAACTTGGTACTTTTTGTAATGTATATTAACTGAGTTTGGCTTTTAACTGAATGTTGGTGTTAAATCATTTAAAAAGCAGAATGATGTTTCATTTGTCACTAGAAATTTTAATGACTTGTTGGGGTAAGCATCTCTCTCATTTCATGTTTTGCTTACTTCAGCTTATATTAAAACTTACTACTGATTGAGACCTAACAAATGAACACATGTTGTAGTGTCTGATAAAACAGTTTAATTTTACTGTAGTAAAATTCCTATCTAGACAGTTTCTTGCTATTTAAAATGTAAAATGACTCCAACTAATTTAAATGTTTTACCTTTTCTATGCAACATAAACTACATTAATAATGCACAATAGCATGTTCTCTTACAATAAATTTGTTTTACATTAAATGTAGAGTTATCTATATTTAGTAGGTATTCTACCTCATTTTAAAATAGAGATTATGTTACTAAGACTCAAAAATACTGTGAGAGTTCAAGTGGTTATAGAAAAGAAACCAAGTAAAAATTTGTAATTATAGAGAATTTTCAAGAATTACTTGAACAATAAATACTCAACTGTAATATATGTCATTAATGATAAAAGCTACACTCCCCCTCCAATCATATCTAAAAGGAATGGAAAAAGAACAAAAATTAAGAATTAAGAATTACATGCTAGATTTCCCCCGTCCAAATATCATATACAGCAAGCATGATGCTTATTTGAAGATTATTGGCGTTTAGTACACAGAAATGCCAGAAGTAACCAGATACTTTGATGTGAGGACTATGACATACTTACATTGGGGGAAAAATGAAAAAGCTGAGAATCAATACTGTTCTACAGTTTCCAAATTCACTAGGATTCTCCCACTCTGGTAAAGACACTATCTAACTAAATAGTACTGTGAACCTGAACTACTGGCACTAGGTTAAAACTACAAGGAGGTGATAACTAATGCTGATACTAAGGGAACAGCTTCTGTGCACTTGCATTGCAGGAATCCAAAGACTAGCATGAAGTAAACACATGGTTTGAGTTCCACATTACTACCCTTCAAATTTCAAGCCAACTCACTATTAAACAGTCAATGGAAGCTGAAAAAAATAAAAATAAGAATAAAAAGAAAAATAGCATTCATCAAGCAGATGGATTTCATATGGCTATAGTGAAATGCTGTTGTTCTACAGCTCAGCCCATTTCTAGAATTCCTGTGAAGACAAACCTGGTATTTTTCTTCATGAAAGTTTTTAGAAACTTTAGTTTGCAGTCTTTGCTTATCTGTGTAGGACACTTTTTGTTTTGTTTTGTTTTTTCCTCTTTAATATCTTCGGTCCTCTTTAATATCTTCATCGATGATCTGGACGAGGGCATCGAGTGCACCCTCAATAAGTTCACAGATGACACCAAGTTAGGTGCGTGTGTCGATCTGCTTGAGGGTAGGAAAGCTCTGCAGGAGGATCTGGATAGTCTGCACCGATGGGCTGAGGCCAACTGCATGAAGTTCAACAAGGCCAAGTGCCGGGTCCTGCACCTGGGGCGCAATAACCCCAAGCTGAGCTACAGGCTGGGAGAGGAATGGTTGGAAAGCTGCCAGGCAGAGAAGGACCTGGGAGTGATGGTGGATAGTCGGCTGAATATGAGCCAGCAGTGTGCTCAGGTGGCCAAGAAGGCCAACGGCATCCTGGCTTGTATCAGGAACAGTGTGACCAGCAGGGCTAGGGAGGTGATCGTCCCCCTGTACTCAGCTCTGGTGAGGCCGCACCTCGAGTACTGTGTTCAGTTTTGGGCCCCTCGCTACAAGAAGGACATGGAGGTGCTTGAGCGGGTGCAGAGAAGGGCGACGAAGCTGGTGAGGGGCCTGGAGAACAAGTCCTACGAGGAGCGGCTGAGGGAGCTGGGCTTGTTCAGCCTGGAGAAGAGGAGGCTCAGGGGCGACCTTATCGCTCTCTATAGGTACCTCAAGGGAGGCTGTAGCGAGGTGGGGGTCGGCCTGTTCTCCCACATGCCTGGTGACAGGACGAGAGGGAATGGGCTTAAGTTGAGCCAGGGGAGTTTTAGGTTAGATGTTAGGAAGAACTTCTTTACTGAAAGGGTTGTTAGACACTGGAACAGGCTGCCCAGGGAAGTGGTGGAGTCACCATCCCTGGAAGTCTTTAAAAGACGTTTAGATGTAGAGCTTAGGGATATGGTTTAGTGGAGGGCTGTTAGCGTTAGGTTGGAGGTTGGACTCGATGACCTTGAGGTCTCTTCCAACCTAGAAAATTCTGTGATTCTGATTCTGTGATTCTTGTACATAAAGTATAGGAAATGTAGTTTTCCTTACAAAACACAAAAAGGTGTTGATTCAAATTTATATAAACATCAAAGAAGAGCGTAAATAAGGCATAGTAGCCTAAGTAAGAAAGACTAAGTATCCTATGTAAGCTCGTGTAGTCTACATATGAATACCTGCACATAGGGACCACCACCTGGACTGGAGTGCATCCTCAACAAATTTGAGGATGACTCTAAACTGTGAGGTGCTGTTGACTCCCTGGAGGGATGAGAAGATTTGCAGAGGGATTGAGATAGATTGGAGCATTGGACTATCATCAACAGCATTCCTATCAGTGTTCAGGAGATATTTGGACAATACTCTCAATAATAAGCCCTGTTTTTTGTTTAGCCCTGAAGAGGTCAGACAGCTGGACTAGATCTTTGAATGTCCCTTCCAACTGAACTATTCTATTCCATTCTACCTGTACAGTGGCTGCATCTTTTCTACTCTAAAAAGCTAGAAGTAGCTTAAAATGGCAAAACTGTTTCCTGCACTGAGTGAATTGCTGTGTTCTCTAACTGGAGAGAAAAGATGAGAACTTATTCAGACCAGTTATCTGGTAACAAAACACTTATGCATTTTATGCTTTTTGTTAGAAAATTTGGAGGCTTCCTGGGAACATTCAGTGGAACACGACCAAAAATGACTACTAAAACTGGAGCTTTACTGTGCTAGATTGGTCTTCCCAAAGAAACTATCAAGCAAGTAAACAGAGACAGATCCATTTTATACCACAATAGGCTGTGGAGCCTGGGATGAAGCACTGTATATTACAATGCAGTTTTGATTCAAAGCCCCAAAAAGAGATTTGTATTGTTCCATTTCAGAATTCTTCTTAGTCCTTCTTGAACAAGTAAAATTTCTGAAGCTGAAATGTCTCAGCCCAAAATCAGGCCTTGCTAAGGAACAGACCAACAGGAATAGAGGGAGAAAAACACTTCAGCAGGTTAACTGTATTATGTTTCCAGTGCTTTTCTGAAAAGGTCTAGAAGACCAAGATCTAGACCATCATTATTATGTTCTTGAATGTGCTGGGGTAAAAAATAGCTTAACTATAGCTATTGCTTCAGCTGCTATTCTCATACACTATGTCCATTATACATTGCCACGAAGGCATCAGAATAATGGCATATACTACGCAATGAGAATTAACTTCCTCTGTAAGCATCTCCAAGTGCCACAATTAACACTGGGAAAAAGAAGATCCTAACCAACCCTGTATTTTTTTCCTCTAACGTTTTGAAAATATAGATGCATAAAGGACTACTTGTTGGATAACTTGCCTTCTACCTTAAGGAATAAGGACTAGGGAACAGAGTGAAAATTCAAGGATTTCATTTTCCTGCCATGAGCAATAAAAAGAAACAAAGATGGCTCCTCTGTCCTTTATGCTCCACAGGTATAAAGAATCTAATCTCACATTCACAGATTGCATGCACACCAAGAGCATGAACCACAAAAACAAAATACACGAAGAACCACTGGGGGGCAACTCCACAGAAGCACAAAGGCCTCTGACAAATGAGTACAGGTCAAGTGCGGATGCAGTCAGGAGAACTAACTAACTGATTTACTGTCTGCTGAGCCATTAAGCTCTGACACTTTCCTTCAGCAACCCTTCAGTGGAAGTTGTGAGATGCCTATTAGAGATTGACACCATTTATGTCCTGGACATCTGGACTTTACTGGAATAACAGACAATATATTCCTGTACATTTCATTAGTAATAGAGGAAAATGTTAGATGTAAATAGTAAAATTAAAGTTAAAACAAAGAACAGCAAGCAAGCGGCTAATAGTAGCTGAAGCAACACACTCTCTGGTACCTAGCAATACTTGCCTTTAGTCAAAAAATATGACATTTGCTACATTACTCATTTTAGCAAAAATAAGAGAAATGTTTTATTTTACGTCTCTATCTTATATTTGAAGTTCATCTTCTGACTCATCACTCAATTACCTGACTTAAACTTGTGAAAATTTATTGTAGTGGGTACAGAAAGAGAAGTATTAGAAATGTGGACACCTGACCTCACAATATGAGACATCCAGGAGTTCACATAGAAGACTTAAACATGTATGTATTATAGGGCAGGCAAAATATAAAGGGGGTGTTAAATCTACAGAAATTATAACAGGACTCCAGTTTTACTTAACAAGTGGGAAGAGGAACTATTTGCAAGAACAACTAGTGTTCATCAAATATTATTGTTTAACAGCTGCACACACTACAAGGCAGATGAACTTCAACAGGTATACTATGCATTATACAGAATCAATGTATTTTTAAAATATCACAAGCAAATAGAAATGATCTAGCTAACATCTAAATGAAGAAGTGTTTATACAGAGACACTTATATGCTTACCTGTGTCATTACTTAACTTTCATTTTCAAAATCAAGTTTAAAAAAGCATACACAAAAAACACACTAACCAAACAGGTGAAGAATACCTATGATGCAAGCAAAATTACCTGTCTTACAGGTGGAGATAATCAGTATTAAATACACAGTATCCTGCATATACATACAGTGATGCTTATATTTTGAAGCATATTGTTATGGTTTAACCCAGCAGGTAGCTAAGTACTGCACAGATGTTCAATCACTTCCCCCTGCCCAACAGTGGGATGGGGGAGAGAATCAAAAAAAGTAGAAACTCACAGGTTAAGATAACAACAGCTTAACAGGACAGAAAGCAAAGGAAAATAATAATAATGATGATAGAAGAATATACAAAGCAATTGATGCACAATGAAATTCGTCACCATCCGCTGACTGATGCCCATGCAGGCCTTGAGCAGCAGAATCCCCACTCCAGCCAAACCCCCAATTTGGCTGAACATGATTCCACATAGTATGGGATATCCCTTGGTCAGACTGGATCAGCTGTCTCGGCTGTGTTCCCCTCTCAGTTCCTTGTGTACCCCTATCAAGGGCTAGCAGGCCAGCATGAGAAGCTGAAAAGTCCTTGAGTCGGTGTAAGCTCTGCTTAGCAACAGCTAAAGTATTGGTGTGTTGTTAACACTTTTCTCATTCAAAATCCAGAACACCATATCAGCTATGAAGAAAATCAACCCTATCCCACCCAAAACCAGGATACATAAAAACACATTATTAAGACTTAAAGAAGTAGAAACCACAGGCTATCATTCAACAGTTTGTAACACAATTCTTTAAATACATATATTTTATATTAAGTGTGTATATATATATATATATACACACACACATACACACACACTTAAATGGAGGGAGAGAGGGAGAGAGTATTTATGTAATAGCAACATTTGGCTCTTACCGTACTTCTATCCTTCAAAAGCTTTTCTATCACTTCAATTAACATTTCTTTTTGCTCTGGATCAAGACTAGAAGGAAAAATGAGAACTTTTTACATATTTGGTCAGAGATATGAAACATTTTTAAAGTTTAGGTTTGTTGTCCTCAGACACAAGCTAGGAACCAGAAGTGTTAAAGAAACTACTTCCAGAAAAATCAAGTATTCCAAAGAAATGATTTTAAAATACCTTGACTGAGAGGAGTTCAGTATGGAATATATTTATGAATTGAAGAAATATAAAGATTACAGAACACATCTAGGTAGTATAACAAAAATAACAATCTTAATTATATTAAGAAATATTAAGAGAGACCAACACATTAGGGAGAACTTGACAGCTTCAAATGTTAAATCACAACGACATTGGTGCTTCTGCAGAAGGGACCATAAGCATGAACGAATTCGGTAGTAAATGAACATCACGCCAAGCAGAATGATACCTTTACTACTTGATTAATAACATAAAGCTTCAAGCAAGACACTTTGTTAACTTGATCAATTTTAGTCAGAAGTGTGGGAATTCAAGAAGTTTTAGAATTGTAGTCAAGGGTATATGTACCAAGCTGGTGTGTAATCTAAAGAAAAATAGGCTGCTTCAAGTCCTATATAGTAAAGCTGGAGGTAAAACAGTAGTAACAACAATAAAAAAAAAAGGCTTTTTATTAACTTTTTGCATATTCAGCAAGCAAAGAAAAGTTTGCTAGACACATCATTCATTGCCAGACTTGCTTCCTAACAGCTGGTAGGCAAGTACCAACTTGTCTTTCCAGTTTCTTCTTCATCATGGATCCTTACAACATGGAAGAACTCAAAGCCAAGGCAGAAGACAATACAAAGATACAGTAGACTCAAAGAGCCATATGGACATAGAGTTCTGTAACTTTGAGAACTCATTTCAATATGGATGCAATCACAATTAAGTAAGGAAGTGTTTGGTCATCATTGTACACTTCATTTTCAACTATGACTGACGAATTGCCCTAACGCACAGTACATCCTTTACAGTACAGAATCACAAATGAGTATCTAGCTGCATACTAGTTCACTACAGCTGTAGTATCTAGCAATACCAGAGCATGCTAAATGGAGAACTAAACTTTGTTAGAAGCCCCTATGGTCAGCATATGTAAAACAACAGCATTGTTCTATCCCTGTTTTTACAGCCACCTTTTGTTGCAAGTTCTATTTTTGTTTAAACAAACAAATAAATAAAATTAATGGATCTTCGGCCAAGGACCAAAACCTTCAGATGAAAAGCCCAGAGTCTTTCTAATAGGCCTTATTTCAAATCTTTAAAGTTGGCACGAGGAAGAGGGAGGTGAATAATTTAGTAATAAGACATTTTGAAAAAAACAATTTTGTACATGATCAAGACAATTTCTGAGAAGGGTTTTGATGATGGAATTCGCATGGCTCCACCTCCGCTCTCTGAAGTTTTAGATAAAGAAAAGAAAAGGCTAAAGAGCTCAGAGTGATGTGTTCCCATTATGGCATCTATTAGTAATAGCACAGTATGTCTTAATACTAGCGATGGAACTTTTAAGAAGTCCTCTTCCAAATCTTGCTGCGAGTAACTTCAAGTACACAGTTTTCTATTGACAGACAGAAGACACCAATAGCTTTGAAGTGCACTCTAAATAAGCAAAAGGTCTGACATTTTCAATGATAAAATTACTCCAATGTAGCTAGCAATGTTGATCGCTTTGGGCACAAATGTTGCTGTTCATACTATGCCTGAAATCTCCTCTGTTTGGATATGTGAGGCTCCTGCTGCTAAGATTGATTGAACCACTAATGAACAAGCTCTTCTAGGTCAGGCATACATCCAAACACCATGATACTAAATGCAAGGAAGATTGGAGTATCGAGCCTGTATCCAGAAGTCTGTAACACTAAGTGAGCTACAGGACTATGGAAGAGATTGAGAAGTTATGGAAACCAAAAAGTAAATGAAGCATACAGGCACTATTAGAATAAACTGCTAGCGCTTCTTGCTTAAATGCTCTCAGAAGATAGAGTAATTAGATGTAGGACAGTACATAAACTGTTGACTGATCTTCAAAGCGAAAATCTATGCCCTGCAAAATTCTGATTCTAACCAACTTCAGAGTCTTCTGAAATGACTTGCTTATAAAAAAAAAAAAAAAAAAAAAAACAGGCCAAAAGACAGCCTTGCCACCAGGGAATGATCTGCACTACTGAACAATGGAGGTACCAGTCATGATCCCTCTTGACACATCTGCTGACACTGCCAGTGAAAGACCCCTATTTGAAGGCAAACCAACTATCTGCCTATAGAGAAATTAATTTGATGGTTTCTTCACCAGTTCTGAGAATTGCTCCTTCTTCACATAATCCAGAAAATTATACTCTCTCCCTTTGTTCTGTGGTAAACCAGGGCTATGAGCCATGACAAATGTACTAGTGTATTTTTAAAACATGATGGTAAAGTTGGCATGCTTTCTATAAACAGCTCTCAAATCCTTCTACCACAGACAAAATTGCTATTTACTACTCTATTCACAAGTGACAATGAAGTTTACTGTAGTCCAGGTAGGGTGGACTGTACAGCTACAGCAGTTTGAAACCTCACATCATGATGCCTAGGACATTTATGTGAAGTAAAAACTTCTGTGAAGGCCTTCTACAGGCCCTCTAAACCATTAAAGGTACTTTTAGGGAATATTATTTTCATTTGCAAATGAAAGCAGGCAGGGATTAATTACTGTGATGTGCATGTCCATTTTACTACCAGTCAGGAAGTCATGGAACCTAGAAGAGAGTGAAGCCAGTTTCTTCAAATTGTGCTGCAAGGGATAAGCTTTTTATGGTATTTGCAAGAATGATTTCAAGATCTTGCTGAATAAGACCATATCCACCTCTTTGTACCCACCTCTTTTTAAGAGCTCTTCCATAAGAATTTCAGAGGAGGGAAGAGGAAGATTTGGAAGAGGTGGATATGCATAGATAAAAATTCTACTAAGTAGTATTAATTCGTCATCTACACTATAAACCACAGTGAATCCCTTTAAGATGAAAGATAGGGATGCTAAACAGAAATCTTAGATTCTGAGAAGACACGTCAAAATATCTACTTAAAGTGATGACAGTAACTGGCATATTAGAAAGCAAAAGATGTGTGTACCCATTTCTTTCTAAATCTTTTCATACTTATCCTGTTATTCTAGCAAGCATAAATACAGTTCAGGGGTGTATTATTGTATCAAGGTTGAACCAATTCAACAAATGAAGTTTTTAATTTCTGAAACTTACAATACATCTGAGTTTGCTATACATGTATCAAAGCACTACAGTTATTAACCAGAACACCTCGATCTTAAAAGAGTATTACAAGAATATGCCATGGAAAACAAGGGAGGAAAGAAAACAATGTAATGCTTAGCCCATGGTTAAAAAAAAAAAAAAAAGCAAATTCAAAAAGAACAGAATTATATTTTCAAATTTTTATGAAGATATTTTAAACAGATAGCAATTTAAGAAAATTATCACAGTATGCAGTCTTTCAAAAGAGCAGCAGACAGTAATTATGCTATTGGCCAACAGTTAAAATCAAGAATCCGGAAATGTTTGCTGTAGTAACTTGGGAAAAAATCCAAAGGTGCCTGAACTCCAGTCAAATCAGTTGAGTGACTGAACGTCTATGTACATTTTGTACTTTTTAATAAACAGATCTGATAAACATGTCTGAGGCACACACAACCCCCACAGTAGTCTTACTAAAGAGTGCACAATGATCTTTAAAATCATGTTTCAGTATTTTTCAGAATGACTCACCTGTACAGTTTTTGGATTGCGTGGGCTGCATTCTTCCTCACATAAGGTGATAAATCAGAAGAGGCTTCCTTAATAGCAAGCATCATAATAGGAACAATAATTGGCACACGGATACTAGAGAGAACTCTCAAAGCACTTGCACGGATTAGCTGATTAGGATCCTAAAAAAATAGCAGAGAAGGGAAGAAATAAAATAAGATAGTGCAGAAAGACATCATCAAATCCTCTGAGGCATTTATACTAGTGAGGGCACATTAATCCACCTGTATCTAGTAGATCAATCAGACTTGCAATTTAAGGACAAACTAATAAGTAAATGTGCTAAACTTCACGCAGTAAGTTTTCAACAACAATAACAACAACAAACGACAGAAAACATTAATATAGTAAACATCTAGAAATCTGGCAAAGGAAAACTGTAATTCATTTTTCATAAACCAATGTTTTATTTAACGATCAATGATCTGAAACTGCAATCCAAGTGGAATTGAGGTATTCTCAAAAAATTAACTAGATTAGTTTTATTATTAAATATAACAATTAGCAAACTAAAATGTGGTTCTTAGTTGTGATAATCCCACTCAAGTTCTTCCTAACTACATATCCGCTTCTGTTCTTTACTGCAAGATATAATCTGAAGCCAGTAATGAAATCCATTTCTTTTTTTAAGAATGTGGAATTTTAAAGCCTGTATTATCTGTATTTTGAAGAACAGTTATGTAAATCTAGTCCATTTACCATGGGCTTTGCATGCATCAAGAATAGCTGTGTAAGATGAGTACAAGGAATAAATACAACAACAAAAATCCAACCTCCTCTTATAAGATCTGGCCAAATTTAAGGGCAGAGACTTAAAAGACCTTTCCAAATCTCTAGAGTCACACTTCAAAGGCAATCTATTTTTTTTGCTCTCAAATCCCATGCCACATTTTAATATGTATCAGAAATAAAACTCTACTGAAGGCTGCATTTTCAGCACTTTTTATTAGAAGTAGCACATGCAAGACATTGAGTATTGTTATTAAAGTACTGCTGTCTTCCTTATGTTCCACTTCTCTATTGCACATAAACATCTTTTACACAGAAACAGGCAGATCACAGAAAAATAAGGTCTTCTTTCTACATGCATAATTTACCTAGTAAAGAGCAAAGTCATTCCAGAAGTTAAATGTTGTGCATGTGTACTCAGCACCACTCCGCTACATTTCTTTAGTAAGGTAATTTTAACTTCATGAAGGCTTAGCTGCTTCATACTTGATGAGGTTTGAGGCAGCACAAAAAACTCTGTCAATGACATATCTGCATCAGGTAAAGTAGTTTCAAGTTATTTATATGCTTTAGTTTACCTGACTACACTTAAAACTGTCTTCCTGTTTTTGTGATGCCTGCTCAGAATTCTGTATGAAATGTTGTTTAAGAGTCACTCACTTTTAAAGCACGCTGAAAAGTACTGATGGACAACAAAGCTAGATCTTGCTGCTCTTCTGCATAACGCATCAGATAAACATATACCAGCTTTTTTATCTGAAAACAAAACCACAAAGAACATTGTTACAAGAAAGTTTTGGAACTCTGTAAAACAAAAAATAGAAACAAAATTTTATTCTTGACTTTTATTTTGTTGTTTTATTCTCGAGCTCTTCTTAAAGGAAGAGTTAATACATCACTAGAATACTCACATTTCTCAAATGCCTTATGACTTACTGTAATTCCTTTAATAGCAATTCCCCAAGGTGCTACAATATTACCTAATTAGTGATACAGTCAGATCAAGATTAACAATACAAAGTATCACATTATACTATCATCCAGTAAATAAAGACTTCAATAACATAAGAAGCTGTCATGTGGCAACTGACCACATGAGCATTCCTAATACATTCTGATGAGAAAAAAGAAAAAAGAGTGAAACCCTTGGCAATTGCAACCCCATTGCAAAGTTTAAACAACCCCATTTTACCCTGAAACTCAAAGTCAATTACTTTTAACACATTTGAAAGAGAATATAAGTTCCAGCTGAAGTATGGTAACTTGCGCTATTTAACTTGGATTAAAAAGAACTCTTCTGACTATGTCTTGGACAAAAGCAAAGGGTATTAGATCCGCCTTTGCCCACCTTGAAGCATTCAAAAGATGTAGCTAATATAAGCATATTACAAAGGATGCAATGTTCAAAGATTAAGAAAACCTCAATATGAGTTTGGAGGAGGAGGGTATTCAATTTAGTTCACTTTACCCCCTCATAGCCACTATATGTCAAGGAAGCAGGGAAAATATTTTTTACATTGGAGTTGTAAACTGACTATTGGAGCTTATAATGGAAAACTCTGAAAGACCCTCAACTACAGCTGTGCTATAATTACCATCACTATCAGAAGATGTATCTTTGTGCCAGTTCTGGCAAAAAGCATAATATTAAATCACAGAAGGTTACACCACACTAAATTATTTGTTGTTCAGCTCCAGACAAGCAGCAATCAACATTGACCACAAGAGGCCTATGCACTGAATGACTGCAGGTGTGCAAAGAAAGCCTCCTTTCCCTGAAACCACTCTGTGACTAGAAATGGAAGCCCTTAGAGCTTCGTGACTACACTGTTCTTTTATCATTTACCTTCATTCAATGTTAAAATGCTCCTTTCTATAAAACTAATCATAACAGGGGCACATTAGGCTTGAGGAACACAGGCAGATTTGTTTAATTAGTTTATCAATATAAGCACATAAAACTCCATGAGGTATTGACCAAGACCTATTTTTGTTCTATACCACCAATTGTTTATTAGGTCACTTTTTGCATCCTTACCATTCCTGACATGATGCACATAATCAAGTTGAGGTCAGTGTGTACTTAAAAAAAAATAAAAAAAAATCACAAGCCACTTATGTAAACAATAAGATGCCCTTTGCTTTTCTTAAGGCAAATGAACATGTTTTATTGCTTCTTCACCACCATTTCCCTGTACCAGAGTATTCAGCATAAATTGAAAATTAAAAAAAAAAACAGTAGCCTTTTCTGGTCAGGAAAGTCACTCAGATAAACTGATGTATTTTATGCTGCTGCATTGTAGCAATTAGTAGAGACAGACTTCCATTAGAATTAAAGATGGGGGGAAATTTGGCAAAATGATTTCAGAAAACAGTATAGGAATCAATGCACTAATAATCTGACTTAGCCCATTCCAAGTCATCTCTAGTAACTTCAGAAGCATCCTAAAAACTGAATCATGATACAAGTTACTCAAAACCTTGAACTGGTTAGCTCCAAGTGTAGTTACTCTGGGACCTAAATTTGTTATCTAACTAAACTTCATAAAGAAATTAGTTAACTGTTTTTTCTGAATGTCCTGATCTCTTTCAACAGTCTCCTCCTCCCAAATGAATGCTAGCACTGAATTGTAGAAAACGTAACTGTAACCACTGCACAGAGGAAGATGTGAATTCATGTAGCTGTCTCTTTGTTTTAAAATATAACAGAAGAACCATAAAATACTAACAGAGAAACATTTCCAGTAATTAATCTTAGGTTATGTTATAAAACAAATCTTCCCACACACAAAGGAGCAAAGAGAGACAATAGGGTGGGGGGAAGCAAGTAATACCCTGCCTTAGCTACTCTGTGACAGGTCCATGTCAGGAGCCACCACCATATCTCCACAAACCCACAGGTGCACAGAGGCACAGCAGCAGGAGGGAACCTAAATTTAGGACTCAAAGGAAGGGACACCCTGTTGGGCCCCTCCCCGGATGTTCTCAGCCCCAGTGTCTCAGTGTGAAAGCCTTCAAGAGTTAACACCAGAGAACATCTCAGGCTGAAAGGCTTTACTACTTAAGGGTACGGGACCCAATATAGGGTGCAATGTATTTTAGGACTGCATAGGATTTATGGGATGCTTTGGGGAGGAACCAAAGACATGGAAAGGGAAGGACCTATGTAATTTGGAATCAGCAGAGAAAAATGAGAGATATGCAGATAAAGAGAGACAGTAACATCTAAACAGTTTTCTGGTTGGCAGCCTTGATCTTTCTAATGCAAATGCTACTTTAGACTTCCTTGAGCCACATGGAAAGCGTGTGGATTGAAACACATCATCATTAAAGCTAATCAACTTTTTTTTTTTTTAATTCCTGGAATTATTTTTTTTTTTTAATACAATCCTAGTCCAAGATAGGACCTTTTTGTGCTTTCCTATAAGGGAAGAAAAAAGATAGAGAAGCAAGCTACACTGTGCATTGAACACCTGATACTGGGGCACAGCCAGACAAATATGCTGCTACAATACAATGGATGGTAAATACGCAGAAAGAAAGCTTCTAGTTCTGCTTTTGTTTTTATTTATATAAGTCCTGAAAACACCTATTAAGTCTCCTTACAATTAATCAAAAATCACACAATTTAGTGTAAGTTGAATAAACTCAAAGATCTTGTCTCAAGAAATTAACTCCCACAACAGATGATTTTCACCCAGCTTCTTCTCCAGCTGCTCCCTAGAAAGTTTAATCTTTCTAGTCTGCCCCTTTTTCCATATAATTCTTCTCATAATTCTTCATACAGAATTAATGATTAAAGACATAGACCTAAAGTTCTTCAGAGCCTACATGTCTTGTAAAGCATACTGTAAGCAACCCAAACCTTCGGGATTACATTGCATATTAGTAAAAATTTCTTTACTCGAGATTTTCCTATTCCTCCTTCCCTTCTTTCCCCCAGTACTCATGTTTTTTCAAAAGATTCTAACATTTGAGAGCATCTGTTTGTAATCTTCTGGGATCACAGGCATTCACATTAATAAGTAATGCATTAGAAGAACACTTCTAAACTAAGTTATCAAAAGCACTACCATTTAAGTGTTGTGGACAAACACATTTTAAACACACTTTATTAGCAACATCACATTTTGTCTGATCACAAATTCCTACAGAGGCTTGTTTAATTGAGTTAAAGTGATTTTGCTTTGCAATGCAAATAATGAAACACTCCATTTTTTACAAATATACTACAGGAATAGCACAGTGAAAACTTTTTTAATCTAACCTCCTTTTTTTTTTTTTTTTTTTTAATATTGCCGCTCAGGTTTTATCTGCAATAGATATTTTCAAATAATATGTAGCACAATCCCCCAGTCAAACTTTGCAAGTTCCACCACAATTCAAACAAAATATAGTAACTTTTCTTGTCAGGTAATTGAAACCGCATGATTCCATGAGCTTCTGATCAA
Organism: Aythya marila; assembly: GCF_965140915.1. Lineage (NCBI taxonomy): Eukaryota > Metazoa > Chordata > Aves > Anseriformes > Anatidae > Aythya > Aythya marila. The sequence continues at coordinate 24,976,131 of NC_139080.1, read as the reverse complement.
TCTTCTTTAAAGCATTAAACATTTAAACACATAACAGTCAAAAACACACCCCCTTGTGGTTTTGATTTTTTAATAATGCCAATAGTATTATCCCCTCCCCCCAGCTGAATCACAGTGGGTTTCCTTTATTTACATGATTTTTTTCTTCCAATGACAGCATCAAAGAAAAATTCTAGTAAATAGTTCTTGTGAAAAATTACAGTTTATACTGAATTCAGATATAAGCAGCTAAAATTTTCATAAACAGATCCTCTGTAAGAGTGTTTTTACTATGCTGTAGGAATACCTCAATATTTTTACTGGCAACATTCTTCACAACAGCAGGAAAGAGCTCAGAAGCATTTTTTCCCTTCGCAATCATCTGGAAAAAAAGTAATAATATCATTTATTACTGTTTTGGTTTTTGCTTTTTTGTCCTTTTTTTAGAAAAAATAAAGGAATAAAGAGACATTTATTCCAGATCAATATTTCTCTGATTTTTCTGTTAACTACTAGACACTGCAGGATGCCACCCATACAAAGAAACCACCAAATTCAGGCTGGTAATGACTGTAGGGGAGCAGTGGTGGAATCAACACATTAGACTTTACCATACCAGACTTCAAACCAATTTTAATGCTTTAGAAATTAAAGTTAATGCTTTCAAAACAAAATCTTGCTCATTTGAAAAGCCTTACTCAATGTCACTTTGGGAGCTACTATCAAAAAAAAAAAAAAAAGACAAACAGATAGATCAGGAGAAACTGCATAAGATTAAATCCTGTTTCCACTTCCAGAAATTATTTTGGTGTGCAACAGCAACAAAGAGAAAAAGGAAAATCAGATAGACATCACACTTGAAAAAAACAAAGTAGGGTTGGTTTCCATAAGTTAAACATGAAAGGCCTTAAAGTGTTAATGCAGAACAAAAAGAACAAATTAAAAGATGACCAGTCAACCTATTAGTGTGTGTTTGTTTTTAAAGAAAGTTTTTATATTTTATCTCAGAGAAGTCTGAAACTAGGGCACACAGTCAACAACAAAATTGTATACTGATTAAAGAGCACCAGTAACAAAAACCCAGTTCAGCTACATCCCTTACATGAACACCTAAAAGAAAAAGTTTTTATAAAAGAAGTACATCAAAAGGAATATAGTATTTCAACAAACACTTCAGCTGTACAGCTCTCTCATCTCTTAGATCTAATTCCAGCAGAATGCCTGCCAATAATTCATATCCACGTTGCAAACCCTAGATATTTCACAGATTTATTACACATCTTCAAGTTAAGGTGCCACTGCAGACAGACTCACTCAGAACAGTGTCGTCAGCTACAGAGGAGCCAGGATACAGTCAGACATCAAGCAAATGGGAAAGAACAAGAGTTCACTAAGACAATCAAGTATGCATGGATTCAACACAGGAATGTATTTTGCAATGGAGTTGTTACTCTTTGTAACCGTCTTACATCTCCACCATTGCTTAACATTATACAACTGATAAAACCTATTCTTAACTCACAGGTCTGTTTGTCTCATAGGTAGAACGAACACATTAAGAGCATGAAGAACTAGTATCTTGTGCAACAAAACCAAAAGAAAAAGTGAAACCAGGCAATACCTTGGCAGACTTAATGCTTGGAGAAGAAAGGTGAAACAAGAAAGAACGTGTCTAAAGTTCAAGCTATTGCTGAGCGGAGCCTTTTGAAAGGGTTTAAGAGCAGCTTTGCCTCACATTTCATTTTAACCAACTTAATATCTTAAACTATCTTTTGCAGCTGGATTTAAGCACGGGAAGTGACTCAAATTAAGAATTAAGCAAACTGCAAACATTTCAAGGGTTTTAAAATAAGAATCTAAATTAAGCACTACTGTCAGGACTGGGGGACAACCTTGTAATAAGAATCAAATTCAGAATGACTGGAGTTGAGCAGAACTCATTAACAATATGCATTGTGCAGAAGTTCCACAGAATAGCACATTATCGATCTTCACATCTTGATGCAGCAAAGTTATGCTATTCAGAAATGCAGGCAATTCTCAAAGATCTCCCTGATAGGCTACAACCCTACACATTACTTCCATTATTTATCTGACCTATTATAATATCTCCAATGTAGCATGCAAATTTGTATTTAGATTCTTTTCAAAGAGTATACTTTCACTCACTAAGTCATAATTAGCATAATGTCATTAGCATTAGTCATGATTAGCATAAACACTCCCTACCCCAGGGAGCACTAAACTTAAAAAGCTATAGGTTTTTCCAAGATCAAGGTCTATCGCATCATTTTTGTTGCTATGCCGAGACATTCTCCAGTTGTGTTATCTTCCATACTTGAAGTTCCTGCACAAAGAGGAATTTTCATTCTAGAGGAAGCTTTACACATGTCGACAAGTCTGCATAAACTTATGTCCCTACAAAATATGCCCTACTGAGCGTAAGAGGGTGTGATAAACTGTTTTGTTTTTTGAAATGAGACACAAAATGTATGAATTTCTCCATGGGAAATCAGGCACACAAGTTTGTTTCTGCATTTATGCTTTAAAAAAATTGAGGAAAAAATTTCCACTGGAGGACAGATCTGTTTTATTGTAAAGAATTTCTGTCCCAGAAGAGAATTTGCCACCCACGTTAAGAGGAAGAAACAGCAAAAGGAACCATAAGAAATGTTCTCCTGGTACTTTTCCACCACATCTATATGTACCAATAAAAATTCAGCCTCTTGAAAAGAGGCAGGAAAGCTATCGGTCTACTAAAAGATCAAGAAAGCTATCAATTTGTAAAGCTTTCTCCTTTATCTAAAATTAGTATAAAAAAAAAACCCAACACTGTTCCCGTGAGACATGTTAAACAATACTCTGACAAGTTCCTTTTTCCTCTAGTAATAAGGCTAGAGGAAGCCTTTTATCTCTGGAAAACACGCCTCGTGGTGGAGAGCTTGCTAAATGTAAGCAAACAACTGCTAATGCAAAGGTGTCTTTGCACCCAGCAAGACCATTATCACCACAGCTACAGGCTTTTTGCTAATCGTACAAGGTCCTGTAAAGATCATTGTTTTGACTTGTCATCTGGTACCAACCTCTGGTTCACATATCTGTTATGAGGCACAGTTTAAGCACAGGTTAACACCTTGAAAATTTGGAACAAACTGAAAAGAGAGGATCCAGTAATACAAACAATTCACTGACAGTCAAGTAAAGGCCAACCTTAGGCCTGTTTTTGCTTTAAGACAAGACAAGCAGCAGCAGATAAAGAAGGAAGAGATGTCCAAGAAACAAGAGCTCCACCAGCACTGCTTACAGGAACAGGTGCTAAGGACAGAGAACTGTCTATAATCGAAGGACAAAATTTCTAATTGAGATGGGGGAACATGAAAGCATGTTCAATTCAGTTCTGTCTTCCATTGCTGTAGAGCTTTTGAGCCTGATCACCCTAGTCTAAAACTATCGAGAATAACAGCAATCAGCGATAACCACACATCACCAGCTCCATGGTATTATACACTTATTGGTTGCTGAAAAGTAACCTAAGTGGACACTACAGATTTCCACAGCACATACCCCTAATACTTTTAAGAAGAAATAAAGGGCCTTTATCAACCTAATGATGTTTATCTTACAGAATTTAAACACACGATGATGTTAAACATCATTTAATCAACTCTACAGGTAAACAGTTCACTCAAAATACTTAGATATATCTGTAACCAGCTCAATTAAAAAAAAAAAGCCTAATATCATCTAAAAGTAAAAACAAATGAGTTTTTTTTTTTTTATACATACACGCTAGCAGATTTCTGTTGCTTTCTGACTGATAAATTAAGACAGCAATTGAATCTTCTCCGAAGGAATCATTTCATATTAACATTTCACCTCCCTACTGAAAGGGGTTTCTTACAAGTGGATTGGCAATGTTACACAAAAAAAATTTAAATAGTACAATTGCATATATTTTCATATAGAAAACAGCGAACCAAGGACTACATAGTAGTTTTTAAAACACCATTTAGAGATTCAAATTCTGACTTGGTAAGGATTTGTAAAATAGTAACAGTATTCATACTAAACAAAAAAACAACACATACCCCAACAATCCTTTTCATAGCATCCAGCTTTGCAGAATCTTTACTGCTTTCCAGCATTTGTTTTAGGTCTTCATTTCTGTGGTAGAAACACAGAAAAGCATCAATTAGATAAATTAAGAAAAAAAGTTGGAATACCATTTTTTATATTCTTGCATAATTCCAGCAGCTTCAGATAGAGCGCTTCTCTTTCTTGCCCATTTTTAAACTGTATTTGTTAACATTCTGGCCTAGAATAATGATGTGTTTAGTAAAAGGATCTATCCAATTCCAACAATAAATCAAGCCCATGCAACTTTAATAGCTAATCCCAGCCTAGAAGGTTGAAGTCTTGAAGCAACAGCATAGTTCAGTTTGAACCAATTATTCAATTATTCACTCCCCATCAACCCCTCCAGCACAGCAAGAGTCAGATGCAATAGCTCGAGGCTGACATGTTTGTGCTAAAATATAGTATCAATTTAATGTTAACCACTGAAAAAACCCAATAGCAAGTTTCAGGATGGCCTGAATTCCGACAAGAATCAAGTACACAACCTTATTTTTACATGTGCCTTTTCAAATTGTAAATTGCCATTCATTCACTTCAGAGTGAAAACCTCAGATCAGCAGTATATCTATTCTACATACCGTAAGATTAAGGCAGCCACATGGTTGGACACATAAATCCAAGTACTTTTTTTTTTTTTTTTTTTTTTTTTTTTTTTTTTTTTTTTTACAGCCAAAGCAAGATTCTAGCATGAAAATATTAACTTGAAAAGGATGAAAGGATGTTCTCTCACAGATACAGCTTCTCATTACCAAGCTCTAATACAAACCCTAACCTTGTTTGGCTTTTTGAATGCAAAGAAATCACAGTCTATTAACGTAGGTTAACTGCATTTATAGACACTGAGAATTTACAAAAGTTTATTTGAAGAAATAACCTTCTGTGATTCCTAGATAGCTAGATTGGGGGGGAAAAAACGACCATGCAGTTGGCCTGGATAAAATAACTGCAAAATTCCAAAGATCTCTGAAAATTTTCTAAGACTTACAAACCCTTTGAGCTCTCACAGTGAAAAAGCAACATGGAAATCCAGAGACTGGACTTGAAAAGTGAATATGAAAATTGAAATATATACTGATTATATATATACACACATAATTTGAGATAGAGAGGAAAAGGCAGTTTAAGTCAAAATAAAAAATTAGTTACTAGACAAAATTTTGTCAGCTGTTCCTTCACTAAGCACCAAACTGCATTTTTCCTACTTGAGAAGAATAGAGATGATTTCTCATATTCTCAGACCCAATACTGCAACTATTCCCTGCATCCCGATGAGAAATACACATCACTTTTACACTTCAGTACACATCCGCAATATTAAGAGCCACAGTCAAAGGAAAAAAAATAGTTTCCCTATTAAGCCAAAAGAAAGACACGCAAAAAAAAAAAAAAAAAACACAAACCAACAAAGTAGATACCTGCAGGCGACCTCCAAGTGAGATCTAGCTACTTTTTCAAAAACTAGTATTTCATGAAATGCTTCAGCAACAGGTATGACCTGTTTTAAGTACCGGCTTCACGTAACAGCTTAAATATTTAAGCATTATATTTGAAAGAAAAAAGTGGAAGTATTTCATTTTCTTGCCTGCTTCAGCATCATTTCCCAAATATCGCTGGGAACCCCTCCTATTTTCCCTGCTTGACACATAGCAATTTACTGCTGTCAGTTATTCCTGGAAGTGCTCAAAGAACTGTCAGTCAGTCCACTACTGCTGCCTTTTTTTTTTTTTTTTTTTTTTAATTATTTGTTTCTGTCCCTTACATTATACGCCCTATCCAACTTTGTTCTGTAGTTTTACATCCTGTTGAAGCCAGTTTATTTTGTTTATAGTTGACCTTCCCATCCAGTGCAAGTAGTAACATCCAGTGTACCATGGTTGTTGTTCAACATTAAATGAACATATATCAATATATTAAATTATATTACTTATTAATTAATTATTAATAATTATTGTCCAACATTAAAAGTTGAATGAAAAAAAAGAAATATGTCAAAAAATTCCCTAGAGAAAGTAGAAAGTATGCAGACAGTGATTTGACTTTGAAAATCAAGTAGGAAAAAATGGAGGAAGTTACACAGGACAGGATTCAAGCACATGTTGAAAACTAACTGACTGAAGCTGGGAATGACCGAAGCAGAAATCATCTACAGGATGAGTTACTACTGCAACAAATAAAGACAATAAAAGGTGAATTTAAGACATGAAGACAAAAGAAAAAGTACTTGATGAAGTTTAATTAAAACTGCTTAAGGAATATTTTCTAACACATATTTCAAATAAAAATATTTTGAAGTGTTAATAGGAAAGATAAAATCAGAAACTAAAACATGAATACCTGCCAACATTGCTTTCCTAAGACCAAAGAAGCAGGGAAAAAAAAAAAGTAAAAAAAAAAAAAACAAACAAGTTCTTGATGAATCCATTTGGAAACTAGTATCTAAGTAACTGATGATTTGTTTTAAACTCTATCACAAATTGTAATCTGGAATTAGCAAGCATTAGATACTTACAGAGAAAAATATTGTTCCATATATTCGTAATCATCATCGGCAAGCCGTTTTTATTCTACACTTACATACGGTTTCAGTGTAACTTCGAGGTTTCCCCCTTTAAAAGCAGATTTAATAGTGCAAGAAACCTCAATTATTTTACCCAGTATTGTAGAATTTTGTTCCATCCTTTGAAGTACAGTGTATAAAGAAAGACCACTGCACTCAACCAAGCTTGCCTGCTGAGATTGAAGCCTACTCAGAAAAGAAAATCGTATAATCTTATTATGTAACAGGATACCCACTCCCTTGCTGTTTTAACTTCTAGAAACAAATATCCTATGTAGATTTCAAAGGTCACTTCCGTCCAAAAACAACTCTTATCAGCAGCCTCTAACAAGAGTAAAGGCAAATACATTTCAGTCTTTCATAGTATAATTAAATAAAGTACGCTTCTGTACTGGGTCTGGCTGGAATGTTAACTTTCCCGGCAGCAGCCCATACAGTGCCGTACTCTGTACTTGTAGCTGGAACAGCAGTGTTATCACACCATTGTTGTGTCTACTGCTGAGCAGCAGTGGCACAGCATTGGGCCTTTCTCTAACCCTCCTAGGGGGTGGGCAAAAAGTGAGGAGAGAAGCATCACCAGGGCAGCTGACCTAAACCAACCAAAGGGATATTCCATACCATGTGGTGTCACACTCAGCAATAAAAGGTGGAAACAGGAAGAAGAGGGGAGGGGTGGGCTCTCGTTGGGAAACGTCGGTCCTCCTCTCGAACACCGGCTGCGTGCGTTGAGGCCTTGCTTCAAGGACGTGGTCAATCATTGCTCATTTGTGGGAAGTAGAGAGTAATTTCTTTCCTCTGCACTTCCATATAGCCTTCATTTATTTTGTTTGTTTGTTTTCCTCCCTTCTTTTTATTTTTCCTTTTCCCCTCCCTCTTCCCCTTTCCCTTTTTATTTCCCCTTAGTTAAATTGTTTAGTTCATAGTAGTCTTTATTTAATTATTATAATTATTTCCCTTTAATTAAATTATCCTTATCTCAACCCGTGAGTTGTTCTTTGCTTTACTTCTCCCCCTCCTCATCTAAAGGAGGGGGAGTGAGAGAGCGGTTGTGGGGTTTAGCTGCCCAGCACGGTAAAACCACCACAGCTTCAACAATATTTTTATCTTCTGAATATTAAGACGACTTAAGGGAATTTGAATCAAGTAAAATCCCTAAAAAAAAAAAAAAAAAAACTTCACACTGCCGTTTGTTTCTATACTCATTAATTCCCCTGAAGTGACAGTTCTTCAGTGCACAACATTAGACAAATAATGTCTTCATCACTTATAGGTCTACCTGCTAAAAACTCATGAAAGCGTAAGCAACTGTCCTGCTACATCAATACTTTTGCCACTCCCTACTAAAACTTTAAGGATGATTTTAGCCTACACTGTTACATACATGTTGTAGGTAACTGACATATAAACCATTACGTCATCAGCAAAACCAGGTTTAAAGTAGCCTAATCTGATAGCTATGGATGATACTGAGCTCTTCTAAGCAGGACAGTATTCAACCCAACAACAAGAGGTGCAAATAAAAAATCATGAAAAATTTACAGCCTGTGAGGTAGTTTTCTCTCCTGACAGTAAGGAGGGGTGAAAATGCTTTCTCTTGTGTTTTTCCCCCACTCAAGGAACAAAACAAACAAAAAAAAAAAACAGGAATCTTACCCGTCTGACAACTGCTGCATCTAAGAATTTCAGTAAGGTTTCCCATAGTTATAATCAAACATCTTTACCTCCATAATACATCCCCACTGTCCTAAGAAACTGGATAGTTTTTAAAGCACTAGTATGTGAATTTAATTAGAAATGTTATACCCGTATACAACTTTAACAGTCTATGAAACACACTTGTTATTTGTGCATCGCCTGACAAAAAAAAAAAAAAAAGGGCGTAAGTCATTTTTTCAGTTAATTTTTTTCATTTATTCATTCAATAAACGACTTCAGTTTAAGCCATTTATTCAGTTTTCAATACTAGTGACCTAGTGGTTTCAATACTAGTGACCTAGTAGTTTCAATACTAGTGACCTAGTGACCTTTGTGATCTTTACTACCATGAAGTTCTACTCCTCGATATAAGTATTTGACCAAAGATTCAAAGAGAGCACGTTAAGTAGAAGAAGAGGATTTCTAATTTTCTTCTAAGTCTTTACGTTTTGTGACTGTAGCCTTTGATCATTTGTATTCCCACCTCAAAGCACTGCTTTTTGTTTTGGTTTTGTCTTTGCAACATTTTTGGATGTAACAGGACTATAAATATGAAAGTGTCTATGATGGCTCTACAGGTTAGTACTCATCTTCTAGATGCTACTTTAAGAAAGAAATCAAGAAGTTCTTAATCTCATGATCACTCCATCCACTTGCATGTAAAAAAAAAAAAAAAAAAATCACCCCCACATGCCAAAATAAAAGCTCAGAAACCTAGAACTCAGCATTCAAGATAACATGCTGTTGAATTATATTAACAGCCTGGATCTTAAGCCAGAAGCTGAGCAACAGAGCAGGATGTGCTACTCAGCTGTAAAGGAACCTGACCATTATTCTCCATTTCAATTAACCACCAACAGCAACTAGAGAACAGCTGAAAAATAGGTCATATTCTTGTCAGATCACACCTGGTCGCAAAAACTGGCCTCTTGCCTAGATCAAAACTTGGATCTCAGTTTCTGCTGAACGACTCTATCCATCTCTACCAAAACAAACAAAAAAATGCCAAAAAGGGTAGGTATACATACATCGTTAAGATTTAAATCAGCTATGCCAGTGATAAATCTAGGCCTCTCCCTCCATTTCTGTCTTCTTATAGGAACTATTATAAAGCTCTAAGTGCAATACTTATTTCATCTGCAGCAAAATACTAAATCACAACCTGCAGCAAATAACTTGCCACTGCACCTACTTATTCCAAACAATTATTATTAAGAGAACACTTAGTCACACTGTTAGGACATACTTTTTTTTACATCTCCTGTTCTCTTTTAGCAACACCATAATAAAAAACACATACATTGTTATTAATTGCAGCATTTCTAACAGTTACTGAAAGAAGTTACCCACAAACATTAAGGTTTTCCTCATAAAAAGCAGAAGTTTCATAAGTAGCAAAACCAGCACCTGAAGCCCAAATGACAAGAAAAAGACACCAATGATTCTTCATCCACAAAAATCTTTACTCACTGAGATTTACCAGCCTGTGTTTTTATGAAAAAAGAATTTAATTATGATTCTCCATTCCATATGCATGCCTCTATAATCCGGGATCTGTTTTATCACCTCTGAGTACAGGGCAAGAACTTTATTTGAAGAACTGATGGTCAGATACAGGCTCTTCATTTGCAATGAGAGCACTGGATTACCGCATAGGTAAAATACAAGAAATGCCAAACAAATCCACAGCACAGAAGGAAGCAAACTTCACTATTTTTGATCCCATGGAACCACATGTCACAGAATGAGAACAGAAATTACAGATGTCCCATTTAAAGAGTTTTAACAACGCACTTTGTGTTTTAAGTTCTACAACTACAACATGCTTTCACCTACACATCAACCACATTGGTCTTATATTCAATCTTTACGAAACTTCAGTCTGGATTACATGTTTTCAACCACAGTATACTGACTTTATTTTATTTTACCTGCAGCCTCATAACAAAATGTTTCAACATTAAGTTCAAAACACTATGAACGTTACCAGGTTTGAAACACAAAATCCATACTGACAGCACAAATTAACTATCTTTGGCACTTCTGTAGTAATGAAGGTCCTAGGGAAGATTTCATACACACACCAAAAATCGGCTTTTTATAGTTCACAGGAGCTGCAAAATTCTTAAAATAAATTGGCTTAATCGAGCATAAACTCTACAAATCTGAACTTAACACTTACAGAGAAATGCAAATTGATTTTGGAGCTGCTTACCATGTTTTCCATAAAATGGAAGCTAGAACAGCAGTAAATACATGTTGTGATTTGAGTTTATTTTGCTGTTGATTTGGATTCTTCCTCTAGCAGGAAATTAAGAAATCCACATTTCACTGTGAGCATTTTGTTCTATACCACAAACTGTTTGAATGACATCTTGTGGTGCTATTCGGTATTGCTATCTTCTTTCATTATAACACTATTTATATTTATTATTGTTAATTCGTAACACTACCTTGGAATTCAACTATTATTTAAAGGGAGAGAATTCATGTGTACTGTGATTTAGAGAGAAATGATGACATCAGATATCTCCTGTTTTCTTCTAAGCCACAACTAACTTATTTTTCAAACTTAGAAGCAAGCATACGGCTCAGAAAGTGAACTTTGTATTTTTAAAACGCAGACAAAGATGCATGGAAAAACAGGATAACTGCAATATCAGAGACACAGAGAAGAACAAGACAGGTTATAGTTAAACCACCAAGAAAATTAACTTGTGTAATGATTGCTTTGCCACCGCTCTCAAAGCACTTGCAATCTGGACAGCTTTGGTACAGTCTCCTCCTTCTCAGTAAGCGAATATACAGAAAAGCATGAAGTTAACACTGGATAAAGCATCTTTCCAGCTCACTTCTGTCAAACTACACTGGTACCTAACCTGTGCTTGAGCAACCCAGAGCATGAACATCTGAAAGTTTCTGCTGCCACGAACATCAATGTAAATAACCTACACTTCAAAATCTCTAACCAGACAGCAGTTAATATGACAAAGTAGTTTGAAAGATCTTCTGGAGAGGACTATGATTTAATCTAAAGTGATCTAAAGTGAGTAGTTAAAAGACCCTACTTCACCCAGTCACAAGAAAGGTTGCTTCCTGTAGTCCTTTCAGATGATCAAGCAACACCACTATGTACAACCTCTTCTGATAGTGCCAACACCCCCAACACCACAGTAGTTTCTGAAAGAGAAAAATCATCCTTTGTGGCAGAGACCAGTTTCCTGAAGCCTGAAGAAGCGGCACCTAACCTGTTGACACTTAAACAGCTGTGTCCATTTACAGCCTGTCTTGAACAGGAGCGATCAGAATACACAGACATCTGCAGATCACTTAGAAGTATTGACAGATACAAAGGGATAAGAGAAAGAGGAGCAGTGCCAGCATTCCTGAAAATGATGAGGCTTCCTTTATACAAAAAAAGTGGTGCCATCTCTGCCAGAATCTACAAGTGTTAACACATTAATAGATACATGCTAACATTTCAGAAACACTGCTTAACAGCATTAAGATGTACTGCCATTCATCCTCTACCAGAATGCCAGAAATATTTAAATGACAAAAGAATTCTGGTTTTCTCAATTTAAGAAAACTACTAGGAAGAAGAACGGACCAGGCAAAGATAATCCTCAGAAAAGCAGAGCTAAGAAAATTGGATTTTTTTTTTTTTGCCAACCTTACATTGTAACAACATTACAAAAGACATTTTAATGCCATTCATAATGCAGATCATAGCAACTGTCTACAGCAAATATATGACATAAGCATAATAAACATACAGAAGCCACAGCGAAGACCCTAAACTAGCATCTTTCTGAAAAGATACAAAAGCTTCAAAAAAATTTTATGACTGCATTACAGAGAATCACAGCAAATCAACAGTTCATTGCTTCCATCCTCACATGTGCCAAGTGCATGGCAATAGGAAAACATTCACCATGCCTCACTTTCCATCAGATCTGTCCAGTTTCAACTCGAGAAGTGCTCTGCCATTTAATGCTCCTGTTCCTGTACTGCATTTAGATCCTGTTGTGGTACCAACTATGTGGATCAGATTTTATCTTGTAGAGTCATCGTTTTACCTAAACCATTCATCTTCACTGGCTTGTACATCCTACTGAAGCTGGCATACCACTATATGAGTGGGCAGAGTGCCATCCTAACAGATGGGGAAAGAAAGCAGACTTGCCAATGAGCTACAGTATGCATCAAGTTTGAATATTAGGGCCGGACTCTCCTCCAAGAATTTCATAAATGGCAGTCTATACAAGCTTTCCATGACTGGTTGAACAGGATATGCCAAGGCAAAACTAAATCAATTTAAGACTCCAAGAACATCTCTGGCAGCTGTTGAAAGCAAGTTTTTAGCTCTGATGAATTTGGAAAAGTCTTCTGCACAGAGAATTGGGGAACGAGTACCTTAATGAAATCACCACCTTAGATCAGCTCTCAGCAAAACAAGCTTGCAAATCTCAGCAGAAAAAAAATGTGTTTGCAGTCCTGCCGAGTTTCCTGATGAATAGCTCAACAGAATGCTTAAGCCAGATCTGCAGGAAAAACTCTAATAAATTACAAATGTATTTTGCTTGGCAGGAATATAGTTTAAAGATGCAAATCAGTAAAGTTGAAAATGCTTGTTATAAATTTTGCCATCTGTTTCAATACTATACGTATCACTACCTGCTGATGTTACTCATACAGTTCACCTGAAAGTTTTTTACATTTCATTTAGATACAGCAACAAATAATTCTATCATTGAATTCATAACATGCCCAAGAACCAGACATTACTATATTTTAGTATTACAAGAAACTTTCTTTTTTAAAAAGCAATTAATATACATGAGAGTCCTTCATCTTCCCAGAATTAACAGTAATAGCTGCAGCCTAGCACATGCAACTAATGTTTCTGTCTCTTTCTAGTTTTCCTTTAAAACTGAAAAGTAGTTAGACATTTCATGCCCCTACACAGAGCAATGGTAGGCAATGTAATCATAAAAACTGACCCCATTAACTTAAGTGATCTGCATGGAAATGCATCTGGATGAGAGGGGGGGGGACCATGGACACTGTCTTCCTGGACTCCGCGAAGAAATCTGACACTGTCCCCCGTAAGATCCTCCGAGGGAAGCTGCTGAAGCATGGGCTGGATGAGCAGTGTGGTGGATCAACACCTGGTTGAACAGCTGGGCCTCGAGGGTAGTGCTCGGTGGTGCAAAGTGGTTGGAGGCCAGAAATGAGCAGCGTACCCCAGGGGTCACCACTGGGTCCAGTCCTGTTTAACATCTTCAGTAATGAGCTGGACAGTGGGGTAGAGTGCGCCCTCGGTACATTTGTGGATGACATGAAGCCAGGGGGAGTAGCTGATTCTCCAGAAGGCTGTACTGCCATCCAGAGGGCCGGAGAGGTGGGCTGACAAGAATCCCATGAAGTTCAACAAGTGCAGAGGGCTGCCTCTGGGGAGGAACCACCCCAGGCACCAGGACAGGCTGGGGGCCACCCATCTGGAGAGCAGCTCTGCAGGAACAGACCTGTGCTTGCTGGTGAGCACCAAGCTGAACGTGAGCCAGCGATGGGCCCCTGCTGCTAAGAAGGCTGACGGTATTGGCTGCATTAGGCAAAGTATCGCCAGCAGTCAGGCGAGGTGATCCTGCCCCTCTGCTCAGGGCTGCTGAGGCTGCACCCGGAGTGCTGTGTCCAGTTCTGGGCCCCTGGTACGAGACAGACCTGGACATACTGGAAAGGGTCCCACAGAGCACTACAAAAATGAAGAAGGGACTGGAACATGTCTCCTGTGAGGAGAGGCTGAGAGAGCTGGGACTGTTCAGCCTGGAGAAGAGGAGGTTCGTGTATGCAAATACCCGAAGGGGTGGTGCAAAGAGGACGGAGCCGGGCTCTTTTCAGTGGTGTCCAGTGCCAGGACAAGGGGCAACGGGCACAAACCAGAACCACACAGTCACAGAATGGGCAGGGTTGGAAGGGACCTCTGAAGACCATCTGGTCCAACCCCCTTGCCGAGCAGGATCACCTAGAGCACATGGCACAGGATGGCATCCAGGTGGGTTTTGAATGTCTCCAGAGAAGGAGACTCCACAGCCTCTCTGGGCAACCTGTGCCAGTGCTCTGTCAACCTCACAGTACAGAAATGCCCTCTCATATTCAGCCAGAACCTCCTGTGCTTCAGTCTGTGCCCATTGCCTCTCATCCTGTCACAGGGCACAACTGAAAAGAGACTGGCTCCATCCTCTTGACACCCTCCCCTTGGATATTTATACACATTGATGAGGTCTCCCCTTAGTCTTCTTTTTTCCAGGCTAAACAGGCCCAGCTCTCTCAGCCTGTTCTCGTATGACAGGTGCTCCAGTTCTCTCATTTTCTTTGTAGCCCTCCTCTGGACTCGCTCCAGTAGCTCCACGTCCCTCTTGCACTGAGCAGCCCAGAGCAGGACACAGCACTCCAGGTGTGGCCTCACCAGGGCTAAGTAGAGGGGGAGGATCACCTCCTTTGACCTGCTGGCAACACTCTTTCGAATGCAGCCCAGGATCCCGTTGGCCTTCTTGTCCACAAGGGCACATTGCTGGCCCACGGTCAGCTTGCTGTCCACCAGGACTCCCAGGTCCCTCTCTGCAGAGCTGCTCTCCAGCAGGCCAGTCCTCAGCCTGTGCTGGTGCTTGGGGTTATTCCTCCCTAGATGCAGGACCCTGCACTTGCCCTTGCTGAACTTCATGAGGTTCCTCTCGGCCCAACCCTCCAGCTTGTTGAGGTCCCTCTGAATGGCAGCACAGCCCTCTGGGGTATCAGCCACTCCTCTGAGCTTTGTGTCAGCAAACTTGCTGAGGGTGCACTCTGTCCCTTCATCCAGCTCATTGATGAACAAGGTGAACAACACTGGACCCAGTACTGACCTGTGGGGGACACCGCTAGCTACAAGCCTCCACCTAGATTCTGCAGCACTAAGCACAACCCTCTAAGCTCTGTCGTCTAGCCAATTGCCAATCCAACTCACCATCCACTCATCTATAAGAGGGCCCCTCGCTACAAGAAGGACATGGAGGTGCTTGAGCGGGTGCAGAGAAGGGCGACGAAGCTGGTGAGGGGCCTGGAGAACAAGTCCTACGAGGAGCGGCTGAGGGAGCTGGGCTTGTTCAGCCTGGAGAAGAGGAGGCTCAGGGGCGACCTTATCACTCTCTATGGGTACCTCAAGGGAGGCTGTAGCGAGGTGGGGGTTGGTCTGTTCTCCCACGTGCCTGGTGACAGGACGAGGGGGAATGGGCTAAAGTTGAGCCAGGGGAGTTTTAGGTTAGATGTTAGGAAGAACTTCTTTACTGAAAGGGTTGTGAGGCATTGGAACAGGCTGCCCAGGGAAGTGGTGGAGTCACCATCCCTGGAAGTCTTCAAAAGACGTTTAGATGTAGAGCTTAGGGATATGGTTTAGTGGGGACTGCTAGCGTTAGGTCAGAGGTTGGACTCGATGATCTTGAGGTCTCTTCCAACCTATAAGTTCTGTGATTCTGTAATCTACGCCACACCTCCTAAGCTTACCTATGAGGATGTTGTGGGAGACAGTGTCAAAAGCCTTGCTGAAGTCAAGGCAAACAACAGCCACTGCTCTCCCTGATCTATCCAGCCAGTCATTCCATCATAAAAGGCTCTCAGATGGGTTAAGCATGATTTGCCCTTGGGGAATGCATGCTGACTGCTCCTGATCACCTTCTTTTCCTCCACATGCTTGGAGCTGACC
This sequence comes from Aythya marila, assembly GCF_965140915.1. Lineage (NCBI taxonomy): Eukaryota > Metazoa > Chordata > Aves > Anseriformes > Anatidae > Aythya > Aythya marila. The sequence goes on along the minus strand of NC_139080.1, from coordinate 24,960,025 downwards.
TCCAGGATGAGCTGCTCCATCACCTGTCCAGGGATGAAGGCAAGGCTGACTGGCCTGTAGTTTCCCGAGTCCTCCTTCTCGTCCTTTTTGAAGACTGGCATTAACATCAGCTTTCTTCCAAACCTCAGGCACCTCCCCTGTTCTCCACAACCTTTCAGAGATGATGGAGAGTGACCTAGCAACAACACCAGCAAGCTCTCTCTGCAACCATGGGTGCACTCCATCAGGGCCCATGGATTTGTGGATGTCAAGTTTGCTTAAATCATCTGACTCCATCCTCTTCAACCAAGGGAACGTCCTCCTTTCTCCAGACTTCCTCTGTTGTCTGCAGGGCCTGAGATTGCTGAGGGCTGACCTTAGCAGTAAAAATTGAAGCAAAAAATACGTTCAGCAACTCTGCCTTCTCTATGCTTTGTCACCAGGGCACCCTCCCCATTCAGCAGCAGGCCAACATTTTCCCTAGTCTTCCTTTTTCTATTGATGTATTTGAAGAAGCCCTCTTTGTCCTTGACATTCCTTGCCAGAATGCAGGAGGTTCTCCCTGAACACCAGGTAGCATTTCTGTGCTGTGCAGGTGACAAAGCACTGGCAGAGGTGGCCCAGTTGTGGAGCCACCCTCCTTGCAGTTACTCAGAAGGCACCAGGACATGGTCCTGGGCAACCTGCTTCATGTGTCCCTGCTTGAGCAGGGGTTGGACCAGATGGTTCCAGAGGTTCTTTCCATCCTTAACCATTCTGTAAAACTCTCTCTCCATGCTACAGATGTAATTTTCCCTAGTGGAATATCCTACTACTTCTATCCTTGAAAATGCAAGACACAAAAATACATCTTGCACTTCTCTGTGCACACACTAGGGAGGGATCAGATCTGACCAGTTTAAAGAACACAAACCAAGAAGACACCATGTCTTCAACACAGGTTACAGGCACTGTCCTGAGAAGGTTTCCATTTCAGCTCGAGTTATAAGAAATTTTGTTTGCTTCTCAGTAAGGAGTTTGGGACCTATTAGGAGAGCTGACTAGATGGCATACATGCTCTACGCCTGATAAGTGACTACCTGCTTCTCTAACAATAATCCTCACTTGAAGTTCACTGCTAGAACATTGGTTTTTTCTTCCCACACAGATTTCATAAGCTATCCTGCAGTGTCCATTTCTCAAAACCTCTCACACAGATTAGGAGTTTACCACACAGGTTCAAGTGACGGCAAACTTCCTGTTTCAACAAGGACTTGTTTGTCAGCTGCAAAGACCACTGAGATCAAAAACTGCTTTCTTCTCAAGCCCCTTCTTCAGGGATCTTCTCTCCCCTTCTTTAAGTAAAGAAGCAAGCCTGGAACATAAATTAAAAAGACACACGCACATATCACGAGCTACTCAGCTACTCTGGTTCTTCCATATTCAGGAAGTCACACACAAATACATACACGCAAAGCCTCAGGACCCCAGAGCTGTATTTCTGCAACCACTGGATAGCCTCAGGTAGAATTACTTACTTTGGTTCCCACAGCTCCAGAAACATTGACAAATATACTCAGCCTGCAAAACAGTCTGAAATCTAGGATGAAATGAGTTTGTATATAGAATTACAGCCATGATCAAGGATCGGGGTATTCTCCTCTGTAGAAAAGTGTAAGAAGACCAATGGTTAAAAAATAAAGCACAAAGTTGTTTCCACAGAAAGGAACAACACAAGCAAGGCACAGGCAACATAAGTCAGATACAAACACAAGTCATTGGGGTATCTGTGTTAGCTAGGTCATTGAAAGTTTTAACTGGAACAGAATTAAAAAGCAGAAGATGTAGAGGAACAGCAGAGGCACAGAAGTATGAGTTGTACGGAAAACTGAGGAGGCCTACCAGCTGCTGTCTCATGGAGACAAGCATGAGAGTCACAGCAGCTTCACCTTGTTGTGATCTACTTCAGTGTGGCATAAAAATAAGCACATCAGTCGAGGTTTCTAAGCACAGATGCTCTCTTTGTGCAGAACAACCAAACTGAACAACAGGTGATTGATTTCCTAATGTACACGAGACCTTAGCTTATGGTCCTTTTTACTGGTCGCTTTAGGAATAGATTTCCAATTTGTTGTAGGATGCCATTCCAGCTTGGCAAGCCTCTTGATCCTTCCTAGATGCATTTTTTTGTCACTCCAAGTCACTTTTCCTTTAAGGAGATAAAGGTTTTCGGTGTCCGTGCACTTTAGACCGTTTCCTTTTTTTTTTTTTTTTTTTTTTTTACCCCTCCTTCCCCCTGCCTATTTCCTCATTGTGACTCTGACTCCTGACCGCGTTAGCTCCCTCCCCTTTTACACCAGCCACCTCGTCACGGCCAACCACGTCCCCAGCTCCCGTAGACAAACTTCCGAGCGCTTCTCAAGACACACGGGAAGGCAAAACGAAACTAGCGCCAACGCGGCTGGCTAGCAAAACTGATAAAAAGCTTTCACTGCAAAAAAAAAAAAAAAAAAAAAAAAAAAAAATCCCCCCCCCCCCTTCCCCCCCCCAAAAAAAAACACACCTCCACAGCCGCGGGCACACCCCAAACGCCGCCACACGAACTCCCCCGCGGCCCTCCCTCACCCCCATCCCATCCCCTCCCCGCCGCCCGGGCCCGGCCCGGAAGCGCGGCCCGGGGAGACCCGGCCGCCCCTCAGCGCCCGGCCCCGCCGCCGGTCCCGTCCCGTCCCGCCCCGCCCCGGCCCCTTCCTCACTTCTTGGTGTCGCTGCTGAAGAGCCCGAAGGCCGCGGGCACCGAAGGGGCCGTGGTGGGCGCCGCCTCCTGAGCCAGCTCGGGCGCCGCCTCGCCGGCCTGCTCGCCGTAGCCGTGCCCGTTACCGGACATGGCACCGCCGCCGCTCGCTGCCCGCTCCCACAAACTTAACGGCACGGAGCGGCGCGGAGCGGCACACACCCCCCGCCCAGCACCGGGCACGGGGCGGGAGGGCCACGTGATGGGGGGGGACGGGACTCGGTCCGCCCCGCCCCGCCCCGCCCCGCCCCTCCCGGTGCCGCCCGGTGCCGCCGTCGCCTCAGCAACGCGGCCCGGCCCGGCCCGGCCGTGAGGCGGCCGTTGTAACGGCTGTAACCGCCGCGCTGACCGGCCCCTGGCGTGCCTGGGCGGGGAGGAAAGATAAAAGATGTCCAAACACACACACAAAAAAAAAAGTCTAAAATTGTCCGAACACACCAGAAAATTCCAAAAGACGTCCAAGCATACCAAAAAAAGCGTCCAAAAGATGTCCAAACACAGACCTTAAGCTCCCTGTGGCCTCAGCTGGGCAGAGGCTGTTTTATTTTTGTGTAGCCCAAATACTGCCGTGGCCCCTACACGCAGCAAAAGCAACTCCTGTTGCTTACAGTAACCAATACTACAAATTAACCAGCTTGGTACTAGTTAGTATTACACACTGACTACGCTGCAGGTGTGCTCCCAGGTTGCTAAATATTCAACAAGTTAAAAGTTAAGTCCTATCAACTCCATCACGAGAAAGGTGGAAAGGAACGAGAAACAGTCCTGGAGGGTCTCATCTTATAGCAAAGTGGCACCAGTCCCTGTGTCACCAGCACTCACCCTTCCAAGGGTGGTGATGCAGCTGACATTCACAACAGCAACTTGCATGTACAAGCCCATAAAACATAAAGGGATGACTAGAAGTTGTACAAGAAAAGTTTATCTTAATTTCTTTTTACAATCTTATTTTACCATATACATCCTACACACACCAAAGTATCCTGTCCTCCTCCACACCTCTCACTGTTTGAGGAATAATCTGTGCTCATTAAAATGCCCTTCTATCCATCTATCTAAATTACGTTAGTAGAGTCCAGCCTTTTCATCCTGAGAACAAACTCATTTCCAAAAGGTTACAGTTCACAATCAATACCTTTTATCTTACAGAGGAAAAAAGAATGGTTTGTCATAACATTTTTCTGAAGCAGCTCTTCAAATTTCTTGTCTTTCAGCAACTTGTACGTTTCTCTTTGAAACTTGGTTATTGCCAAGCAAATAAACTTGAGAGGAGGCGTTACCAATACTTTATCTATTAAGAGAGTGGGACAGCAATAAGGTCAGTTGATCACTTCAGTTGCCTTCTGTGGGTGCCAACATTTCAGCTTCCCTTCAGGGTCTCTAATAGCCTTCTTCTTTGTAGTACAGTCTCTTTAATGCCAAGACTTGGAGAGTAAAAGGCCACTGGTGGCTCCCAGTCACAACACTAATATTCTTGACCAATATGCCTGTTGGTTCTCCAGATTTACCAGTTTTCATACTACCCCTTCCAATTGCTCACAGGAACAGTCACATCAGTTTTCTTTCCTTGCAGATGCAGATATCTCATTGTAATTACCATAAACTCTCACAGCACCTGTTGATACCCTTTCAGTGATGTGACTTGAGGCAGACATCTCTCAATTTTACAAAGTCAGGTAGAATCCTAGGGCCTGACTTTTAAAGGATCAAAAACCAGAGTTGGCACTCGGAGGCAGATGCCAGTAGGAATCTGGCAACACCAGATGTAAAAAGGACAGTTACTCATCTCCTAAATGTTTAAGGTGCTGATTCTCTGAATTTGTACCAGCAGTGTTTTGAAATCTCTGACGCTGTTTTTCAAACCATGCATTACTTACACAGTGTAACAGCGAGAGCACTTGAACTTTGATCCCATACGTGGTTATGCATACATGGAAGGGGCCCTGGCTTACATCTTTTATTTGCATGTAAGGCACATGCAGAGTAGGAAAAGGTAACCTATATCAGGCCAAGTCCATAGTTTTTATGCTAGATCTATTCTTGTTCCTTTGAACACTGACTCTGCTTGTTCTCTAAAGCAGAGATTTTAAACTTCTTTGCTTCTTTGTATGAAGCTATATAAGCATATAGCTATATATATATATAGCTATATACACATATATATGCTATATGTGTATGTATATACACATATAGTATGTATAGCTATATATATAGATATATATAAAACTATGTGTATTTATTGACAGTGATAAGAAACACCTTAAGTAGAACAAACTAATTCTTCTCTTAATACTACATATGACATAAAAAGAAAGATTAGAGGAAGGATTAACAGGGGAAAAAAAAAAGAGAGAGAGAGAGAGAGAGAAAGAGGTTATTTATTTATTTATTATAAGAAATAATTGTAGATTATTTCATTTTGGGGAGTACAAACACATGGAAAAGCACACAAACAGGCTGCTGAGGTGGATGACCTCAGATAGTAACAGTGAAGCAGAGCTCATTAGAGCCTTGAAACTGAGAACAGAAAACAAATATTTTATGAAGATTTATTAAGTACATTTAAACAGCCGTATAAGGAGGGCTGGATACAAGCTCTTGTCAGTTCTTGCTATCTAGTTTTAGCCTGAAATACACCACACCACTTCCTTGAATAGCCTTCTACTTGCTATATTAACTCTTCATGATCACCCTGCAGGGACAATGTTTTTGCACATTGAATTTATACCTGTACAAAAGTATTTTAAAAATACTGGATTGTGAAACAGAAAATACCATTGAATCTAAATTAAATTCTCCATTTACATTCATTGATTACGGAATTCTACATCAGGTTTTTACACAGCATTAATATATATATATATATATAAATTCATAGGACTTAAAACAGGAACCATAATGGGATATTGCTTCTTATTTTTAATTCATCATGTTTCTTTCTGAAATCATTTCACCATCATGATTCGTTTCTGTATTATCATCTTTACAATTACTACACATAACATCTGGTAAAATGCAGTGTTTCTTAGTCTTCCGTTCATAGATGTAAACAGCTTTGTAGTATGTTATGTTTGGACACAGCTTTTAAAAATGATTGCACTGAGCAATAAGTTTCCAGGTTCTGTGGAAGGGAAGATGTATTTATACGGATAAATAAATATTCTTTTTCATCAAAACTTACATGCATATATGTGTATTTTATATATATACATACACATTTTTTGGGGAAAAAAAAATCTTCACATTATTCAACACAGTTAACTTTGTTCAGCTTTTGGAACCATTTACAGAAGATATTTTCCAGTGTTTTTTACCAAGTTAATTAAGTCCATTTGTGCTTTTAGTTGTACTGTATTGCCGTATGCTTACTTGAAGCCCTCTAGTGGATCATATTACTAGTGCTCTATTTGCCATAACAATGAATTGGGGAGATGCATTATTAAGGAAGTTCATTTTTAATTGAGTTCAAGCTCTATGTAACAGAAACTTTATGATAATAAATGCTTTGCTCCTATTTTCTATATTGCTTAAGGTTTCTGATACACCTAAAATGAGCTGTTATTCCAGATCCTACACACATCTATAAGAGTTTTTTGACTTTAAGTTATTTTTTACTAAATGTAGGAGATGAAAGATAAGTAATGATATTATACAAACTTCTGCATATTAAGCTTTTTCATTCTTTAATGATTTTTGAAATCTGATGTTAGTTTAAAATTAAACACCAAGAACTCATTCCTGAACTTGGAATACTAATTTGTCCTTACAATGTATTCTCAGTTTGTGACCTGAACTGAGATGCTAGTATTCCTGATTAATTCAAGCAAAATCTTATGCAGGTGAGAAAATTAATGTCTCTGAAAAAAACAACAACAAAACAACAACAATAACAACAACAACAACAACAATAGAAACTTTGGTCTGCCTCTCTCCAATTAAATGTAGCTTTTGGACAAGCTAACAAATAAAAGTAAACCACAGTTCTTTAAAAGTATCTGTTCCCTATAGCTATTATTTACAGGGATTGCTTACATATGCACTGTTGAAACCAGCAGACCCCAAATTCTTATTTGTTCCTGCAGTTCTTCTGTAAACACTCATATTACACAATATTTGTCAACCAGCTTCATTACTTAATATTCCTTCAAATTATTACAAAGGTTTTGGTTAACTGATGAGTAGGAAAAATATAATAGGTAAAAAAAATAAAATAGAAAAAAAAATAATGGAAGAGAAACTATTTGAAAAAGGAAATAATTCTTCAATTATAGTTATGGATTTTCCACTTTTTCTTCTGCTTTTCTTAATCTAAACAAACACAGGGTCTAACTAAATTAGAAGAAAATACTTTATTTTACTCTTTTAAGTAATGCAGCTTAGATAAATTTTTAAAACCTTGTGCATATAAATATACTGCAATATATTGGGCTGGATAAAGCTTTTAGGTTAAGATTAGCTCCAGACTTCATTAAGGGTTTTCCTTCATGGACAGATTAAAACACAGCTTTTTCTGCCTTTATTAATATTTCACACTTTGCTAGTGAAAGTTCATAAGCTAGCAAAATTGTTGGGAGACTTTTTTTAAGCTAGTTTGGAAAAAAGGCTTTAAGATACGTGCAATGTTTAATGATAATAAGTCTCCTTTCTTTATTGTACTGTCTACTAGCCATAATCTAAAAAACTCTGCTACATTAGGCTGCCCTTGAAATATATACATTGACCATTGAAGTCATCTTACTGTAGATCTTACTGTGTCCTGAATTTTTGAAAGAAAATCAAGCTGCACTTAAAAGTGCTTTAGATTTCTCATTTCCTGTGGACCTGGACATCATCTACTTTTTATCTTCAAACTCGAGTTTGTGCTAGAGTAGCTAATACACATATTTGTTTGTCTGCTTTCTACTAGTACTGCAAGTGAGTTGCATGGCAGAAATAAAATGACAAATATTCACAGAAAAAAATGACAAGATAATTAGAACTTTCTGGAGTATATCTGTATCATCCACTGAGCACAGAGAATATATATTTGTCCTAAACTTCTATTCAGTTCTTGAGGTTTGAATTCAGTTTACCATTAACTAAATAGCAATTTCAACATACATAACAATAGAAAGAGAAATTGGACAATTTTGAGCCCCCTGCCCTTAAGCAGGAGAAGGTTGGATGTAAACACACTGTAACTTCCTCATCACAGGATCAATTGTGCATCAGTACTGGTATAGGTTACAACAGTATAGGAGCAGGTCTGACCAATTTCTGGATAGCTGGTGCACAATGTCCCTCAAACACACCACCTTCTGTTGCATTCAGTATGCATCCTGGCCCATCGGATGAGAAAAGAAAAAAAGATAGGTTGCTATCCAAGGAGATCCAACTTCTTTTCTAGCATTTTTGTGCAATTTGAGGACACAAACTAATCAGACTGTAACAGTATCTGACACATGAAGTAAAAAATAAAATATAGAGTTAAGCCTGGAATTAAATAATAGAGGAAAGGAAAACGTTTTGTTTAGTAATAAGAGGGAACAAAATGAGAAATGAAGGCTCAGATCACAGTGATCAAAGAAGATAAAATTCTTGCTACAGAATGTGATACAATTTAGGGAAGAAACATAGGAGAGTCTTTTAATGGAAGAATAACAAAGAGAGAAAAGAAAAGCCTGATGCCAAGAAATGTTTACTCCTTGCATTTCCCTAAGGGTTAAAACCCTTGTATTACTTATCCTACTGGATTCTTTTTTAATGTATGATAATTTATAAATGGTTTCTGGAAAGAAGATAATGAGCTGGCTGAGAATCAGGTCTGTAAGCAATTGCTACACTCAAGTGCACTTGTATATGAAAGGGGTGAAAAGGCCAATAAATTATTTTCCTGGCAGATCAGGAATGAGGAAGTTGAAAGATTTATCTTGGAAATAACACTGGATACACAGAACATAATTTCAGACAAGAAGAGAAAAGCAGACATTTTTTTTGTCACAGCATCCCCTTGCAGTTGTGTAATAAGAGTGACCATTCATAACCTGAGACTCCAAGGCCATGGAAACTTTTGTTCATGTTGAAAAAACTCTCTGGCTTGTCTTGGAATAAGATAAGGGTTCACAACTGAAATGTGGATTTTAATAGTTGCCATGGGATATTGTTGATGCCAGAAGTTTTCATTAGTCAAAGAACAAGACAAATTCAAGGAGGAAAAGGTTATTAAATACAAAGATAACATCTCTGGCTCAGGAAGTTCCTGAACCACACATCTATTGCAGACTAGTATCATTATATACTCCTTGTTCTGACACCCCTCCATAAGACTCTGGTACTAGTCTAACTTAAATATAAGTATTCAAACCTTTTCAAGTACAACAGTTCTTATGTGGTGCATTTCAGTTTGCTATTACTATTGCAGTTATGTAATTGTGTGGGTACCTCACTATCCTGTAATTCTGTTCAGCAGCTGAAAAATTAAAAACTGAAAATGATGAATCAAGTTTGTACAAATTACAAAGAAATGCTCAGTGGAGCACAAACAGTCCATACACCATTATTAGGAGTTTCAGCACAAGTAATGAAAGGATTTAGCACATATATCATCAAATGGTTCAACTCCTACTAAAAATTTGTTGTCTGTTGGAATAAGAGTGCTATATGCTACCTCTCTGTTACCCAGTTTCTTCTTCTAAGAAATTGGATTGCACCTTTCTACCATATCTATAGTTGAAGAATGCTACATATAAGGCAAATGAAGCTACACATCCCATACTATTCACAAAAGCTGAAACATCAGTGCATCTTGTTTTATTTCAGAGAAAAACAGAATCTTCCTTTGTTTTCAGTCTTATTTATCCCCTCAGAACTTGTTTGCTGTATTGCCTTTGAAGTTGTGAGAGAAAATATGTGTTCACTCCTGCCAAACCACCATGAACAGTCTTTAAAAATTCTAAGTGTTTATATATCATCCTTGTGAGTACCTTCCAACTCGTATATTCTGTTTCTATGTCATAAAAGACTTTCTTTAAAAGATAATTAAGAAGTTTTATCAAGGATGACCCATCTCTCTTCTCTCAGGGACACAAACTCCCAACTTGTTGGTTGTCTGGTCCTTCAGTTGTAACACTTCAGTGATGCATGGTTCCTAGGTACAGATCTCCACAAAGGAATTCAATCCTTCTTCTCATCACTTCAGTCAAGCAACCAATACAACTCACACAAAAAGTCTATTTTCTCTGTAGTTGAAACCAGAAGATGGTTATGTTGAAGAGGAAGATCTTATTTCACCTTTTATGCCTCTTTTTTTTTTTTCCCCCCATAACTGAACTCAAAAGAGAAAAGTTGCATTGCAAAAGTTCATTGGAAATTAGTTACTGTATTTGAAGATAAGAGTGTTACCCAAAAAGTACAGGACGCACAGCTAGCAACTAGCAGAGGACCTAACTATAATGTATTTCCTTTCAAACCATGATAAAGTGTTTAAAGATTCGACAAATTGTTATGCAAACCTTATGACACCATTTGCATCAGATTTTTTTTTTCTTCTGGCCTTTGATGTCTACATTTCTTCCTTCTTTTTATCATTAATTACTGCTTCATGAAATGCTACTGAAAGAAAACAGCTGTGTCTCTATTACCTCCTCCTACTTGGTCTTCCTCAGGGAAAAATAGCTGGTTTTTACTGGTCCAAGTTGTTACCCAATAATTAAGGTTCTTCATGCTTATTTATATTAGAGGAAGAAATTGATGGGATAAGCAAAGTCAAAATAATGGACAGTGTTGTACAAAAGGAGCAGCTCTACAGGGACACAGAGGGAGTGTTAGCTCCTCTGAAAATGCAAAAGTAATCATGCAGCATAGATGAACCTGGCGCACCCACTGGGTCACTGGGTGGAGGTGAGTGGGATGAGGAATGCAGTTGGGCCAACAGGGAATACCACACCTACCCAATGGCCAGGGTGGTCTGCATCTGGTTCTCCTCAGCAGAGCTCTCTGCACTGGGCTTTGCTGCTGGAGCAGAAGATAATACAGAGCACTGAAGAACACTGCCTCACCCATGCACAAGTTCACTTAACTGTGGGTTTGGGAGAGTGGGGAAGAAGACAAAAGCCCCGGAGATTTCACCTGTGGTTTCAAACAGCCTTCTTTCTTCCCTGAGAAAATATTTATTTTTTTTGTTGCAGCTTTGTATACACAATGTCCTATTCCCTGAAAACAGAGACAAGGACCAGACAGTGCTTCTTTCTGCACAGTTTCCAAGCCACTAGCATAGCAAATCTGAGGCTCTGTTAGTCTTCTTTCTATAATCATAGAATCACAGAATCACAGAATGGTTGGTGTTGGGAGGGATGTTTTGGCAATAGTCTAAGCCCTCAGGTTCCCGTCCATACTTGCTTCTTGTTATGGCTGATGGCTGTCTTCCTCTATCTGCATTTTACCAATCTAGTTGCTTAAGTGGCTGATTTTCATAAAAGATGAGGGCCTACAGATTTTTCAGCAAAAAAAAAATGAATGTAATCAGAATTAGCACCTCTAAAACCAGGTTACTTTTACCCAAGAACTTGTTAATGAATTAAAAATGTCTAAATTCAGGCACTCTCATTTTAAGGGATAGGTTTAAAAGCAGTAGAACAGAGTACACCAGCAAAACTGTTCTAAATGAAGAACTTTCTCCCTTCCTGAAACAAAAGTAGGTTTGACCTTTAAACTCCACAGAAACTTAACAGTTTGGCTTGCCTGAAGGATGTCAGTTCTTCCCTTCCTCTGTTGTACTTCAGACATTCATAAGTGCTGTTCTTATTTTCTTTCTGTATGTGGCTTGCTCTTTTTTAGTCTCTCTGAGTGTCATTCAACTTCTATGACTGAAACTAAGAGAAAATTTCGTGTTGAACACTGAGAATGTCTGGGGGAGCTCTCAAAAGTATTATATATTTTTGCCCTACTCTTACATTTCTTTGAAGAAAGGAGAAAGGAGATGACCTCTCATTCTGACCCACTATGGCTTTTCTTGTAATTGAGACTGTGACATGAAAGTAGAATGTGAAAAAGTCCTCTACAGCAGTAAGTGAAAAAATAGTATAGAAGTTGCAAGAAACAGTAAATGGGAAGTCAGAAGAAAAATTACCTAGAAAACATGCTTTTAGAAGAAGAGTTGAAAGAATACACCATAAAAAAAAAAACAAAACAAAACAAAAAAAATCATTCCATTCTCTGCACAACACAAAGGTGAAAGACACCAAATCTGATTCTCTAAAGATGTTGATATTGTTTGTTTAATTCTGCCTGCATCAAGTAAATTTAAATTCTAAGCCTCCAAACAGAAAATTAAGCTTTGCATTCATCCATTGTTTTTTGTCGTTGTTGTTCATTTGTTGTTTTGGGTTTTTGTTTGTTTGTTTGTTTGTTTTTGTTTTTTTGTTTTTTTAATTTACTTCAAGATTTTTGATAGAAACTTAGCTTTGATATCTGATGTAACTAAGTTACATTAAAAATCTTTTATTTGTAACTTCTTTTACCTGGACTGACTTTCTGGCCTAGTTTCAGCTGCCCCACACCCAGACGGAGGTGTCTGATGCTGGGGACAGGTCTACACCAGTGCCCCCTGATGCCCTACTCCTGGTTGAGGCTGTGGGACGGCCCTGGCTGACTGGCTGGCATCCAGGAGCCCCTGCTGCTTCTAGCCTGCTTTATGCTTGTGTTTATAAATCCTCAGGCAGAAAAGCACTGTGCACAGATCTATGTTTGCCTTGCAAAATAAAAAGCTGTATTATTAGCGTGGATCAGTGTGGAAGGGAAATTATATATATATACATATATATATATACACACACAAAATTATATATATATATATAATGAAATATTTTGACATAAACTTAGCTTTGACATCTGATATATATATTATATAATTAATATATCACATATATCACATTAAATATATTAATACAAATATTGTATAAAAATTAAATGTAATTTTATTATAGAAATATATAGATCCATGTAAAGGTAAACATTAAGTATATTAATATATTTATTTATTTATTTGTAGAACGATAAATGAGTATCAGCCTTTCAGGTGGCAGTTCCAACCTCAGGCACAAGAGGTAGATGTTTTCACAAGAAACTTCCAACAGATACTCAACATTACTGATCAACTCACCTTTACCTTCAAGGTAAGAAATTATTGTCAGTTGTTCATTTCATTTTCTATGTTATAGGTAGTAATATATTTACAAAAAAAAAAAAAAAAAAAAAAAAAAAAAAAGATAAATTGTAAATATGTAATCTGGAGAAAGGAGATAGGAATGAGTTAACATAATGGACTATAGTGGTTTACTTAGGCATCTTAGGGCTTCAGAGGGAATGAAGGATCTTGTTAATATTGTGTTCTCCAGACAAAAACTTTGAACCTTGTATGCACTTATGAGACCAGAGTACGAATGGTACTGATAATTTTGCTGGCATATGTCATTGGTGTTTACCTGACCTGCACTGAATCTGATGATTTTCTACATGGTTTGGGACTGTTCTGTAAGTTACTTCTTGCTTTTTGCAAGCTAAACAATTAATGATCAAGAGTTAAGGGGATGGTAAGTCATACCCTTGGACACTATTCTGTTTTAGGCAGTGTTCTATTTACATTATGTACATGATATTTTTCTTCAGTAAGAAGCCATAGGGAATAAATGCTTAAGTCTATAATAATAATTGATTATTTTTTTTTAACTGTAGGAATTTTTCCATTCCTATACGTCGTGGAAAAAATGCAAGACATTACCAATGCTTATTGTTCATAGGTACCCCCACACACATACACACTTTCCCTGGTTAACTGATACCTAGCAGAAGGATTATCAATGATTTTTTATTTTTTTTTTAAGGGGAATATGAAAGATTTTTGTATTAATGCAAACATGGGAATTGTTTTACATACAGACCTAGGTCAGATGATTGCATTCAGTATCAATTTAAATATTCCCTATATTTTAATCTTCCAACAGTTATATAAACATGATTTTTTAAAAGGCAGCAGTATAGATTTTAAACATAGCTATACTGTTTCAGATATCTGTGTTATATAGACTCAAAGTATCCAATGTAAAAAGCTAATCTATTTGTTTCTACAATCTCAGGAGCAATTGGCTAAGGGTCTGGGATGGTAAATATGGTGGATTCTGGCTTTGCATGTATGTTCTTTAGTTCATCCATTAACTTTAGTGCAGTTATTTATGTGAGTGAGGACTGATTGCACAAATGAAAGTTTCAGAAGGAGAAATTACTTTATCATATGTTGTGGCCTGGAAAGCTTTTGCAGGAACTGCAGTCAATGACAGACTTCACATTTTTTTATCTAAAGGTTATATTTGTGTTGCCAGTAAGGAAGTTATTTTATAGAAGATAATACTAACTTCAAAGAAGTCTCAATTTTTAAGTAATTACCTGCCATTAATCTTCTGAAATCCTATGAAAATATTCCTTTGTTTTGTTTCATTTATGTGATGAACCTAACTTCCCTGTGTTGTAGCTTTCCAATACGGACAGCATTGGGATATGCAGTTATTTTGTGATACTCCTCAGTCATTGCGAAAACTGGCAGATCCCTGTATCTACTGTACACTGTATTTTCCTCAGATGTCTTGGTACTGAATTGTATCCGTTCAATTCTGCTCATAGGTTTGATGCTTTAAGTACATAATCCCTGCCACAGAAGATTATCTTTAATTGTAGCCTCACATGTGCAAAATAATAATAATAATAATAATAATAATAATAACAACAACAACAACAACAACAACAACGATAATAATAATAAAATCTTTTCTTGGTCCTTACATCACTCATTTGTGTGCCAGCCATTCACTGGATTTCAACAAGTGTTCAGGATGCTACAGCTGAAAGTGAAGAAGTATTGATTGAAATAGTGTATTTGACAATACTCTCAGAAATCTTTGATTTTATCCTACTATTTCACACCAATAAGAGCATGAAGACAGACATAATAAAAATTTGAATCCTGTATGAGGAAGATATAATTAGCTCATTAGTTAAATCTGCATTTGTATGAAAATTTTCACTGCATACATTACAACACTAGATATTTATGTTGAGTTAATTCAGTAACTTCCTGCATGCAAATATAACACTTTACATGTAAAAGAGTCACATTTTCTCATAAATGTTAAATCACCTATGGAACAATAACAAAAACAAAACAAAAGCAAACAAGCAAAAACATGCCTGCAATTTTATACTTCCAAATTCACTTATTTCTTAAGAAAATCTTTAAGAAGAACAATCCAAACAGATTTTATTAATACACTGTTGGTAATGTAGGCGTTTAAGCGGAAAGAACAGACACAGACAGGTTTGGGCAGTAAAGGACCATAACCAATTGCTGTGGGGTGAGTTGCTAGAAACTGCAGTTAGCACAGACTTACTACAAGCTTGACAAGTAAAGAGCCTGTGCTAAGCAAAACCAGTCTAGCCTGCAGGAGCTAAGTGTAACTTTAAATGATCTGCCATTCTTACCAGCCAAAAATAGCTGCATGTCAGGCAGAGAGACCACAGACATCCCCTGTCCTGCCCCCCAAACACAATGGGGCTCCAGCACTACTGTGGTACAAATTTCTGGTTAGACTTCTTCCATGAGCACTGATCCCCCCCCCCCCCACAGTTTTGGCAGTAGGCCTTTTTGCTGGCTTCTCATCCTGACTGACCAGCTTACCACATTTTTAGTAGTGGGTTTCAGCGCTCAGCTGGCCTCTTGGCCCTTCACTACATAGAGCTATAGCAGGCTCAAGGACAGTGGAGTCAAATGCTGCACCACAGCAGCCCACAGAGCAATACTTCAACTACAGGTTATGAATATATATAAATTTCAGCTTGCCTGTGGTGCACGATTAGTTTTTGTCAAGAACACAGCTGCAATACTTAGGCAATACATACCAAATGCAATGAGTTTCAGCAAGAAACCAAAGCACAAAGGGGTTAAAATAAGAAGTGTCAAAACCAGGCAAGTTTGGATTTCTGAGTTGTATTGGGATTTCAGTTTGACTACCCAAAGTTGTCCTGGTTTCATCTGGTATAGAGTTAATTTTCTTCTGAGTACCTGTCATGATGCTGTGGTTTATATTTAGGATGTGAATAATGCTGCCAACACACTGATGTTTTAGTTGTTGTGCAGTACTTACACTGAGTCAAGGACTCTTCTGCTTCTTGTTCTGCCCTGCCAGCGAGGAGGCTGGGGATGTACAAGGAGCTGGGAGGGGACACAGCCAGGACAGCTCGCCTAAGGGGGCCAGGGGAGTGTCCCGTGCCACATGGCGTCATGCTGGACGATAGGAATGGAGGAGTTGGCTGGGGGGCTTCTGTTGCTTGGGGTCTGGGTGGGCATTGGTGGTGAGCAATTGCATTGTGCATCAATTGCTTTGTATATTCTTTGTATATTCCTTCCTGCTCTCCCACTCTTTCCTTTTAAACTGTCTTTATCTCAACCTGTAACTTTTACTTTTGTTTTTGACTGATTCCCTACAGAAACCCACTGTGGAGAGGGGAATAAGCAAATCGTTATGTGGTGCTGGGTTGCCCACCAGGTTACACCAAAACACAAATGTACCAGACAAAATGTTAAAAAAAGGAAAAGCTTGCAGAAACATTGGGAAATAATAAGATGATGGATTGTGATCACTAAAAGCAAGCAAGCAAGCAAGCAAACAAACAAACCTAAATCACTAAATTTACTATAAAACTAAACATCACTAAAAACACTAAAAAATGTAAAGATCACTAAAGATCACTAAAAAACTCAACACCTTCTAACTTAGAACAAGGTGTATGATTTTTAGTACTACAAATTCCATAGTTTTTAGTGGTTTAGAATAGACATATATGAAACAACATAGAACATAGCTGAGTCACTGGACATTGTTAGACGTATTAAAGAACAGAGCTAACCTTGAAATATAAAAACAGCTATTAATATAGTGTGAGTATTTTCCAAACTTTCTTTTAAACTATTTTCTTTATATTTTTCTGAAATATAATCTCATTAAGTGAGGGTAAAATAGGACATTAGCAGTGAAAATATAATTTACTAGTGGTGTACTGCTACCAGTAGTTATCCAGAGAATATGAAGACAGCTGTGAAAACTTAATAAAACTGTAATTCCTCATATAAATTGTTAATTTAGCACCGTGTAGACTCAGATGTTTAATTAAAATAATTTTAAAATCATTGCTTATATGGCTCAGGATAGTCTTTTTATTATGAAATGGAGACTTGATATGGCCTTTTACCTATTCCTTATTTTAATTAAGCTGAGCTGTAAATCTCTCTCTATTTTTTTTCCCCCATTGTTAATTCCATTTAATCTGTTCTCTTTCCATTTCTTCAGAAAAAAATATCTCATAGCCAGGGTATCAATTGTTCAACAATCTATTCCTTACTGATCAGAGAGAGTACCATATACAGAATTTTGAGTTGTAGAATGAGTTAACTCTAGAAAGAACTTGGGTTTTCTCATGTGGTCTCTTCCACAGACCAAATTATAGAATATATATTGACTCTTATTTCAAATGAAAACTCTTCTGTCCTGTGACGCTTATTTAGGAGAACTTTGTATCTTCATGATGTAATGACAAACAATCCATTAGATTGACATATCTGATTACTCTTGTTAAAATTCAGTGTATTTGAACATGAATTCATGTCAGTTCAGCCTTAGACTCTGTTTCTTACATGTATTTTATCTTTGTTTGCTAGCAATCATGTGTTCCCTGTGCACACATGGTTAAGGATTGGTGTGGAACTACAGTTCATCACAGTTTTTCTAATGATTTTGAAGAAGTCTATGTAGACAGCACGGAATAAGTAACATATTATTCCTCATAAATATATCTGGGTATGTAAATCTTTATTTGGATTTTTTACTTTTCTCTGAGATTTTCAACAGAAGTGCTGTTTGGCTACTGCACTAGTGGGAGAGAGACAGAAGAACTCTTGATTTTATTGCTATTAGATCCAACTGTGAAGTGCCCAAGGCTTTCTATATATAACCAGAGAGGTTTAATTGAACTGGAGCTATTATATGAGGAAAGATGGTTTTCATGATGGATATTAATATATGGGGGAAAACACCCATAGAATAATTCAGTGCATTTTGCACAGAGAGAATCAAACTGTGGTCAAAATTGGGCTTGTGAAGATTTTTGGTCAACAGCTCCAACTGCTAATAGTGTTGGTAGATTTGTGTTCTGCTAAATTTCCAGGAATTTCTTATAGTGTACTGGACACCTCTCTTTGGATATTAAAACAGTACCTAGATGGAGTTTAGAACTGAGGAACCTGAAGTGAAAACAAACTTTTTCTGCCTTTTAATTTCATGGATTTAGATTGCCCCTGAAGAATCATTATGAAAGTATGGAATAAGCTGTTTGAACTGTTCTAGCAACTTTGTCTGGGAAAGTAAAAATCACTCAGAACTTTTGGCTATTAGTTTTAATACCCTGTCTCCAAACATATGACTCAAATGAACATTTGTTCTCTTTGCTGTGGCAAGATGTGAAATTCATGGAGATGGCTTTATTTTGCAAGAATTTAAATGACACGTGCCACAAAGTTAAATTTCCTTGTTTATTCCATGCTACTATGTGATTTGCACCCATCTAAATTTTTTGGATGTGCTTCTTTGAGAATGAAGCTCCTCTTTCAGGACTGCCATTCTGCAATTCACTTCTACCAAATTGTGAATTTGTTGCTCTTACAAAAAAGTGAAAGCTTAATCCTATTGAACAAGCTTTTAAAACTAATTCAGTAACTGGCAAGATCCCATTTAGGCTGTTGTTTAAAAGGAGTAATAGGGATTTTCTGCTCTTCCTACTTAATTGAGTAGTTCTATTATGCATATTCTGTGGCAAGTTCTTTCCTTGATTTGTGTTTTAATTTATCTTAAAATTTCCACAGATACTGTAGTCATTTGCTTTTTAAATGCATATATTAACAATGCCTAATCTCTCTATGAACACTGGCTTTGCAAAAATGCAATTCTATCCAGTAAAGAGAATGTAGATGCCTCTGTCACTCTAAATTATTATCTCCATATTGCAAATCCTGAAAAACAATAAACACTATTTAATTCAGAAACTAAAATCCTTGAACGTTTTTACTGATTAGAATATATTAAAATACTTTTCATATTTTATTTGAATATTAATAATTAAATGAAAGATAGACTTCAATCACCCTGGCAAAACTTTTGGAAATATAATATTTAATTTGCAAATAGCCCGCAGAAAGATAATCAGTGCATAGAAGACTGCGCCAAATGATGAAACTTCTGAGAAAACATTTTCACGAGCTATGCAGCAAATCAGATAGCTACCAAATAACAGAATAGTAAAAAGAAACGTTGTTTCAGAGACAGTAGCAATTTTGATTTTAGTGGTTATGAAACAGACCTCAACACCAACAAAAGTACACAAAAACTGAAGAGAAAGAGCATTCTGAAAATTAAGGTGGATTTTCAGATTTCCAGAGCTGTCACAGGAGATTTCTAAGCTGTTCTAGAAAAAGCCTAGAGATCATCACCAATGATTTCTTATTTGGAAGAATATTAGAAAAAGCAAATAAATCAATGTACACTAAGATGGAATAAAAACACAAACAATAGGGTTTATAACTGGAGACCAAAGGGTTTTGTTCTAAAGTACACATCTGTTTGTTTGGGAATGACAAGGTCGAGTCCCTTTGGGTTAGGATCAGCAGGGACAACAAGGCTAGTGTCCTGGTCGGGGTCTGCTATAGACCGCCGAACCAGGATGAGGAGACGGATGAGGAATTCTACAGGCAGCTGACAGAGGTTGCAAAATCATCAGCTCTTGTACTCGTGGGGGACTTCAACTTCCCTGACATATCCTGGAAGCACGACACAGCCCTGAGAAAGCAGTCTAGGAGGTTTCTGGGGAGCGTGGAAGATAGCTTCCTGATGCAGCTGGTTAGTGAGCCTACCAGGGGAGGTGCCCCGCTAGACCTTCTCTTCACAAACAGAGAAGGACTGGTGGAGGATGTGATTGTCGGGAGCTGTCTCGGGCAGAGTGACCACGCAATGGTGGAGTTCACTATTCTTGGCGAGGCCAGGAAGGGGACCAGTAAAACCGCTGTATTGGACTTTCGGAGGGCTGACTTTGAGCTGCTCAGGACACTAGTTGGTGGAGTCCCTTGGGAGGTGGTTCTGAAGGGCAGAGGGGTCCAGGAAGGCTGGGCGCTCTTCAAGAGGGAAGTCTTAATGGCGCAGGAACGGTCTGTCCCCACGTGCCCAAAGACGAGCTGGCGGGGAAGAAGACCGGCCTGGCTCAACAGAGAATTGTGGCTTGATCTTAGGAGGAAAAAGAGGGTTTATAAGCTTTGGAAAAGTGGGCAGGCCACTAAGGAGGACTTTAAAGAAGTAGCGAGGCTGTGCAGGGACAAAATTAGGAAGGCCAAAGCTCATCTGGAGCTCAATCTGGCTACTGCCGTTAAAGATAACAAAAAACGTTTCTATAAATACATCAACACAAAAAGGAGGACTAAGGAGAATCTCCATCCTTTACTGGATGCGGGGGGAAACTTAGTTACAAGAGATGAGGAAAAGGCGGAGGTGCTCAATGCCTTCTTTGCCTCAGTCTTTAGCGGCAATACCGGATGTTCTCTGGATACTCAGTACCCTGAGCTGGTGGAAGGGGATGGGGAGCAGGATGTGGCCCTCATTATCCATGAAGAACTGGTTGGTGACCTGCTACGGCACTTAGATGTGCACAAGTCGATGGGGCCGGATGGGATCCACCCAAGGGTACTGAGGGAACTGGCAGAGGAGCTGGCCAAGCCACTATCCATCATTTATCAACAGTCCTGGCTATCGGGGGAGGTCCCAATCGACTGGCGGCTAGCAAACGTGACGCCCATCTACAAGAAGGGCCGGAGGGCAGACCCGGGAAACTACAGGCCTGTCAGTTTGACCACAGTGCCAGGGAAGCTCATGGAGCAGATCCTCCTGAGAGTCATCATGCAGCACTTGCAGGGGAAGCAGGTGATCAGGCCCAGTCAGCATGACTTTATGAAAGGCAGGTCATGCCTGACGAACCTGATCTCCTTGTATGACAGAGTGACGCGCTGGGTGGACGAGGGAAAGGCTGTGGATGTGCTCTACCTTGACTTCAGCAAGGCTTTTGACACCGTCTCCCACAGCATTCTCCTCAAGAAACTGGCTGCTCTTGACTTGGACTGGCGCACGCTTCGTTGTGTTAGAAACTGGCTGGATAGCCGGGCCCAAAGAGTCGTGGTGAATGGAGCCAAGTCCAGTTGGAGGCCAGTCACTAGTGGTGTCCCCCAGGGCTCGGTGCTGGGGCCGGTCCTCTTTAATATCTTCATCGATGATCTGGACGAGGGCATCGAGTGCACCCTCAGTAAGTTCGCAGATGACACCAAGTTGGGTGCGTGTGTCGATCTGCTTGAGGGTAGGAAAGCTCTGCAGGAGGATCTGGAGAGGCTGCACCGATGGGCTGAGGTCAACTGCATGAAGTTTAACAAGGCCAAGTGCCGGGTCCTGCACCTGGGGCGCAATAACCCCAAGCAGAGCTACAGGCTGGGAGAGGAATGGTTGGAAAGCTGCCAGGCAGAGAAGGACCTGGGAGTGATGGTGGATAGTCGGCTGAATATGAGCCAGCAGTGTGCTCAGGTGGCCAAGAAGGCCAACGGCATCCTGGCTTGTATCAGGAACAGCGTGACCAGCAGGGCTAGGGAGGTGATCGTCCCCTTGTACTCAGCTCTGGTGAGGCCGCACCTCGAGTACTGTGTTCAGTGTTGGGCCCCTCGCTACAAGAAGGACATGGAGGTGCTTGAGCGGGTGCAGAGAAGGGCGACGAAGCTGGTGAGGGGCCTGGAGAACAAGTCCTACGAGGAGCGGCTGAGGGAGCTGGGCTTGTTCAGCCTGGAGAAGAGGAGGCTCAGGGGCGACCTTATCACTCTCTACAGGTACCTTAAGGGAGGCTGCAGCGAGGTGGGGGTTGGCCTGTTCTCCCACGTGCCTGGTGACAGGACGAGGGGGAATGGGCTTAAGTTGAGCCAGGGGAGTTTTAGGTTAGATGTTAGGAAGAACTTCTTTACTGAAAGGGTTGTGAGGCACTGGAACAGGCTGCCCAGGGAAGTGGTGGAGTCACCATCCCTGGAAGTCTTCAAAAGACGTTTAGATGTAGAGCTTAGAGATATGGTTTAGTGGAGGGCTGTTAGCGTTAGGTTGGAGGTTGGACTCGATGACCTTGAGGTCTCTTCCAACCTAGAAAATTCTGTGATTCTGTGATTCTGTGATTCAGACGTATAGCACCTTAGTTCTAGTGCTAGTTCTAGTTCTGTAAATGGTATCTTGTTTAAGTAGTTCAGATGTGGAGGTACCTGTCACAGTAGACAGGTTCATTTGGTTAAATTAATCCCATCCAAAAAGAAATGTAAAGTTGGGCAAGGTTTTGGTTCTGCAACGCAAGTTTCTCCTTATGATACCTATTTGACCATCTATCTGAAGACCTGCTGGAACATGCAAGTTACTGTAGACTTCAGTAATCATGAAAATATGTTGAAGAGGAAGAAAGGCAGGTAAATTTACCATTTAATCCCATGACCGAGGGAAAGCACAGAACAGAGAAGACAAATAATTCGTTACATAACCAGTATGGAAATGCAATGTTCAGGTTCTCTGAAGCCCTAAGCCACTTTCCAATAAAGTTGTTGAAAGTATAAACTACAGGACTACAATTGTTAAACTATTGTTATAAAAATACTGATTAGCAAGAAAGGGTATGAAAGAGACACACAAAAAGTTTTTCAAAACTTGTTAAGAAAGCCTTACAGAAAGCATCTTTTTAAGTGCAATTTGACTGGTTATCAAAAGAAAGATGAAAGATGACCTTATAAGGAGGTACTTGAATTAAAGATTTAAGTTAATGAAAGATTTAAGTTAATGAAGAATTAAGTTATCCAGAGGAAGCACAAGAACAAAACTTTGCATTTAAAGTCATAGAAATAGAAACAAGGTATTCATCCATAATAAGTAAGGTGGATAATCATTGGAACAAACAAGTATATTCAGGTGAATATTAGATATTTATTTTCTTCAATACACTCAGCTTGTTTGGTTCAAACCTGGGTTAACCAGTTAAAGTTTATGGCCCATGTTATGTGAGAGATATAAATCATCGATTTCACAATTACACTTGACCTTTAGTTTCTGTGCTTCTGTGATTTTCTGGTTTTAGAAAATATATATTTAGTATAAAAGACATAGAGGAACATGAAGAAAGCATTCCTATCCTCCATTCCAAAACAGAATGAATCGGAAGCTAACTTAAATCTGAAACTGAGTATAGAACTTGTAGACCTCTATCTAGGAACGAGAAGACCTATATTTGAGATGTTGTGTATGCAAAACACCATTACACCAACATAACATTTTATTGCTGTACAAGGCAATAAACTAAATAAAATAAAAGGACCTTTGTCCTTTATAAGACTAAAGGTTACTTTTCCTTGGATTTTTTGAGTACAGCTATCAGCATCACTTCCCTCCTCACCAATACTATCAACTTTACTGTATGTAAAGGACTCAACCCTCATCCTGGAAAGGAGTCACTCTATGGTCTGCCTGAGCAATTAATGTGGGTGGCTAATATGTAATAATGAAGATACTGAAAGACGATTTAGTAAGCTCAGCAATGTGATGGACAGGTACTTAATTGCACAGGAGAAAGTTAATTCACTACTGAAGTGTCATGATATAAATAATGCCTGTCTGTTCAACAGGCATCTACTTAATAGAGATATTATTAAAGCTAAATTACAGCAATGCTGTGAGACATCTCCATCTAAACAAGACAGGCAAGTCAAAATGTATGATGAGATATTTATTCTAATAATTTTCAGTTTAGTCACTTACTGTAATTACTATTGGATGCCTTGTTTTTCATTGCTTCATTTGTCATCTTTGGAACCACCTGATTTGTATTTCTGTTGTTCTTTTTAAAACATGTAAGTAATATAAATGAGTACAGAACATTATTTTTTTTTCCTTTAAACAGTTACTTAGTTGCAGGAGTGATATGAAAACAGGGTGAGATATGAAGCAACAGAAGTCAGCATTTAATATGAACTAGAATAACATAAACTGTTAGATGAATTTGGACATATGAGAATCTCAACTTTAAGTTTTCAGTCTCTCATGGCTGCAGCAGAAAAGCTTTAAAGTAAAATAAGTGTTAACTACAAGTTAGGAAATTAAAATATATGTTTTAGAAAACCTCTTTTCCTATTATTGAAATCTCACTGTTTCTAAGGCAAGCTTTTGTTCTGGAGCAGAGAAGGGTTGAATATTATTATAAATAATAGACTGCAGTAATATAGATCTTCATTATTAAAATTGTATCAAAACAACCCCTAATCAATACAAAGCCCTAAAAACATGGACCAAAGAAATTTAGGGGAACTACAATTGCCCTAGTTTGCCATCTTCCACATTTCTTCTTATTTTCTTATTTTTAGAACCTCCCAAAGGTATCAATAGTACAATTCAAAAATTACAAACACTTTCATTGCCAATCAGCAATAGAAACTAAATGCACCATGTCCTCACATTTCTTCAGTTTTGGATGGCAGTACAAAACTGATTTTTTTTTTTTTTACTTTCATGTCCAATATATCAAGACATTAATATATGGGGCAGCCTCACAAATTCTGTTATTTTCAGACTATAGTCTGTACCACCACAACTGAGTATACAATCCAAAAATAGGCTCTTCAAACTTCATATAAAGATATTTAAAATATTAAGCTTGTTTTCTTAATAATATTGAGATTATTTGTCCAGGTTCTTCCTTGTTTAGAGAAAGTGCAAAAGGAAATTTGATATATTTTTTTATTACTATTATTTTAATGCATGATAAGATTGTATTCAGATTTTATTCTTGCACTTTAATTCAACGCAGACAATAGTTTTTGCATTACTGTGTTCAGCTGTTGTATTTCTTTGTTTCTCAAGATACATCAATGGCATTATAACTCGTTGTATACAACACGAGTAACCAATGACATTGTACAAAAAAGTCATTTCTACATCTTTTTGCATTTATACATTTTCTTTTAACTTTACATTTTAGGAAATAGCTTTAATTGACAGTTTATTCCTCACACATTATATTAGTTTTTTATTAAATATTTGTTTTATTAAATATTATTATTTATTCTCTTTAAATATTAATTCTTTTGGTAATAGTATTATTTAGTAGTACTTAGTAATGTTTACAGTATAACAACTAATGATATGACATATTTCTTCATTTAATTGCTTACACTTTGACATTGAAAATATTTGTTTTCTCCACCTTAAAGTATAGATAAGCTATATAAGGTTATTTACTCATAGGTCACTTCATGATTTTACATTAGGATTAAATGTATTTTTTTGCCTACTCTGCCTTTCTTAAAAATAGAAAAAAAAATAAATTCTGCATTGTGTTTTCCCCTTTGCTGCAAAATGGTTAAAGGTTCAGACTAAGGGCCTGACTTGTCATCCTTTATTTTGTGTCAGTATTCTTTCATCATTTCATTAATCCTCCTGTCTTAGTGGACTATTCATACAAACAAAGAATGTCTCAGTTAAGCAAGTGGAGTATCATTTAACTTTAATCACTTATGTTTGGATTATTTTCATTTTTACTTATGAATATTTGGTAACTTAGTACTTTTTTTTTTTTCCTTTGACCAATTTCAGGAGTTGTAGGGTTTTTTGTTTGTTTGTTTGTTTGTTTGTTTTTGCTTTTCCCTAGAGGTCTGTAGGAACATTGCTGCATACATAGTTTAATGTTGCACAGTTATATTGCAGTCTTAAAGAAAATTATTAAAAAGCCAACTTTAATTATTCTGTTTTGTCACTGAAGACAATGAGAGTTTTGTTTACACAGGTCTGGTCTCCAAAGCATGTAGTGGAATGAGACACACAAAGATGGAAATAGATGTTTGCTCTTCACAAAGTCAGGCATGCTCCTCAGAAAAGTGATTCTTTAACCAATTGTTTTTTTTTTTTTTCCTTTTTCTCTCACCTCTCCACTTCTACATGAATTGACTTCTCATTATTAAGTAATAAATACTACTCCCCTGGGAAGTAGGAACAAGATTTTATTACTCCAATTATGAAGTAAGTACTCCAGATAACAACTCATGCTTCAAAAATAGTAAGTTACAGACATCACTGTAATTTCACTTTCACAAGACATCACCTGATATACTAGAGAAATTCTTTCTCTCTTCCCAGCGTTTTATGTTATCATTGAAGTTTGCTGAGCTGTGCCTTTTGTTTATTGATAGCTTTTCATACAAATTAGGTCTGCATGAGGAACTTTTTCAGTTAGCTATTTTAAAATGTGTTTGCTCTTGAACTAGCTAAAGCTCTTTTACAATTGATATGGCTTTGCTCATTAGGTTTAAAAAAAAAGGTTTCTTAGTAACCAGCATTCATTTGTCCTGTTTTTGCCAACACTTTAAAATATTCTGAAATGTGACAACCTTCCAAAGCACTTATGCTTAGAGCCACAGCTTCCTTGTGAGAATCAGTCTGGTGAGAAGTCAGACTCAGAAATCAACAGATTGTTCTTCTCCACTTACAAAGTCTCCTTTTTGTTGTTCATAAAGTCATCTTTATATTAAAGTTGTATAGTTACCCAGACTCAGAGCTCTTACTGGTCAGCATCTACTAATACTGTAACTTGTTCATTGTTATGGAATGTTAAGTACCACAATGAGAGACATGAGAGACATGAAATCAATCATCACATTTAATGGTGATCTCTAATGATCTGTGCACCTTATCGTCTTTTCTTTTCTTTTCTTTTCTTTTCTTTTCTTTTCTTTTCTTTTCTTTTCTTTTCTTTTCTTTTCTTTTCTTTTCTTTTCTTTTCTTTTCTTTTCTTTTCTTTTCTTTTCTTTTTTTCTTTTTTCTTCTCTTCTCTTCTCTTCTCTTCTCTTCTCTTCTCTTCTCTTCTCTTCTCTTCTCTTCTCTTCTCTTCTCTTCTCTTCTCTTCTCTTCTCTTCTCTTCTCTTCTCTTCTCTTCTCTTCTCTTCTCTTCTCTTCTTCTTCTTTTCTTTCTTTCTTTTTTTTTTTTCCTTCCCTAGAAAGTAACAATGTTTTTTCACTTAAAAAATAAAGTAACCAGCACACTCTAAGAGGCGAGACCGTGAGACTGGACAGCATGTCTCCAGTGTGACAGACCAAAATTCTGTCAGCTGAGTAGAAAGGCCTTTCAGTTCACAGGTACTCAGTATAGCTGCTTATTTGTACCTCATGAACCTCGTGAAGTTCAGCAAGGAGACATACAAAGTACTGTACTGCCACTAGGTCAAAAGAGGTGACCCTTCCCCTCTCTCTGCTCTGCAATGGTGAGGCCATACCTGGAGTTCTGTGTCCACTTCTGGGCCTCCCAGTACAAGAGATACATGGACATAGTGGGAAAGGTCCAACGTAGGGCCACAAAAATGGTGAAGGGACTGTGACAGCTCTCTTGTGAGGAAAAGCTGAGAGAGATGCAGTTGTTCAGCATGGAGAAAAGGAGGCTCAGGGAGGATCTTATCCACATATACAAAGTGCTGAAGGACAGGTGCTAAGAGGACAGACCCAGGTTCTTTTCAGTGCTGACCTTTGACAGGACAAGAGGCAATGGGCACAAGCCGGGACACAAGAGGTTCATGTGAACATCCAGAAGCACTTGCTTACTTGTGGGTGACGAAGCACCAGAACAGGTTTCCCGGAGAGGTTGTGGAGTCACCTTTCTTGGAGATACTCAGAAGCCATATGGACGTAGTCCTGGACCACCTGCTCCAAGCTTGAGCAGGGGGTTTGGACCAGATGACCTTCAGAGGTCGCTTCCAACCTCAGCCATTTTGTGATTCTGTGAAATCTCATTTTATTCCCAACCTGTAACATAAAACTAATCTGGTTACAGTTCTTAAAGGGTCGTGCTACAAGGAAATACTTTGTACACACTGCAAAACTAAAATTTTACTTGAGGCAACAAATGGCTAGAAAAGAAACATTGCTCTATAAAACACAAAGTACAGGGCTACGTGAAAAGAACCTAGAAGTGATAAAGTGTCTTTTTTATCTCTTCATGAGGCATTTTCAGACAAAGGACCTTTCAAATACTTAAATGTGAAATGTTGACATTGTCTACCTAATATTTTACTGAAGCTATAAAGATATTAATATGGTATCTTCAGACTACTTATATATGTATTTTAATGGCAATTCACTTTAAATGTCACCAAGGGTCAAACTTACACTCAGCATTCATACATATCCAATAACCAAACATTTTAGAATGTGCAGTAAGAGCCAGCCTTTCTCTGACCTCTTACCATTTACTGAAACTTAAGCCCTGCCCAAATATACACAAGAACTAACATAGTTTAATGGAATTTTTCAAAAAGATTCCTGCAGACACTAGAGGCCTGGAAGCCAGCATAGTTCAGGGGCTGGCAATATCTGTTTAGACTTGTAATAAAGAGAGGGAATACACAATCCAATAGCAAAAAGGAAATAAAAGAATCTCAAATATCCTCAAAGGATCCTCAATCTGATGGTTACATTTTTAGATACTACCTGTTAATACAGGCAAATGTATTAGTAAATATATGTGCGCTGGACTTGAAGTCAAATAAAGGGCTTCTTAGGTTCCTTGCATGTCTTGGTTTCAGTTGGGATAGAATTAGTTTTCTTCTGAGTAACTGGCATGGTGCTTTGTTTAGGATGAGAATAATGCGGCTAACATGCTGATGTTTCAGTTGATGCTGAGCAGTGCTTATGCTAAGCCAAGGCCTTTTCTACTCCTCACGCTGCCCTGACAGCGAGGAGGTTGGGGCTGCACAAGGAGCTGGGATGGGACACAGCCAGGACAGCTGGCCCTAGGGGGCCAGAGGGATGTGTCCCATACCACATGGCATCATGCTGGACAATAAAAATGGAGGGATTTGGCTAGGGGGCTTCTGTTGTTTGGGGTGGACGTTGGTCAGAAGGTGGTGAGATAGGTGGCTATTACTATTACTATTACTATTACTATTACTATTACTATTACTATTATTATTATCCCCCCTTTCTTTTGTGTCCTGTTAAACTGTCTTCATCTCAATCCATGAATTTATATCTATATATATTTATAGATATATATATAGATATAATAAATAAAAAATATATATTTATATATAAATATACACATATATATTATATATATGTATATTATATATAAATTATACATTATACATTATATTATGTATAATACATTATACATATTATACATATGTATATTATTACATATAACTTATTTATTACATATGTATATTATTACATATTATACATTATATTGTAGTATAGTATAGTATAGTATAGTATACTAGACCTGTTGCTAGAAAACAGAGAGGGTCTGGTGGGAGATGTGGTGATTGGTGGCCGCCTCGGTCATAGCGACCATGAAGTGGTTGAGTTCAAAATTTATGGTGACAGAAGGAAAAGTGCCACCAAAACCTCATCCCTAGATATCGGGAAAGCGGACTTCAGGCTGCTCAGGGAACTAGTCAGCAAGGTCCCCTGGGAAACTGCTCTTGAAGGCCTCGATGTCCACCAGTGCTGGTCACTCTTTAAGCGATGCCTCCTAGAAGCACAAGATAAGGCAATTCCAAAATATCGCAAGTCAGGCAGGCGGGGCAGGAGGCCGGCATGGCTGACCAGGAATGTTCTAATGGAGATTAGGCGGAAACAGAGAGTGTTTCGCTACTGGAAGGAGGGCCAGGCGTCATGGAAAGAATACAGGGATGCTGTTCGTGTTTGTAGGGAGAAAGTTCGAGTGGCCAAAGCACAGCTAGAGTTGAAGCTGGCTGTGTCTGTGAGAGAAAATTAGAAGGGTTTTTTTAGATATGTAAATGGAAAAAGTAGAACTAAAGAATACATAGGGCCGCTCCTTGATAGGGAAGGTCTCCTCACAGACGATGACGTAGGCAAAGCAGAGACGCTTAACGCCTTCTTTGCCTCTGTCTTCAATGCCGATGATGGGCTTCGGGACCCAGGGTGCCCTGAGCTGGAGGGCCGGGACGGTGGGGATGACAAACTCCCAACTGACCCTGAACGTGTGCGGGATTTGCTACTCCACCTGGATCCCTACAAGTCCATGGGTCCGGATGGGATTCATCCCCAGGTGCTGAAAGAGCTGGCGGATGTCATCGCAGAACCTCTTTCAATTATTTTTCAACGATCCTGGGAATTTGGAGAGGTCCCGGTAGACTGGAAGCTGGCAAATGTTGTGCCGATTTTCAAGAAGGGTCAGAAAGAAGACCCTAGCAATTACAGGCCTGTCAGTCTCACGTCAGTGCCTGGTAAAATCATGGAGAAGTTGGTTCTCGGACTTACTGAGGCGCACCTGGGGGACAAAGCAGTCATTGCTCCCAGCCAGCATGGGTTTGTGAAGGGTAGGTCCTGCCTAACTAACCTGATTTCCTTTTATGATAAGATCACCCGTATGGTGGACCAAGGGAAACCAGCTGATGTGATTTTTTTGGACTTCAGCAAGGCTTTTGACACGGTTTCCCATAGGATCCTACTGGACAAAATGTCCACCATACAGCTAAATAAAAACATCATACGATGGGTGAGCAATTGGCTAACGGGCAGGGCCCAAAGGGTTATGGTAAATGGGGCTGCGTCAGGCTGGCGGGCGGTCACCAGTGGGGTCCCTCAAGGCTCCATTTTAGGGCCGGTACTTTTCAGTATTTTTATAAACGATCTGGATGTAGGAATAGAGGGTATTTTGAGCAAGTTTGCTGATGACACCAAACTTGGAGAAGTTGTGGACTCAAATGAGGGCGTAAAGGCCTTACAGAGGGATCTGGACAGGTTGGAGAGCTGGGCGATCACCAACCGCATGAGGTTCAATAAGAGCAAGTGCCGGGTCCTGCACCTGGGACGGGGGAACCCTGGCTGCATGTACAGACTGGGCGATGAGACGCTGGAGAGCAGCCTAGAAGAGAGGGATCTGGGGGTCGTGGTAGACAGCAAGTTGAATATGAGCCAGCAATGTGCCCTGGCAGCCAGGAGGGCCAATCGTGTCCTGGGGTGCATCAAGCACGGCATCGCTAGTAGGTCAAGGGAGGGGATTGTCCCGCTCTACTCTGCGCTGGTGCGGCCTCACCTCGAGTACTGTGTGCAGTTCTGGGCACCACAGTATAAAAAGGACATGAAACTGTTGGAAAGTGTCCAGAGGAGGGCTACAAAGATGGTGAAAGGCCTGGAGGGGAAGACATACGAGGAACGGCTGAGGTCACTGGGCCTGTTCAGCCTGGAGAAGAGGAGGCTGAGGGGAGACCTCATCACAGTCTACAACTTCCTCGTAAGGGGGTGTCGAGAGGCAGGAGACCTTTTCTCCATTAACACTAGTGACAGGACCCGCGGGAATGGGGTTAAGCTGAGGCAGGGGAAATTTAGGCTGGACGTCAGGAGGGGGTTCTTCACAGAGAGGGTGGTTGCACACTGGAACAGGCTCCCCAGGGAAGTGGTCACTGCACCGAGCCTGTCTGAATTTAAGAAGAGATTGGACTGTGCACTTAGGCACATGGTCTGAACTTTTGGGTAGACCTGTGCGGTGTCAAGAGTTGGACTTGATGATCCTTAAGGGTCCCTTCCAACTCAGGATATTCTATGATTCTATGATTCTATGATTCTATAGTATAGTATATTATATATTTAATATCTTTATATATATATATATATATATATATATTTTTTTTTTTCTGATTCTCTCCCCCAAGAGTGGTGGGGAGTGAGTGAATGGTTGCGTGGTGTTTAGCTGCCTGCTGAGTTAAACCACAGCATTCCATCAGACAAGCATAGCTTTGATATATGAATCAGATGAAGACTCCTTGACTACAACAACCTGTAAGCCTTTTTCTTTAAGGAATATTTTTCATCCAAAAAATGGTATTCATAAAATAAATAAATAAATAAATAAATTAATTAATTAAATACATATATATCTGGTGCAGAAAAGGAAAACAGATTTAGAAAAGAAGGCCTGTGTGCAAGACAAAATATTTACATGAGACACAGATATCTAGAACTACAGGAAAAGAAAACTAGATTTCATCTAAGAAGGAGGAAGAATACTCAGGCTGGCCAAGAATTCCTATCTTCTCCAGAATATGAAAGAAAATTGTTTTGGGAAACAAAAAAAATGTTCAGGAATGAAATTAATAATGATTTCTTCAGTTGTTTGGAAAACAGTAGCAAAACCATGAACAATAATATTATACAGAAGAAAAAGACACAAACATTTATTGACATACTTGCCACTTGTTTTAATTATAATGACATTGCACAGTTGGTAGGGGACATAGAAGCAGCTGAGGTATTTAATGGTTGGAAATAGAAAATAAGGTTTCATTAAATGCTTATGACATGTTTTTCATGCAACATACATATTAAAGTTGGAAAGGATTATTGTATTTTTAATTTTTATTTTTGAAGAATTGAGAGTATGAACTACTTTACAGTAAGCCACAGATCTGTTGTATCTGAAAACACTAAAGGGTGACAAATAACTTCTAAAATGTATAGATAATAAATTTAGATATTTTGGCATTACTATTCAGAAGAAGGAGGATCAGTGTTGTTGTTTCAATGAAATATGGAATTTCAATTACTTATTATGATGTAAATGGGAAAATATTATTACCAGTTAAATGGCCTGGAGAATTCCAGGGCTGTAAATTGAATTTAGTTGGACTTTTGTATCTCTCTTTTTTTTTTTTTTTTTTCTTGAATCTCTTTTAACCCAAAGAAATCTTTAAAAATATTTAAACAATTCCTAAAGCTTAAATTGCCAGGTAATTTGCAAAATGGAACAACTGAGATAATTCCGTAGCAGAACAAATCAGAGCAGTGCTGTCACATAATTCCTAGTGGAAACACGTCTTCAGGAAAAGAACAGAACTTACTGACCTAGATCCGGTAATGTAACAAAGCCCAAAACCTTTATTCTAAAAATTATGATTAGCATGAAACAATGTTTGGAATTTGAAAGCACAAGCAGCAGTCTACAGCACTTCGGGTAGTATGTAATTAGCTTCTATGTTTTATGTGTGTGTGTGTGTATATATATGTATATACATATACACTGTGCATATGTATGTGCATATCTGTATGTTCATATATGCAGAGAAAGAGAGAGGGGATAGAGTTGATTTCCCATTAGAATCAAAAGAAAAGTTATTCAGAATTTGAAACAAATGGAAAGATTAATTCATGGCATATGACCTTAGACAACATAGTATTTGTAACAGTATTTATAGCATAAATATATATATATATATATTAAAGATAATTGTAATGACAATTTTTAGAAAAAGTCCCTGATAAAAACAAGCTAGTAAAGCTATTTACTTTATGAAATTTCACACAGAAATCTGAAACATGCAAAGGCAATGGAAGTTGTTTTGTAATGTATTATTTTAAGGCTGTGGTTTTAAAAACACAAGTTCAAGGCCCATAAATTTACGAAGTGTGAATTGCAAATATGAACCAACAGGAAAAGGTTAGAATGAGCTAACACAGTTCACAAATACTATCTCAAAATTAACTAGATAACAGAAGGTCAGTTCTATCTGTTTCAGAGAACATTTTAATCTTTGTATAATTAGATAGTACTGTTGTCCCAGATATCAATGTGAAATGTAAAACTACACAGGCCCCACTTCATAGAGGACATGACAGAGAGGGGAGAGCTAGTGCAGGGATTCAAAAATGATGTGGTAATAAATTTTGCAACAGTATTCTGGGAAGACATGAGTGGGGAAAAACAAATTAATCAGGGGAAAGGATGTTACAGAAAATGAGATAGGAGCTGATGAAAGCCTTGTTGAGGGTGGATAAGAATGGGGGTCAGTATGACTTTATCTTGCTAACATACTAACTTCTTTTTAATTTATGTTTCTTTGCCAATTCTTGGCAAAACCACAGACCAAGCTTATCTTTTGGATGAAACATCTGGGTGAAAATGCATTACTTTTTAAACGGTTCTCAGGTTGTTATTAAGTGGATGGAGTACTTATGTTAATCTTTTCAATAAGTCATCATCTAAATAATACCAAGTTATTTTCCTACCATTTCTTTGCATTTCTACAATGCTCTAAGAAACACCCTTTCACAAAAATAGTAAGAGCATTGTTACTCGCTAAGCATTTCTCAAATGTTAAGTGTATTTCAGAGAAATGAACTTGGCACTAACCAGAAAGTACACAACTTTATTCTGTTACTATATATATTTTAAATTGAAGAAGAGATATTTTACAATGCAACTATACTTGAATGAATAAAATGAATAAAAAATTTGTATTCTTGACTCAAAATTTTGCTCTTTTAGTTCTGTATCACATCTGAGTTCTACGTTATTCAAGTTTTCACTGATTCCTGGCTATCGGGGGAGGTCCCAGTCGACGGGCGGCTAGCAAATGTGATGCCTATCTACAAGAAGGGCTGTAAGGTAGACCTGGGGAACTATAGGCCTGTTAGTTTGACCTCAGTGCCAGGGAAGCTCATGGAGCAGATTATCTTGAGTGTCATCACACAGCACTTGAAAACCAGGCGATCAGGCCCAGTCAGCATGGGTTTATGAAAGGCAGGTCCTACTTGACGAACCTGATCTCTTTATATGAAAAAGTGACGTGCTGGGTGGATGAGGGAAAAGCTATAGATGTGGTCTACCTTGATTTCAGTAAGGCCTTTGACATGGTTCCCCACAACATTCTCCTCAAGAAACTGGCTGCTCATGGCTTGGACTGGCGCACGCTTCGTTAGGTTAGAAACTGGCTGGATAGCCGGGCCCAAAGAGTCGTGGTGAATGGAGTCAAATCCAGCTGGAGGCCGGTCACTAGTGGCGTTCCCCAGGGCTCGGTACTGGGGCCGCATGAGGGGATCAAGTGCACCCTCAGTAAGTTTCCAGGTGACACCAAGCTATGCGCGTGTGTCGATCTGCTTGAGGGTAGGAAAGCTCTGCAGGAGGATCTGGAGAGGCTGCACCGATGGGCTGAGGCCAACTGCATGAAGTTCAACAAGGCCAAGTGCCGGGTCCTGCACCTGGGGCACAACAACCCCAAGCAGAGCTACAGGCTGGGAGATGAGTGGTCGGAAAGCTGCCTGGCAGAGAACAACCTGGGAGTATTGATTGGTAGTCGGCTGAATATGAGCCAGCAGTGTGCTCAGGTGGCCAAGAAGGCCAACAGCATCCTAGCTTGAGTAAGAAACTGCGTGGCAGCAGGACAAGGGAAGTGATTGTCCCCCTGTACTCGGCTCTGGTGAGGCCGCACCTCAAGTACTGTGTTCAGTTTTGGGCCCCTCACTACAAGAAGGACATCGAGGTGCTCGAGTGATTCCAGAGAAGGGCAACAAAGCTGGTGAAAGGTCTGAAGAACAAGTCTTATGAGTAGTGTAAGACTCCT
Organism: Aythya marila; assembly: GCF_965140915.1. Classification (NCBI taxonomy): domain Eukaryota; kingdom Metazoa; phylum Chordata; class Aves; order Anseriformes; family Anatidae; genus Aythya; species Aythya marila. Next base: position 24,924,752 of record NC_139080.1, on the reverse strand, counting down.
TCTGCAAAAGGCAACCCCCCTTGATGTTTCCCCAAGAAGGGCAGCAAAGAGCAGCCGATGAGGTTGTAAATCAGAACTTTATTTGAGCAACGTTTGAGAGACATGGGGTGTCACGGAGGTGTGCCAAGCTCTCTTTGTCCATAGCTGCGGGGCCTGTGGTTGTGCTTGTAGGACCATGTCAGGGTAGAGGCGGGGTCCCTGTGTGCTTGCTGCTCCTTCGATGGCTGTGGTTGTAGAAAGCTGCAGCAGCCTTCTGGTCAGTGGCCATAAAGTGACTGGGCAGAGGCGGGAAAGGACAGTGACAGCCCTTAGTCTCCTCGGGGCTCTGTGATGGGGTGAGAAAGGAAAATGATCAAAAAGAGCAGCCCCAGCCCATGGCCAGGGGCAGGCGCTGCCTCCCTGCGTGAGACACTCCCAGCCCGACAGCAAGGCCATCCTTGCTGTGCATCGCTGACAGCCAAGAGTCAGCTGTGTTAGGCCAGGGCAGTGAGACCATAGAGGTGGGGAATGGGTTGGGGCAATCTTATCTGTCCTGGAGAGCGTGGTGAATTCTCCGTCAGAGTGCTGAAAGAGAGAGGCCAGGAGTGTGCCATGGCATCATTCCCTCACTGTCAGCGTGTCCAGCTGTAAGAGAGGAGGCGAAAAACCGAGCAGCCACCCCCTGCCAGCACTGGAAGCCATCCCTTCCTCCCTGTGCGAGGCTCTCCCAGCCTCACTGCGGGGCCGTCCATCTCACATCTCCCTGACGGCCAGGGGATGCCCATCATAGCCCAGCCATGTCATCTTGTGGCATGCTATGAGAGTGTGGTGGGGTGTGCATTGGGGATCGCTTATCTGTCCTGTAGAGCGTTGGCAGCTCTTCCTTCCTGCTGAGTGGTCAAGGGCAGTGAGCGGGGAGAGTGCCATGGTCTCGTCCCATCGCTGTGTGATTCTGGCTGAAAGAGAAGCAGCAGCAAACGGAGCAGCATCCCCTGTGACCACGGGCTGCCCGTCTCTCTGCCCGAGTCTCTAGCGTCTCACCGAGGCTGTCCATGTCCCGTTGTCCCGACGGAGTGGTCACTGTTGTCCTGGCCCGTGCATGTCCATCTTCTGCTTGCTGTGAGATCATGGTGGGGTGTGGGTTGGGGCAATCTTACCTGTCCTGGAGAGCGTTGGCAGCTCTTCCTCCTAGCTGAGTGGTCGTGGGCAGTAAGGGAGGAGAGTGTTGTGGTCTGGTCCCATCGCTGTGTGATTCTGGCTGAAAGAGAAGCAGCAGCAAACGGAGCAGCATCCCCTGTGACCATGGGCAGCCCCTTCCTTTCTGCCCCAAAGTCTCTAGTGTCTCACCGAGCCTGTCTGTGTCCCGTCATGCTGAAGGAGCTCACTGCCATCCTGTCCCGAACGTGTCATCGTCCTGCTTGCTGTGGACCGGAGTGGGGAATGGTTTGGGGAAACCTTACCTGTCCTGGAGAGCATTGGCAGCTCTTCCTTCCTTCTCAGTGGTCCTTGGGCAGAGCCCAGGAGTGTGCTGTGATCTGGTCCCATTGCTGTCTGAGTCTGGCTTTACTAAGAGAAGGAACAAACAGAGCAGCATCCCCTGTGACCCCGGGCAGCCCCTGCCTCTCTGCCCGAGGGTCTCTAGCATCTCACCGAGGCTGTCCGTGTCCCGTCGTCCTGATGGAGCTGTCCCTGGCCTGATGGTGTCAGCTGGCTGCTTGCTATGGGACCGTGGGAGGGTGTGGGTCGGGGTGATGTTACCTGTCCTGGAGAGCGTGGACAAATGTCCGGCCCCGTGCTGGGAAGGAGCGGCCAGGAGTGTGCGGTGGTTCAGTTCGCTCAGTGTCCTGTAGGGCGCTGAGAGCCGTTGGAGGCGAGGGCCTGAGGAGGGAGGAGAGAGGAGCTGAGTTCCTCTGGTTGCCTTTGTGTCCAGAGCGGAGGCTGGAGCCGCAGCAGAGGAGCAGGCAGCCGAGCAGCCTCCCCGTCAGCACGGGCAGCCATGGCAGGGCTGCCCAAGCGCCCAAGTGCCGCTGGGGCCAGCCCAAGTGCCGCTGGGGCCAAGGCTGTCCCTGCCCCTTTGTGACATGGGGCACCCCCTGCCTGCTGAGCCATGGGCAGGGCAGCACTGCGGGGGGGTGGGGGGCAGCAGCTGATGCGGAGCCCAGGCCCGGGCCGGGCGCTGGACAAGGTGCCCTGGTGTTTGGGCAGGGCTGCGGGGCCGTGCCAGCAGGCTGTGGGAGCGTGCTGGGGTGCGGCTGGGGCTGTGCTGCCTGCCCTGCAGGGCTCGGAGAGCTCCCCGCCGAGGGGGAGAGGCCAGCAGCATGCCCCGCTTGGGTCCCATCGCTGCCTGTGCGTGCGGCTGGAAGAGGAGAGGCCAGCAGAGAGGAGCCCCCCATTGCTGCCCCCCATTGCTGTGCAGGGGCACACGTCTGTTGCTGCCCACCATGGAAGCCCGAAGGAAGAAGTAAATGAATAAAAACAGTGAAAAACCCAAAGCCACGCGTTGTGATTCTGGGGAGGGGAATCAAGTAGCTGCAGCAGCAATTGCAAGAGCAGCTGCTCAGCAAAGGTGAAGTGAGTTCATTGAAATGAACTTTATTTCAGCTAAAGAGTAGAGTTGAGGAAAAACTAAGAAATCCCAAAACTCTATGAAAAGTGAAAGCAGCTGAAGTGGTGTCAGTTTTATACATCATTTGCAGGGACACTTCCCTTAGAAGAAAAGATACTCCTAAAGGACACTCTGAAGGACATTGTTAAGATCAGTCTGACCTTTAGTCTTAGTTTGACCGTAATTAGTCTAATTTTGGGTCAGAATTCTGCCTGACGTCGTGCACGGTGGCTCTGCTGAAGCCAGCAGAGTTCCCCATGCAGTGGGTTCCCAGCCCGTGTTCCTGCAGAGGGCCAGGCTAGAATAAAGCAGGCAGGTGTAATGGGAATGAGGGAACACTGCCTGGATGGCCTGCTGCCTCCCCGTAAGAAAGAGAAGGCATTACTATACGGAGCGCCCTGTATTTTCTCTTCCTTTCCCTACCCGCAAACGTCAGACGTGTAAGAGGAAGTCAGACATTTCTTCCCCAAGAAAAAGAGGGGGAAAGTGTGCTGAAGGGCACGGCACGTTGCAGAGAACAGTGACCGATCTGGGGGCGAGAGAGGCTGCAGCGTGCAGTGGGAGGCACATGCGAGGCTGTCCAACTTGGCCCTGGGCCCCCCTAAACAAAACTGATGTCAGGGACATTGCAGCTCTCTGCAGGGGTGCTCCTGGCTGTGCCAGCCCCGGGTTTGCTCTTGCCTTGCCCCTCAGGGTTTAGCAGGCTGCGGTTTGCCACGTTCTTCGGCTTTCTCCCTGGAAAAAGCATTCCTGGCCTGGCCGTGGCTGGAGAAGCAGAAATCTTAATGACTTTATCGGAGCGTTGCCCGAACAGAGATGACTGGAGACGCTTTTGCGTCTGCAGGGGGAGTCCCTCGTGGCACCTTTGACCCAGGCTGGGTCAGCTGGAGCACCTCCCCACAATCTGTGGGGCAGAGGGGGGAATGGCAGCCCTCCGGGGGGAGGCTGGCGGTGCTGTGGCATGCACAAGGCTCAGGTGGCTGGAGCGCAAGCACGCTGTGCAGTGGCTGCTGAACCCCTTGTACGCAGTGAGGTGCTGGTGGGTACTGTCCTTGCAAGGCTCTGCAGAGAAGTTCCTCTGAAGCACGTGTGGCTGGAAGCAAGCCTCCAGTTGTAATCCAGTTAAATTTAACTGGAGTTAAGTCCAGTTGGAGGTCGGTCACTAGTGGAGTTCCCCAATGCTCAGTACTGGGGCCAGTTCTCTTACATATCTTTATCAATGATCTGGACGAGGGCATCGAGTGCACCCTCAGTAAGTTTCCAGATGACACCAAGCTATGCGCGTGTGTCGATCTGCTTGAGGGTAGGAAAGCTCTGCAGGAGGATCTGGAGAGGCTGCACCGATGGGCTGAGGCCAACTGCATGAAGTTCAACAAGGCCAAGTGCCGGGTCCTGCACCTGGGGCACAACAACCCCAAGCAGAGCTACAGGCTGGGGGATGAGTGGTTGGAAAGCTGCCAGGCAGAGAAGGACCTGAGAGTATTGGTTGATAGTCAGCTGAATATGAGCCAGCAGTGTGCTCAGGTGGCCAAGAAGGCCAACAGCATCCTGGCTTGCATCAGAAACTGCGTGGCCAGCAGGATGAGGGAAGTGATTGTCCCCCTGTACTCAGCTCTGGTGAGGCCGCACCTCGAGTACTGTGTTCAGTGTTGGGCCCCTCACTACAAGAAGGACATGGAGGTGCTTGAGCGAGTCCAGAGAAGGGCGACGAAGCTGGTGAGGGGCCTGGAGAACAAGTCCTACGAGGAGCGGCTGAGGGAGCTGGGCTTGTTCAGCCTGGAGAAGAGGAGGATCAGGAGTGACCTTATCACTCTCTGTAAGTACATTAAAGGAGGCTGTAGCGAGGTGGGGGTTGGTCTGTTCTCCCATGCGCCTGGTGACAGGACGAGGGGGAATGGGCTGAAGTTGCGCCAAGGGAGGTTTAGGTTGGATATTAGGAAAAACTTCTTTACTGAAGGGTTGTTAGGCTTTGTAATAAGCTGCCCAAGGAAGTGGTTCAGGCACCATCCCTGGAGGTCTTTAAAAGACGTTTAGATGTAGAGCTTATTGATATGGTTTAGTGGAGGACTTGTTGGTGTTAGGTCAGAGGTTGGACTCAGTGATCTTGGAGGTCTCTTCCAACCTAGATGATTCTGTGATTTTGTGGTTGCAGATCTGGATATTCTTCTGTTTCATACAGCATGAAAAAAATAAGCAAAAATCAGTTAGGTCGGTTGTGTGTTTTGACAAACAGAAACTCCCTTGAGTGCAAGAATGTACTTACCTGTACAGTTTTGAAAAACTAAAAGCAGCAAAATTCTTCACTCTTTGAAACCTGAGCTATTTACATTTGAAAAGCAGAAATGCAAAAAATATGGAACCCTTTTATTACAATTTTTACAAAAACACATTTCACAGCAGGTCGAGACATTACAGGGCCTCTATCAAATGTTTTAAACATCTTGTGGAATAGTTAATTTGTATGGTGTGATAGAATTCTGCTTCTAAAGAAATGGAATTGCACACCCATCGATGGCAGAGAGAATCTTAATTCTTTTCTTTGCTATTATTTATGTGGAGGAAATTTGAAGGAAGGCGTGGAATATATACTTACTCAGAAAAGTGTTGAAGACAGATTTCTAAGGATAAGTAGTATTTGACAAGCATGTTGGAATAACTACTTGGACAAAAACTGGAAGAAACTTTCTTGTTTTCAAAAAAGCTCACAGAACAACTTCATTATTAACTAGTTCTTCTTTAATGTAACATATGCCAGGGCCATTTTTTTCATTTATTTTTTTTTTCTTTCAAAAGCTTTTATTTTCATGAACATTTTTTTTTTTTTTTAAAATGTAAGGAGTCTCATTTATACTATTAAATTAATGTTCAACTAAGATTCTTCCTTGCAGTCAAGGTGCCAGGAATTCAGCTCTCACCTGCTATTTTTGAAAAATATTTTCTCTCAGGCATCTGAAGAACTTCAAATGAGTTTGGTGCTTACACATTTAGGTCTTATTTATTTATTTATTTATTTATTTACATTAACTCAGACACACCTTTCTAATGCTAACATAAAGATAATGGAAAAGGAGTTAGGGTTTCAAAGGCTTTGAGAACTAAAGTAATAGTTTATCTCATCTTTTGCTGGTCACTTAGAGTACTTAAAGCATAATGGTCATATGTAGATACTGATAGTCTAGGATTCTTATAATGCTCTAGTAGGTGAAAAATTAATTCTTCATTTCTGCTATAAATGTAGATTTATCAAAGGATAATATCTAGCTGTCTAAAGCTGTGGTTCCATGTTTACATTTGTACTTCATATTACTGTAGAGTACAGGCTTGAGTCAGTTCAGACAGCAGGGTACTTTTCCAACAGCGCTGTTGACTTAGCAAGAGCTAGTGGTAGAAGTTTTCGGATGGCAAGAAGCCTGATGCTCTGATTGCTGTGTGTGCAGCAGTCAGTTCGCTTCTCCTCCCTATTTCCCTGCAGGGCTATGCATGGATTAGTCTCTTGAGAAGAGCTGGCCTTCTGATCATAATATCAGACTTTCCCTACGTCATCACCAGAAACAAGTGCCCTTAAAGCACTACTTCACTGCCAGGACACCATTCAACACTGCAAAAGCAATACATCATTTTTACTTTCCCCGGAGTGGTGACTGCAGCAGCAGAAGCATGGATCCTTTCCTGATGATAGCAGTTCAAATTCTGATGCAGCTGTATTGACTCTCTCTGTGCCAGGAACGAGCCATCTCGTTCATTAATGGTCATATACAGGCAGAATAGGCACATACAGAGATGCAATGACAGCAGGCTAGGCTACCCCAAGCCTAGAAATTCTTACTATAGTGTAGGGCTTTACATGAAGATTTACAGCTACTTGCATTTGCACACAAGAATCAGGAGAGTCGAACTGTGATTGATGACCTGTAAGCTATTTTCTGCAAATTCACATTTGTTGTTCTTCACAGCTTTGTATCTTGAATTGAAACTAAGACTCATCGTTCCCCATACCTTTTTTTTCTCAACAACTTTTTTTCCTTATTTTTTGCAAGAGCAGAACTCCTGACATTTGAGGAGCACAGTTTTGAATCACTCACTCCCTGACCATGTATACAGATGACTCCCTGCATTGTTTTCCAGATCCCAGAACTGCAATTTGATTGCTTTCTAATTGCAAGTTAATTGCATAATAATTGCTACTTAATAATCGTTCAATGAAGAAAATACAAGGAGTGATTAAAAAGAAATGCAAAACATAAAACAATCAAAATGCAGGCAACTATTTATGTTCAACAATTTATGTACAGTTTTAAATTAGAAGCAATGAGAAACATGTCGAAAAGTTATTTGCATGAATGACACTAAATTAGGATCTGTTGTCTCCCTCAAAGGCAGAGAGGACTTGCGGAGAGATCTTGACAGACTAGAGGGCTGAGCAAACACCAGCCACACAAAGATTAAACAAGAACAAGTTCCAGAGCCTACATCTGGGATGAGGCAACCCTGGCTGTATGTTCAGCCTGGGGCATGAGAGGCTGGAAAGCAGCCCCACAGAAAGAGATCTGGGGGTTCTGGCTGACAGTGAGTTCAGTGTGAGCCAGCAGTGTGCCCTGGCAGCCAACAGGTTCAGCCAGGCTCTGGGGTGCATCAGGCATGGCACTGCTAGCCGGTCAGGAGAAGGGATTGTCCTGCTCTGCTCTGCGCTCGTATGGCCTCACCTGGAACACTGTGTGCAGTTTTGGGAGCTGCAGTATAAGAAAGACATAAAACTATTAGAGAGAGTCTCCATATGAGGGCTACAAAGGTGGTGAAGGGTTGTAGTGCGTTTACGTGGCAAGGTTTTGGTAGCAGGGGGCTATAGGGGTGGTTTCTGTGAGAAAGATCTAGAAGCTGCCCCATGTTTGGGAAGGGCCCCATTGTTTTCCAGATCCGAGCCAATAAGCGATGTTGTTTTGCGCCTCTGTGAGAGCATATTTAAGATGGGAAAAAAAAACGCTGCGCCACACAGCAGCTGGGAGGGAGAGAGCAGTGAGAAACGGCCTTGCAGGTGCCAAGGTCAGTGTAGAGGGAGGGGGAGAGGTGCTCCAGGCACCGGAGCAGAAGTCCCCTGCGGCCTGTGGTGAGGACCATGGTGAAGCAGGATGTCCCCCTGCAGCCCATGGAGTACCACGGTGGAGCAGGGTTCCACGCTGCAGCCCGTGGAGGAGACCACGGTGGAGCAGGTGGCCCTGCACCGACGGAGGCTGCCGCCTGTGGAAGACCCCTGCTGGAGCAGACTCTGGGCCGGACCTGTAGCCCGTGGAGAGGAGCCCACGCAGGAGCAGGTGACCTGGCAGGAGCTGCTGCCCGTGGGGGAGCCAGGTTGGAGCAGTTTTCTCCTGAGGGATGGACCCCGTGGTACGGACCCATATCTGGAGCAGTTCTGGAAGAGCTGCTGCCTGTGGGAAGCCCACGCCGGATCAGTTCATCAAGGACTGCATCCCGTGGGAGGGACCCCACAGCACAGGGGACGAGAGTGACCGAGAAGGAGTGGCAGAGAAGAAGCACTGTAGACTGACCATAACCCCCATTCCCCCGTTCCCCTGCGCCGCTCAGGGGGAGGAGGTGGAAGAGGGTGGATGGGGGGGAAGGTGCTTTTGGTTTATTTTCTTTGTTTCTCACTTCTCTAGCTTGTTAGTAATAAGCAATAAATCTTACCATTTTCTTATGCTGAGTCTGTTTTGCCCGTTACAATAATTATTGCGTGATTTTCTCATCCTTATCTCAACCCTTGAGCCCTTTTCACATATTTTCTCCCCATTCCTCTTTGAGGAGGGGGAGTGAGAGAGCGGCTGTGGTGGAGCTCGGCTGCCCACTCGAGCGGAACCATGACAAGGGTCTAGAGGGCAAGACATGAGGAGTGGCTGAAATCACTTGGTTTGCTCAGCCCCGAGCAGAGCAGGCTGAGGGGAGGCCTCATGGCGGCCTGCAGCTCCCTCACGAGGGCAGCGGAGGGGCAGGCGCTGAGCTCTGCTCTCTGGGGACAGCAACAGGACCCGAGGGAACGGCATGGAGCTGGGACAGGGGAGGGTCAGGCTGGGGGTTAGGGAAAGGGTCTGCGCCCAGAGGGGGGTCGGGCACTGGGACAGGCTCCCCAGGGCAGTGGTCATGACACCAAGCCTGATGGAGATCAAGAGGTGTTTGGACAACGTTCTCAGACACATGGTCTGATTTCTGGGAGGTCCTGTGTGGACCCAGGAGTTGGACTCGATGATCCTAGTGGGTCCCTTCTGAATGGGGGTATATTTCTTTGATTCTATGATTTAGTTGGAAGAGGTCATAGCACAAGTCCTTCTGCTGTCTAGACAGTGCCCTCTGAAGTCTACCAGTGTATCTCTTCTCAAGGGGCCAGGATATGAGAAGAGCTCTAGCTCGGGGAAGTGTAAGCAATGGGCTTCAGAAGACAGGCATCTATGTTATCATGCCACAAGAGGTAACACAGCAGGAGTACAAGGCAGGTGAGATCTACTCACTCCTGTCACCTGATTTAGCTTATGCTGCTCCTCCCAGTTCTGTGCGGGAAGGGGAATGCATGCAGCACAGACTGGTAGTGCCTCTTGGCTTCGCTCCATGACTGCCTGGAACAATCTCCCCACTCCCAAACAGCATGTGTTCACTTTGACGTATCTTCACTCATGACTGCAGCTTACTATTCATCACTCCCACACTCTGCCTCCCCGGTTGGTTAGCCATTCTCTTAAAGGCATCATTTACTGCAGTGCGTGGCTTTATCCACACTTGTCAAACTCTTTGGACAACAGATGTTTTATCCTTTTATCCTCAGCTAGACAAATAAGTAACTCTTTTTCCAGAAGTAGTAACCCTCCTTCCACAATTACATCCAAAACAGGATTACATGCTCTTTTGGCCTGTGCTAATGATTGCTGGGTTCTGTAAATGTGCTCATGGCATGCAGTGTGACTCCAGAGCCTATGCTCACTTCTGCTGCTTGTGGGATGGAAAACAGGCAGGGAGTCCAGTCTGGGAGCAAAGAGAAGACTTTTCATGCTGGTGATAGCTATGCTGTGCCTGCATGTTCCTAAGATACAGGGATCACCTGTCATGGGAGAGGTAAGGGCTCTGCTCCTTGAATGAGGACCAGCAATTGGTCCACAGGGAAAGTAAACTGAAGGAAAGATGATTTGCTGATGACATGCTTCCTTTGCACAGTCCCCTAACAAAGACAGCAAAATAGGACTACAGGGAACAGGAAGAGAAGCAGAGACTGATGGCTCTGTTAGGGACATCTTTCACCTTCATTTTGAATGACATAACATTGAGCAATGTCATTCCAGGTGAGCAGAAATGATTCCTTGCTCAAGCCACGAATGATCTGATACTGATATTTTGTAGCATGTCCTCAGAGCACACAGAGAAAAGTGAAATCTGTTATCCCAAGTAACTATTCCCCCAATTTTCCTTCTTTTAACTTAAGGCAAAAATTCTGTGGGAATGTTGCAGCTCCTGACCTTTATTGTTATCCTGAAGTGTTCATGTACTACACTTTTTTTTTTCTTTCTCCAAAGATAAAATCTTCCTCATATTTTGTAAGTAAAATCTCTCTGCTCTAAGACCTAGAAAAAGAGTGGCTTATGCATTCTTGCTATTTTAAATTCCTCAAAAACCTATTATTGAATAACATTTTAGTTAAAGTTTTACCTAACAAACCAATTATCTGCTGACTAAACTTTCAACATGACATTAAAAATACATATGATCTAATCATTCTACCAAGGAGTTCTCAGGCTTCTTTCCTCTAGATGAGTTTCTAGCAGTCAATCTTCCATGCCAGTCATTTTGCTTTTGCAGAGGAGGTTTAGGTTGAATATTAGGAAAAATTTCTTTGCTGAAAGGGTTGTGAAGTATTGGAACAGGCTGCCTAGGGAAGTGGTTGAGTCACCATTCCTGGAGGTCTCCAGAAAACATGTAGAGGTAGTGTTTAGTAGCATGGTTTAATGGTGGACTTGGCAGTGCCAAGTTAAAGATTGGACTAAATGATCATGGGGGTCTTTTCTGACCTAAATGATTCTATGATTCTATCAAAATAAGTTGCAGAGAAGACTTTTTGTGGAGGGACATTCTTGGCTAATCATGTGTCTCCTCTAATTCTGAAACATCTAAGCAATAAGCTAAACAATTATTTGAAAGCTGTTGTTCATTCACATTTTCTATTAGCTAGCTGTTAGTTGCTATCTCACAAAGTTAACATTTTTATGAGCAAGCAATGATACATTGTCAAAATGGTATCATTTAATTGTAAAATAATTATTATCCTTTCAAAAACATCTTAATTCCTTGGAAGTCATATGAGATGACATATTGTTCTCCTTTAACTGTGCACAAATAAATTATTATCAGAAGCAGGTTGCTATGATCATGATCTGAAGCACCAGTAGCCACACAGGAAAAGATGCTCTTTTCAGTCAAACATTCACTGACTCAGGCATGTATGCATTAGTTCAGTCATGTTCAGCTGAAAGGAACAAATATACAGTTGCCAGTGCACACAGCTTTCAAACTATCAACATGTATAATTGAGCTATGATATATTGAGCCCTGGGCAAATATTAGAAAACAACATGATTTAATTTTCTGTCATGATAAGTGAGTTATATGAACGATTGTGTCTAATACTGTAATGTACTTTTGTTGATCGTACAACAGCTGCCTCTGTGTTTTTTGAAGCACGAAGTATTTTACACTTCATAGCAACAAAAAAAAGTTGAAAGTGTTTTGCTCCTTAGAAGCTGTGCTTTTATGATTTGTCCCATTTGCATATCATCTTATACCTGACAGTCCTTCAGAAATAATTGAGAAACATCTACATAAATTACAGCAAACCTTGCAGCAATTATTGTTTTTTTCACTGATCCATACAAAATTAATTCTCTTGTATATGCAGGACTTTTCCTGATTTGCTGATGGAACACCGCCATAACAACGACTCTCAGTGTTGGGTTGGGATTATCGATATATGATAGTAATGAATGCAGAGCCATTAAAGTACAAAAAGGTGTTAACATCCTAAGCCAGTCTTCATTAAACCTAAACAGTGTACCCCACGGTCGGCTTGTGGTTATGTGAAGGGGGGAAGGAGGGAATCACATTTGAATACCAAAATGGTCGATTTTACTCTCATAGCAATTTATCTTAAGTACATTGAAGGCTAACCTGTCTCAAAACTCCCTTTGTATTTTAATAAACGTTTAGGTAAGTTATTTAGAAAGCGTGTGAAGGGATTCACGTGAAACAAATCGGGATTCAGTGTTTGTTTTTTTTTGAAGCGCTGCCTCGACTTAGACTGCTATTGCTCGATGCCCAGAATGGAGCATTTCATATTTTGACAGGATCTGTGAACCAAATCGCGCCCGGTGCCCCCAGCAGCTGCCTCCCCTCCGCTTTTCTCCTCAGCAGGGCCCCGACCCCCCCATTCCCATTCCCCTCTCCCTCCTCCGCGCCCCGCCCCGCCCCGCGACATCACCTCCGGGGCGGCCATTTTGGAGGCCGGCGCTGGGAGCCGGAGGGGGCGGGCTGGGGCCCGGGCCGCAGCGGCTGCTGACAGCGCCGGGGGGGGCGCCGCAGGGCCAGGGCCGCCAGCCGCGGATCGCAGCCCTCGCCATGTCGGACTTCGACAGCAACCCCTTCGCCGACCCGGACCTCAACAACCCCTTCAAGGTGAGGCACGGCCCGGGGGGGGGGCGGGGGGGTCCTCTGGCGGTGCTGCGCGGCTCCGGGGGGGGGCACGGGCAGCGCTGGTGGGGGACGGGGGGAGCCGCCTGGCGAGCTGGGGCCGCCCTGTTTCACCCTCAGTGCTTCAGCTGCGAGCGTATAACTCGCGCGTGAAGCACTTTATAATTTCTATTTTTGTTTTTTTAAACCCGGCGTGGTGTCTGCAGGTGCGCGTGGGTGACGCCTCAGGGTCTCCCCGCCTGCCGGGGCGCCCCACGCAGCGCAGCCCTTCGCCCTCAGCCGGCCTCCTCCCAGCCCCGCAGCCCACCTGCCGCCCTGCCCGGCTCCCCAGCTGCTTCCCAGGAGGCTCGGCATGGCCGCCCCGCGTCTGGCGAGGCTGCTGTGCTGCGAGGCACGGCTGGTGCAGGCAGTCCCTGGCTGGCAGCTGAGGACCGTGCCCTTACTCCCGCAGCTGTCAGGATGAGCTGACCTCCTTTGCGTGCCTCCGCTGCTTACCTGCCCTTTACCATTTTGAATCCAGTTCGTCTTAATTCCTTCAGCTCCTTCGGTAATCGTACTTCTTTCGTACTTCGTTTTTATATCACGCCGAGACTTAAGGCACACCAGTGTGTGTAGGCTGCCAGCAGGAATAATTAAGCTGTGTAGAAATTGAGCTGTCACATTTCAGCGGTACTTCTGTACAAGCAGCGGCTGGAGGCACGGGGTGTTATTGTGGACTAATTTATTTGTTGTAGTCTGTCTGCCAGTTCGGTTTTTATGGATGTAGAATTTAGTGAAGTGTATTCGTCAGGCCAGTCGCTGTGTTTTCACTTCGTGTTTCATGGAGTGCACTGGCGTTCAGGAGGAGCAGCAGCCCAGGCACTCAGGTTGCCACCAACGGTAGCTTGGACAGGCACCAACGGCTCTGAGCACTGTTCTTTAAGTACCTCCTGGCAGCAAGCACCAAAAGGTGTCATTGTTCTAGAATATGTCTTCAGCAACAAAAGCATGTGATGCTTTTCCTCCCTTTTTTTTTTTTTTTTGTGGAAGTGATGAAAATAATACATAGCAAATTTATTATGTACAGATACCCAAAGTGGAAACAGGGATGGAAACAGTATAGTTGCCCTTGCATGGCTCATTGGCCCAGGTAACTTGATCTGTGTAGTGTTTTTGAGACATAAGCTAGGGACCTGCTTCAACCATACATACATACAGTTTAAGGACATTGCTTAAAGTGCCACAGCTTATTCCCACTTCTCTTTAGGGAGAGATTTCTGTTGTTAGGCAAAATCCACACTCTTGTTTCTCATCTGCAATGCATCGTGATAGAAGTACTCTAAAACAACTGCTCTGTACCTTGAAGCTCCCTGTTAAACATAGTTCTGGATTTCTTACTTGCAGGAGTAGTTTTAGGAAAGCTGTATGCTTTTTCTTTCTTGGAAGGTTCTTTTCACTTCTTTCAGTCTCTGCTACCTTCTGTCTCATTCTTCTGCCCGCAAAAGGTAACGCTGCATACCTTTACTCATCCACTTATTTACTTCAAGGGGCAGAAGGCCTTGTGTGTAAGACAAGCCTTGATTGTCATCTTGTTGGCATGACAACATTGAAATTAATGTGCATCTGGATTTCAGTTTAGCCTGACTGTGTTTTAAGGTGCTTTACACATAGAACCAGTATTTCCAGATGGACCCTGACAAACCCAAGTCATGTTGTCTGAACACTTTATTCAAATTTATTCATACTATTTGTCTGTGCTTGATAATTTTATGGATGAAGAGATTAGTTTTTTTCCTTACATTTGCAGCCACTTCCTGTGCCTGTGTAAAATAACAAACCAGTATGGCAGAGAAAGGAGGGAGGGGCATCACATGGAAGAGTTGTTGCCAAGGTTGAAGACAGATACTGCTTTCTTTTAAGTATTTTATTTTTACTAGTTGTCTGTGATCTACTTGTGAGGTTTCCTATTACTTTTCACATGCCTTTTGGTAAAAATTTCAGCAGTTTCTTTTTTGATGTTGAGTGGAGAAAAAAGTGTTCGGGGGGGGGGGGAGGAGGGATGGAGCACGGACAAACATATAGTTTGCTGTTGTTTTGGGTAATTAATCCTTTTGGAAACATAAAAATAAATTATATTTCTGGTTTCATATCTCCTGGAAGGAAATGAATCTGGTTTGTAAAACAGAAATTCTTGCTTCAAGTGTTTGCTTGCTTAGATTGATCAGGAAATACCATTGATTTTGAGATGACAGCTATTTAACCTCTCATTTTAAAACAGTACCATGTTAAAAAACAAAAAACCTCAAGCTGAACCCAAAGGCTGTTATGCCTTTGGTATTGCATTATTCCTCTATAAATAGCTGTCCTCCGGATGGTGTACCAACCAAACCAAGAGATGTTACAATTTGAAAGACAAAGGGTAAGGAAACACACAGATGCATAGCATTCTAATATTAAAAAGATCACGTTACAGTTGTGCTGAAAAAAGTGCACTCATGTTCCATACAGGTGAAAATGTGGTAATCCTGCTGTAATTTGATGCACCAGCATTATATAGAAATATACATTTGGTGTAACCTGAAGTATTGTAAATGAAAATGGTCTAATAATGAAAGCTATTTTGTTTCCTTCAATGAGAAGCACTTGTCATATGTTGTGAGCATGAATTCTCACCCGTACCATTCTCACTGGCAAATAGTGGAGCCCTGGCGCACCCAGACAAGGCGAGCAAAGCCGGTCCGGTGATGGCAGCAGCGTTCAGCCAGGAGTCAAGAGTGCCAGGCAAGTCCACGGCGAGGGGGCAGGCCAAGCTAGGAAGTCAGTTTTGCATCAAGATCAGGTCCAGCAAAAGTAACTAGAGTCATCCAGCAGTCCCATGATGACCAGACAAGTCCTCAGTGATGACACAGTTTTGACCACGTAGGAGGAGCTTGAGTGTCCTTGATGTTCTGGCAGTTTATTCTTGGAGAGATGAAAATGGTATGAAATAAATTTTGTTTGACAAACCGTAGGTAGATTTCTGAAATCAGCTTAAACCTCTTCCAGTGTGGTTGTCTCCTTGGTATGCCTTTTTTTTTTTTTTTTTTTTTTTAATGTTGTAGGATAGAGTATGGTTGTAGTCTTACCTTGGGAGATGCTACAGGTGCAAAGGTTCTGAACCTGCATTCTTGAAATCCAGTGTAGGTTTCATCTACTCTGAAACCACTGCACAACTCAACTACCACAAAACATGTTGTGTTTTTTTTTTTTTTTAAGTGAATGATACTACAACTAAGAGAATATTTTATTTATTTATTTTTGTTTAATTAAAGAGATGAATTCGACAGACCTTTATGGCCTGGCTGACAGACTGCAAAAGGTTTGTGCAATTGTCCAGATGTGGTTACTTCTGAGTGACTGTGGAGTTCAAAACTCAATTCTGTGATGAATTCTATCACTTCATCTGGTATGATCAGAGCTCTGAGCAGGTTTTTGATACGATAGGAATTGTGTTAGAACTGAAAAGTAAGATACATTTGTGTTTAAATGCGAGTGGTGACCTTCAAGTAAAAACTACTAAGTAATGTGGATGAGGAATCCTCTGTCTTGTTCAGTTACAGTGTGGAAGCACATGATCATGAAAACACTTGAAAGTATATAATGTTAATTATGGAAGTAGTTACTTTGGGTGGGATTGGGTATCCAAACATTGGCTAAACTCCAGCTGTTGTTCCAAAAAGAGTGGGTCTTTCATTGCTCTGTCATGACCGCCCTTCTTTTGTGGATGTCTGAAACGCTCTGATATCTAAAAATGGCATGAGATGCCTGAGTTGCCACCACTGAGGTCACAGGATTACTTGAGTCACTGCAGCTAAGTATATGTTAGAGCTTAACTTTACTACAGAGCTGGTTCCAGTGATTATTTGGATATTGCACTTAATCTGACTCACATGAGCACAAGTGAATCTTCTATCTGGTTCAGCAGGATGTACAAGCTGAAGGTCTGATGCTGAAGGTAGCAGTGAATTGACAAATGCCACCTTTTATAGCAGCAGAATCTATATAGTTAGCACCTTGCTGCTGTTTTTCAAGTGAAGCTGAAATGACAGACACTTGCAGCAACGTAGGGAAGGCCTAATCATTTTTGAAGGATCAGAACTTTAATTATTTGGAGAGTTGTGTGCCTACGTGCATATCTTTGTTTTCATTCTTGTAGATGATTATGAAATGTACCCAATTAATTTGTCTGATTTTATTGTCTGGTTTCCCTTCACGATTTCAAATTTTATAAATTCCTCAAAATCCTGCATAATTTAGTGCTGAAAATAATGATGTTGAAAGTGTCCTTTAGCTGCCCTATGTGGTAGATAGATTTCAGGAGGGTACTTCAATGCTTTTACTGCACCATAATCTATTAAAACTGGAACATTTTTTAATAGTTATTAAATGTCACTTCTAGCTGCATACTTTTCAAATTTTCAGTGAAGTGTTAGAAAGCATTGCATTAGTATCAGTTTTGCATTATATGGAAAGGCTTCAGCATTACAAAGAAAAACATCCTTCCAGAGCTGAGGATGGGGGGGTGTTGAGAATAGCTGAGACATGATGCTTGTGTTGTGTTCATGTGGCAAGCTTTTGGTAGGAGGGTGCTGCAGGGGTGGCCTCTGTGAGCAGTGCCCGGCAGCTGCCCCATGTTAGATAAGGGCCAGTTTCAGCTGGCTCCAAAGTGACCCACTGCTGGCTTGAGCCCAGCCAAGAAGTGATATTGTTTATGTCACTGTGAGAGCAGATTGAAGAAAGGGGTGGGGGGAAATACACTGTGCTGCAGCAGCAGGGAGAGAGGAGTGAGCAGCAGCCCTGCAGCCCCCAGGTGAGTGCAGCAGGAGGGCAGGAGGTGCTGCAGGCAGGCAGCAGCAGTTCCCCTGCGGGCTGTGCAGGGAGGGGCCCCTGGTGGAGCAGGCTGTCCCCCTGCAGCCCATGGGTCCCACATGGAGCAGATCTCCACGCTGCAGCCCCCCCATGGGTGGAGGAGCCCCCGGTGGAGCAGGTGGATGTGGCCTGGAGGAGGCTGCGGCCCATGGAGAACTCTCTCTGAAGAAGAATGTTGGCCAGAGCTGCAGCCTGTGGGGAGGGGACCATGCAGAGACAGGTGACATGTCAGGAGCTGCTGCCCATGGGGGACCCGTGCTGGAGCAGTTTGCTCCTGGGGGTTGGATGGACCCCATGGGACAGAGCCGTGTGGGAGCAGTGCTTGAGGAGCTGCTGCCTGTGGGCAGCCCCCGCAGGATCAGTTTGGGAAGGACGGCATCCCATGGGAGGGACCCACGGGGAGCAGGGGCATGGAGTGACCAAGAAGGAGCGGTGGAGATGAAGCGTCAGGGCCTGACCACAAACACTGTTCCCCAGTGCCACTTGGGGGAGAAGGCAGAAGGTGGATGGATGTCTAGAAAGGTGTCAAGTTTACTTTTAGTTTCTCTCTGCTTTAGTCTCTTAGTAATAGGCAACACGTTCCATTCATCTCCGTATGCTGAGTCTGTTTTGCCTGTGACAGTAATCGGTCAGTAATCTCCCTACCTGTATCTCAACCCTTGAGCTCTTTTTTATTGTAACTTCTCTGTTGTTTAGCTAGCCCTCAGTGTGAAACCACCACAGTGCTCTGTTAGGCATCCTGTACTTCATTGCAAGATGGGACTGCTGTGGCCTTCTTGGTTTCAGAGGTCAGGAATTTGGCTTGCTCAGTAGCTCAGAACCATTCAGAGCTCTGCTTCTATCAGCTGTTGTGGCCTACAATGAGCACTGCTTGAGAGCCAAGTGTAAGAAATCCCAGCTGGCTACTTTTGCAGTATCCTATTTAATATTTGTGTTCTGGCGGTTCTATAGTGGAAACCTCTTAATGCCATTTGTGGGGGGAGGGAGGGTGGAGGTAAGGGCGCAGTGGCTGATCAGTGATTGAGATGTTAAACTTGAAATAGTGAAAGAACTGTTCTGGTAGTTACTCAGCTTTATTAGAGGCAAAATAAAGACCATATCTGTACTTGCCATTAATTCCTCCAAGCATTACCTTCTAGGCAGTTCTTTCTCATAGTAAGTGGTTTTTAATCATAGATTAAAATATATATTGTTGCTGCAAGGCATTAAGGCTTCCTTTATACATGTATTGTTAAATATAAACTGTTTGTACTATTAATGTAAAACTAGGATAGAAAAGTATGCAAATCTCAATTAAATTGCTGTTTGTGAAATTCTTGTCACTTTTTAATCTTCCTGGAGTTGACAATGATGAAGGGAGAAAAAGCATGAATAACCAACAATGTTTGGTACTGCATCAAAACACGAATATCTTCTCAAAGCTTGTCTGTGTGCAGCTTGTTGTGGCATGAGCAGGAAGGAAGTCTTTGGGGAGTTTTTGTTTGATTTATACTGAATCTTTACTGAACATGTGCAGACTGCAATTTTAGAGGTTTAATCTGGTTGAATGTAGATGCTGTTACGGGTCTGAAAGACACTCTTTTCATGTGCAGGCTATATTGTTTTCCAAGTCTCAGTTCTTAATTTAAAAGCTGGGAACCAACAGTTAACACAGGAGGAAAAAAAGCTTTGATACCCATTGCTGGTCAATTATAGTTATCTTCCTATTTTGTTGTCAGAAGGTAAACTTTGTTGGAAATCTCCCCAAGAATGCTCAGGAGGACACATTGAAAGTGAAGTATATCATAGAGAGTTTTAACTGAAACAGCAGCAGCTTTGATTGCTCTCGGGAGCTCATTCCTTTATGAGGAGTGGTGTGGTTTGTGTTCTGTTTGATCAAGGTGTCAGGAAAACCTCAGGCCAATGAACGTAAGTTCCAGTCATTTTTTGTTGCTTTGTTGTTTAACTTTCTGGTGTCATCTAAGGAAGGACTCCACAGAGAGCAAGCAGGAAGTGCAACTGTTGCTGTCAAACAAAACTAGACAAATTCTTAGCAGGATGTGTATAATTAGTTATTATTCACATTTAGAAAAGGCTAATATGCAGTATAGGAAATAATTTGTGATAATAAACAGAGAGCCTATCTTGAAATTAAAAGAGTTTATCCTTTTCATGCAGCAAAACACAAGCTATAAGGTTATTTCATTGGGGACACAGTGATGAGAGATGGAACTAAACTGTTGTGGAAGTTTATATCATACTTAAAGATAGGTGTAACTCATCAGTTGTAAATTTAGACCAAGGCTTGGAGAAGAGGGGTTCTTATCTTTGGGACTGAAATACTGGAGCAGCCTTTTAGTAGGAGAATTACAGGTAAGAAATCCTAGCAGGTAAAGATTGACTTTGCTAGATTTATGGATCTAATCTCATGACTTCCTTAGCATGCATTTACCAGTTTGGATTCAGTCCTGCTACACTTCTATTTCTTGCTTCTAGTCTGCATGCAGTCCATTTTTTGAAGATACCTTTGCTGAGCATGTTGAATAGTTAGGAGGATAAAACTGTGGCTCTGCCTCTTTTGCTCTCTGGGAACCTCCCTCCAGGCATAAAAAGCAAATGGGAAAATGCATAGCTAGGTGAATGTGATTATGGGATGGTAAAAGTTGGCACAGTAAAAGCCAGATAGAGTCAGTGACTGTTAAAGCGGGTAGGATGAAGTTATTTGTGAGAATCTTGAAGCAAGGGACAAAAACTATATATGGTGGTAGAGCTGAAGGTAGCCAGTGACTGATGTCTTCAAGGAAGATGATAGGATTGATATAATCAGGCTTCATCTTGTAAGTGTTTTTGTGATGAGGGGAGCTGTTTTCTCAACGTGGATTGAAACCACTCTTGTCATTGAGAGATCATTCTTCCTTGGACTTAAGCTGAGCAAAGGCCAAAAATGAAGACTTGTAGAATTGCCTGCAACAGCTTATTCCTCCCTCATATTCTTCCCTCAGCTGTACTTAAGAAGCTATTTTTCCAATTAATTGCTTTCTGTATTTTCTTGTTCTGACTTCATTCACCAAAAATAATTAATCCTCTTTGAAAATCCACTTGTATGTTCATAGTGGATTGTTTCTCCTTAATCTTTTTTTTTTTTTTTTACCAAGTTTAACCAGGCATACTTCTGTCAGTTTACACAGGTATTTTTTTCATGCTGCCCCATGATTCCTATGTAAATTGAAAAGCTGATAAAAACCTGTCACGTGCAAATCCAGTGTTATCTGTTCCCAAACAACATAATTAGTATATTCTTTTGATGTAGGACACTCCTGGTAACGTGATCTGAGTCTTGAAAGATATTTAGTTGTCTTGTTTACTTGTCCTTGTCAACTGGTGTTAAGAATTACCTTGCTATCCTGTTTTTGAAGTAGTTGCCTTTCCTGCCCCTGTTCTTTTCATAATACAAGTATTTTATGCATTTATCCCTGTTGTTTCCTGCAGTTTTTTCTCTATTTTCCTCTTTTTCTCTATTTTTTCTCTATTTAGGCTATGCAATTTTAATTTGGAATTCTTATTTTCAGTTGCTGATGTGCTGTAAAACCATTAGAATCCCTATCCAAATCGGTGTTTTGAGTGAGTGTTTATTAACTGTGTTTCTTGACCTCTGTTTCTACTTCCTTGGAAGCAAACCATACTGAACTAAATTAAACATTACGTGTACATTTGCTTAACATCAATGATGTCACTCATTTAGTTCCATTAAGGGGGGGGAAAAGGAAGCTGAAGAACACTTCCTCAAATTTATTACATTGTAGTTCAGCCTGTTTTTTAACAAATTGAA
The DNA here is from genome assembly GCF_965140915.1 of Aythya marila. NCBI lineage: Eukaryota > Metazoa > Chordata > Aves > Anseriformes > Anatidae > Aythya > Aythya marila. The sequence continues at coordinate 24,903,759 of NC_139080.1, read as the reverse complement.
GGACACCTTAAAGGGTAGAGGATTCCTAGTTCTCAACTGACCAGCTTGAAAGAAATGCAAGTCACAGGTAACAATGTAAACTTTGCTGGTGGCATTGTTCAGAACATTTTCGTGCCATGTGTGCTATAAACCATCTTAGTCGTGGTGGAACAATGCTGGAGCGATTCCCAGTGAACAGTAATACAAAGAGTCATTACAGATTTATCTAGTTCTTTAGTCTTTAATTTGTTAATCTGTTCTGTATTAATGAAAACTGTTAGCTGATGACTAGTTTTGGTCTCCTAGACAACAGAGGTCTCTGTTCCTTTTAATTTGATTTTTTTTAAAGCAATAAAAACTTGCATGGAATGGATTGTTCTGCACCATTTCAGCCACATGCTCCCTGGCTAAGGGTGGGGGGTGGCTCAGGCTACATTCCTTACTTTTTTTTTTTTCCCCTTAACTTACCATTAGTTGGCTTTATATACCCTCTGTGTTAACTGGATATCAGTTAATTTTATCTGTGCCTGAATGATATGAGAGTAATTTGTTAACCTAGAACAGGGCACATTCTTAACAGTTCTATAAGTGCTCTTGCCATTGCCAATGTGAGATGTGTTGTGGGTTTATTTGCTTTTACTTTTTTTTCTGATTTCTCCATTCTTGATGTAAATACTGGGGTGCTTCTTGACTTTCAAGTAAAGTGATTCTAATCTTTGCTTTTGAGGTGGATGTTGCAGGATAGAGACTAGAAGAATGAGGTACAATGAAAGTTAAGATGGAAAACAGTCAGTTAGGTTGTGCTGATTTCTTAAAACTCCAGTCTTGTCGAATAATTCAGATCTTGAATATGTCATCTGAAATGTGTGACTGAGATGTCATCTGTGTGACTGCAATGCACCACCAATGGCTGTGGTACCTGGGTATGAACAGTGTGCTGTTCTTAAATTCTGCTCCCTGATTGCTATGAGTAACAGTTAAACAAAAGGTCAGAAGCTCAAGGTGCTGGACCGGCAGGAGCTTCAGTGAGGTAAGACTGGAGAAAGAGGTATGAAGCGAAAAGAAGAAACAAGAATCTGAGTAAGCAAGATGAATTGCAGGGTTCTATACTGTAAGGGGCAGGCGCTGGCTGGGTGGCTGAGGAAAACTGGGTTGTGGCAAGGAGTTAGTAGAAGGGCAGGTCTGTTTTGGGGCAGAAATACTAGTCCACCAGGACATGGTCTTCTCAGTCTGGGGTTGGACCAGGCATTCTGTAGTTGCCCAGTTTAGTGGCTGACATCAGGTCTTTAAAGTTGGTCCCAGAAACTCCAAATCTTACGCATTTTCTGGGAGTAACCCAATTTTTTATCACTGAAATCATGCAGGATAAGTGATTAAGGTCTCTGGATGCTTTGTGGTTCCAGTCATACTGCTGGTTTGTATATTATCTATTCCCTATCAGAACCTATCTTTAGGGATTTTTTTTCCTGTTTCTTAGTATTAATGAACACAAATAGCTTAAAAAATAGCGCATTTTAATAGTTTATCCAGGTGGAATATTGATTATAGAAAAATAAGTTATGCCAGCTTAGATTTAGTTATTCATGTAGAATATTCTGGTTCTATGTACTTTCTCTTTAACCACAAGGATATGTGTGTCACGGAATGTACAAATTTGATAGCACTCATTTAAATGTCACTCTGTGAGTATGTCATTCTGCAGATGTTTATTGTTCATTGTTCATTATTCAAACCTTGATAAACTGCTAAGTTAAATGTTTTATTACTCTGCAGCAATGAGTCCGGGTGTCTCACAGTTTTCTCACTGCATCTAGATGAGTTGGCATTTGCTGTGTTTTTGAAGTGAGATGCAGTGAGTGAAAGGTAAAAGGTGCACAGTAAATGTGCATGTTCTTTGGAATGTCAGGTCTAATCTTTTCAGAAAATTCTAGGAAGTGTTTTGAAATATGAAGTGTAGCTCCTGTTGGCATCACTTCTTCACTGCGTTGTAAATGTTCAGAACAATAAGAGTTTAGCAGCTTAAATTTGAGTGTCCAGATTATGAAGAGTTTTTTTCTTTCCACAGAGGTATGTTTTCCTAGCATTGCAGAAGATCTCAGTGAGTAAGTATAGGAGAGAGGCAGTTCTCCATGCTAGTACTTGCCTCTCTCACCTCTGAGATTACTTTTTCACTGTAAGCTCTGTTTTACTTCTACTTGTGTCTTCCAACTTGTGGAAGACACCAGCCCATGAACTTCTTCTGAAAGTCCAGACTGAGGTTTTATGAGAGCACAATTTGATCACTTCTGGCATGACGGTGTTCATTTTGTGTATTTCAGTAGAACTATAATAGTTTTTGCAGATTTTTTACAACGTAGTGAAACTTTTTTTTTTATATGGAGCTGCTGTCCTTGAGGTCATTAAGTTTTTCTTTTTCAGAGCTACTGCTAACTTTGCAAACAATGGCAGTATTTGGCAGAAGTACGGCAATTGTTAATTCAAAAGGAGAATGGACTTCTGATAGAGGGCTTTTTGTAACTTACAATGTGTATTTAATTCTACGACTTACTTCTAAAACTAAAACTTTTGATGTAGTAAGCTTGTTTAGCTCAGCACAAATTTCCTGTCATTCTTTTGAGTCAATGTAGAATGTCACAAGTAGTATGTGAAGAGATTTAAGGAGCTTTTTTCCCAACTCTTCCCTGAAACACTTGGAGAAGAAAGTCTTTCTTTTATCAGATATTTATTATTGTTTGCATATCCTATTTGCAAAGGTAGACTGCTTTTCTGAATTTGACTTGACCACTCTTTCCTGTTTTTTGGAAATTTGCTGCTGTTGAGTGGTTATCTCTTGAGTCTGTGACATTCTAGTTATTTAAATAATTGCATTTATTGTTCTTCAAGGGCACAATCGGGTTGAGTTACTTGATTAGTACTGCATCAACGAAGCACAGGAGTGCTGAAATTTGCTTTTTAAGCAACCAAGTTCTAACTGCTATTTGAGTTTTAATAATTTTTGACCCTTTATGGCCGGTGGTTAGCTATCAATAGTTTCATATGTGTCTACAGTAGAACATTTTTAAGTATGTAAGAGGCAATTATTTGAGAGAATGTGTGGAAGAAAATTCAGAAAGCATGAATAAACATTAGAGCATTTTATTCTATCCTAATTCACGCTGTAGTTTAGAGGCTAGAATAAGTGTACTAGGTCTGGCTAAGATGGAGTTACTTTTCATAGTTACTTCCATGGTGCTATTTTATTTTTTTGACCAGAACACTGTTGATAGTGTGCCAGTGTTTCAGCTATTGCTGAACAGTGCTTGCACACCATGATGGCCTGCTCTGTTTCTCACTCTGCTTTTGCCCCTGAGAGTAGCCTGGGTGAGCAAGAGTCTGGGAGGAGACACAGCTGGGACATATGACCTTTCTTTACCAAATTGGTATTCTTTGCATGTTATGCTCAGTAATAATATGGGGAGAGGAATCCAAAATAACTGGCTGGGCATCAGTCTGCTGGTGGAAGATGGTGAGTAATTGCCCTGGTATCACTTGTGTGTTTTGTTATTCCTCCCGCTTATGCCCACCCTGTCCTGTCCTCCACTTAAACTGTCTTTTTCTCAACACCCACGCATTAATTGTTCTACTTGTTTTTGCCCATCTGGTTCTCTTCCCCATCCCACTGGAGAGGGGGTGAGCAACTGGGAAGGGGCTCAGTTGCTTGCTTGGGAAAGATACACCACCACAGTAAGGTAAAAGTTTTCAGATGTAAAAGACTTCTTACAGTCCTGTGTTTTGAATTATGCAACTGTCTTATTTGTATTAACTTTGTTATAAGAGATTCATCTTTACTGATCTTATACGAGCAACTCTAGTAATTAGTGCCCAATTCAAGTGTCAGATTTCGTTTTTTCTCTTATTTATTATGATTTTTCAATTTAATGTTTCAAATGATATGTAGTCAAATTTAGAGAGCAAATATTACCCTCCCCCCCCCCGAGCTTTCTCTTATTTCTATTGTTCATCTGCACAGTATTTTATGCCAGTCCTTCAATAAAGGATATGTTAGAAGAAGATACTCTGTCAGTCTATGTAAAACCTAATGAGGTTTTAGTTTAACCAGTGCATTCAAGTCTAGGATGGAAATGGAAAATATGGCTAACTTATTGGAGAGACTGTCACCAAGGTTGCTTTGTTGAAATGATATATTATTGTGTAAGTCAAATGCAGGAAAGCTGATTTTTAAATGCATTTAACTTTGCTTTGTATCCATTTAAAGAGAGGTTGATTTGCGTTCAGTCACTTTTAAAATACTGCTTGTCAGCTAAATGTGTGCTTTAGCCAAGAGTGGTAGCATTTTATGGAAGCAGAAAGGCTAGTTTTCATGTGTGCATATGCACATGAATACAACTGAAATGTGCAACAAAGTTTTTAGATTTTTGAAGCAATGTTCTCCTTGCCTCGAGCATTTTAATAGCCGAAGTTTTTAAATTGCCTTACATTTTAATAAATTTGTGGCTACAGCTTGTGAAATATTTGCTCTCATTTGCTGGATTTGGTGTCATGGCAGTCCAGAGATGTGGTGGGAATGCCCCTGTGACTGGAGTGTTGTAAGAGAAGGATGCAGGCCCTTCAGGAAGGACAGGCAGGGGAGAGGAGGAAGGGGACTGTGTCAGTGAGAAGCTGGAGTGCTGGGGATGGGTGAGGAGCTGACAGCTTGTGGGTCAGCATTACAGGGAGGGCTGGGACAGGGGACATTGTAGTGGGGGTCTGCGGCAGGCCACCTGACCAGGAAGACCAAGCTGATGAGGCCCTCTATACATGTAGACAGACAGCAGCAGCCTCACGTTCACAAGCCCTGGTTTTTATGGAGGACATCAGCCACCCTGGTAACTCTTGGAGGGACAGCACAGCAGGGCACGGGCAGTCCAGGAGATTCCTGTTGCAGTGTCACCAGTGCAATTCCAGGAGCTCCTGCATTGCACTGATGACACCTTCTAGTGATAGAGGAGCTAACAAGGAGAGGTGCTGTGCTGGACCTCCTTTTCACCAACAAGGAGGGGCTGGTGGGGAATGTGAAGCTCAAGGGCAGCGTTGGCTGCAGTGACCATAACACGGTGCATTTCAGGATCCTGAGGGCAGCAAGCAGGGAGCACAGTCAGCTCGCTACCCTGGACTTCTGAAGAGGCCAAAATCAGCTCTCCTGGCATCTTCTTGGTAGAGTACCATGGGACAAAGCCCTGGAGACAAGAGGGGCCTAAGAAAGTTGGCTAATATTCAAGGATTTCCACCTGCAAACTCAGGAGCGATGCATATCAACAAAGAGGAAGTTGGACAAAAATACTAGGAGGCCTGCATGGGTGAAAAAGGAGCTCCTAGGCAAACTCAAAAAGAACAAGGAGGCCTAAAGAGGGTGGAAGTGAGGACAGATAGCCTGGGAGGAGTACAGAGAAATTGTTCAGGCAGCCAGGGATCAGATTAGGAAAGCCAAAGCCCTTTTAAAATTAAATTTGGCCAGGGAATACAAAGGGCAACAACAAAGGCTTCTGTATGTATATCAGTGGTAAAAGGAAGACTAGGGAAGTTGTGGGCCCTCTCTGGAAGCAAAAGGGAGACCTGGCTATCCAGGATGTGGAGAAGGCTGAGGTACTCAGTGACTCTCTTTGCCTCAGTCTTCACCAGCAAGAGCACCAGCCACACGGGACTGGGAGAATGAAGAACTGTCCAATGTAGGAGAAAATCAGGTTCGAGACCACGTCAGGAACCTGAAGGTGCACAAGTCCATGCGACCTGATCAGATGTATCTCTAGGTCCTGGATGAGTGAGTGGATGTAGCTGCTAAGTCACTGGCCATCATGTTGGAGAAGTTGTGGCAATCTGGTGAAGTTCCTGGCCTTCACATAAGAAAACTATGAAAATATTGTATCTGTGCATGTTACAAATAAGCAAATAGTGTATCTAAAGATCACAGAATCACAGAATTTCTAGGTTGGAAGAGACCTCAAGATCATCGAGTCCAACCTCTGACCTAACGCTAGCAGTCCCCACTAAACCATATCCCTAAGCTCTACATCTAAACGTCTTTTGAAGACTTCCAGGGATGGTGACTCCACCACTTCCCTGGGCAGCCTGTTCCAATGCCTCACAACCCTTTCAGTGAAGAAGTTCTTCCTAACATCCAACCTAAAACTCCCCTGGCTCAACTTAAGCCCATTCCCCCTCGTCCTGTCACCAGGCACGTGGGAGAACAGACCAACCCCCACCTCGCTACAGCCTCCCTTGAGGTACCCATAGAGAGCGATAAGGTCGCCCCTGAGCCTCCTCTTCTCCAGGCTGAACAAGCCCAGCTCCCTCAGCCGCTCCTCGTAGGACTTGTTCTCCAGAAAGATACTCTGTATATTTTCTATACATATGAAATATTACCCACTTTTCTATATTTCTATAAACATAATTTAACTAACCCTTACAGACTAAGTGGATTTCATAATTAAAAAGAAATAAATCTCTCTGCTCATTCATTCTTCTGTTCTGAAGATACAGAGAACCTTAACCCGAACCACAGAAATTACGTATGTGGAACCAGGCACCACATGGAATAAGTACAATTTCTGTTTGTATAAAGTTAGTCTGTTCTATGACTGCAGGTACTTCTACAGAACCAAGCCTACCTACCCCTACCGCAGAAATATTTAACTCCTGAAGTTGCTTTTTCAAGCTAAACCTTAAAGAGCGTTCCTTCTTGTATAGTTCTTTGGAGGGAAAAATTGTACGTTCTTCTTTATCTTACCAGTTTAGGCAGAAGCTCAAGCAGAGGTACTTTTTAGCATTGTGGGGCATTGTTTCCTTGGCTTCTCTTTTTGAAATGCTTTCCCTGTTCCCAAAGGACTTCTGGATAGGGAATACTAAAAGTTAAAGCAAGTTTGCTCTTCTGTAGTGGTGTTTGTTGGGTGTATAGTTGTGAAGACCAGTGGTCAAAATAACAGTGTACAGTTTTTTTCCCTTCTCTGTTGAGAACTTTCTTCCTTATAAATGTATAGTAGATGAAGTTTGTGTATTAATCCAGACTTTTAAGAAGCTTGGAGTGGAATGATGCCACTTCAGGCACAGAGGAAGAGGTGGATACTTACAGACTTTCTTGATGAAACAAACTTATTTTTTTTAGATTAAAACAAAAGCTGAGTTTTCTATGATATAATGATTTCAGTGTTGGCTGGTTGCTTATATACATGTCCATACATTTACAGAACTGTTTTCTCTTCTAGGATCCTTCTGTTACACAAGTCACAAGAAATGTTCCCCCAGGACTAGATGAGTACAATCCTTTCTCTGATTCAAGAACAGTAAGCATATTTATTTCTTAAGTATGCTGTTAAACTTTTTAGGTAAGACTTGTTGGGTATCATTTTTGGAGTTTGGAACTGACTTTGTAAAATATGTGAAGGGTTACCTAGAGATAATGGAAAATCTGTAAGGATGGGTATTCCCCCAAAGTCTTTGGAGGATTCTGTGGACTTGTTAAGTGAAATTTGATCTCTTACAGAATATCCTTCTTCCTGGAAGTGGGCTAAAACAAAACTGCATTTTTTCCCCTATTCAGTAAAACTTCTGGTAGTCTGTGCTTTGTGCTTTTCTGAGTTTTATAGCATATGGATGTGGCACACCAAGGAAGTATCTTGGTTTTGATTTCCATTTGACTAAAAGTTCTGTTCAGAGTGAGAAAAACATTACTTTAAGTAACAGTTCAGAGACTATGAATAGTCGTATTGTACTAAAAGGAGTAATTTATGTCATAGAAGCACAGTTGGCTTTTGCTTCTGATTTGTGTATTTTTTATTTACTTTGTGTTCATTTTTGCTTTTGGGAGAAAAATACAAAGAATGGAATGGAAAATTTGTGCTGTAACACTTCTCAGTGGTTACTTCTGATAGTGAAGATCTTGTGCAAGATCTGCAAACTGTATGGATGAGTAGTGTCTGCCAATATAACTTCCAGCAATCAAATACTGTGTTTTTCAAACATATGCTTATACTTCCTATGGAAGATATTGGATGTGCTGATAGTGAATGTTTCTATTAAAATCTTTGTAGTGCTGTGCTATGGCTTCATATACCGTTATAGTTCTGTGTTGAAAGCACCCTTTTTTCAAGCATGTCTTGGATCAGCTCTTAAAGGCAGCATATTTACAACAAGCAGCAATATCAAATAAGTCCAGATTTTTTTCCTAACTCACAATATCACAAATTGTATTTTTTTTTTAGCCTGAAAATTTTCAAAATTGCTTTGAACATACCATAGGTCATAAAGACAGTACATTTTGTTTAAAAAAATTACAGAGATGCTTGGACTTGTTTTATTGTTCATGTTTTTCAACATGTGGCTGTGTGGGAAAAGGAAAACTGAAGTATATGGTTGAGGTCATCTGCCTTCAGACAGTCAGCAGTACATGTAAAAGAAATTCTAATGGCTCATTACAGATGTTCACTCAAAGAAAAAAAATTGAAGTATGGGAGGGAAATCTTGGACTCAGTGTTCAGATACAGTAAATAGGTGCTACGTTCATGTGAATAACCTGAAATGTTACCAAACTCATTAAAACTGTCTGTTGAACGAGCAGCTTGCTTTCTGCAGAGAAAGAAAAGTTTTTGGCAGATTTTTTTGTGCAAGGCTTTTCAGTGAAGTGTGTAGTCAACTACGAGTGCAATAGTAATCATGCCTTTAGACAATACTTCCCTTACCTTCCTTTCTGTTTCTTGTAATTATTTATTCCAAAGTGATAAGCATTTACGTGAATGATTTTTGATACCTGATGATAGACTTACAACACTGTGGTGGTCACCTGTCTTCTCTTACCACCTTTGTGTACAAGAGAAGGGTATATTGTGCATGTATAAATGCATGGAATTGGAATAGGAGAAGAGACAGTGGAAGTGATTGCCTCTAATGAACAGAAGTAGGAAAGCAGTGTCCGTGAATGTTAGGCCTGTAGGATTATCATGTCTATTAGAGTAAGGTTAGAAACTGCTCTAAGCAGCACTCAAAACACACAGCAAAAACATCCAGATGGTTTCTGGAGGCTTTGATTTGCTGCTGTGCCATGTTCTATCTTTGCTGCAAAGATTATCCATCTTGAGCAGTTTTACGAGGGTAATCCCGATTCTAATATTTGAAAATCATAGTGGCACTTGTGAGAAATGCCTAAGAAAGGACTTAGGTTGGTGGTAGCAAAATATGCCCTGTAGATTTCTGTGCTCTTTAGGTTGAGAATCACTGTCTTGTGTGAGTTGAAATGATATTTATGTTTCAGTGTAAGTAACAATGCTAAAACAGTAACAAAGCTCAGGCTTTTAAGGAAGCTGAGAATGGTATGCTGCAGCTATAAATCCAAATTTTTCTATATATCTTAGCTAGTGGTAAGATGGCATCTTAGTGTATAGCACTAACACAGTATTTATTACTCTTAGTCTCCCTTCCCTCCAGGTTAATAAAACGTGCTGGACGGTACACATTTCTCTATTGCAAATGCAAACATAAATACGGATTTTTTTGTTGTTATTGCTGTTTTACCTGTGAGAAAGTGACTCAAAATTCTGAATACTGACACTGGCAATATTAGCTCAGTTGTGTTCTCCCTTTGCCAAGGGAGGTGCTTGCTATCGATTCTTTCTTGGTTATCAGGATAGGACAGGAAAAAAACACTTTTTTTTTCCAGCTTGTCAGTGTTTTTCCCTTTTCTCTGTCAACTTACATCCTTTAAACCTGAAGGGGGAAACTTAGAAGGAAAATAATACTTTAGAGATAATGAGGAAAGAGAATTGGCATAGATTTTAAGTCTCAAGTGTCAACTACTTGATATCTGACATGAGAAATCTGGAGTCTTTTGTTTTCTTACCAAATTTCAAATCCCATCTTATTTCTGATTGTTAAATCAAACAATTTTAAATGAATAATGTAAATGTCAGATGAAATAGCTTGTATCTTCAGTCTCTAGCAGTCACCATGGAGAGGACTTTTTGTCTTTTGTTATGTTTCTGAAAACAAGGAACAGAGGAAATTTGGCAATTATTATTTCTGCTTCATCATTTAATGAAATTACGGTTAAAGAGAAGCTCTTTTTTACTGTTAAAAGAGGCTTTTAATCTTTTCTTGCTTCTTAAAGTTTTGCTGGTGCATGTTGAACTTGTACTTTGAGCACTGTGCATAAAACATGTATGGACACATTAATGCATGTAACATGCACTTTCAAATTGAAGTATTAAAAAATTGACAAAAAATCATTAGACATGTTTTTCTATTTATTATTGTTGTTGTTGTTATTATTATTATTATTATTATTATTATTATTATTTAGAGGCATATTTTACAGTAAATTCCAGTATAGCTCCCCTTCTTCTGTCTTGCATCTGGACAGTGAATTTGTATGTAGTGTTTGTATGAAGTTTGAACATAAAACCAGATTGATCGTTTATACAGTTACACCTGATTTCTTTTCAAAACCTCCTCCCTCCCCTCCCCTTCCCTCCCCTCCCCTCCCCTCTAACTCTTCCCTACTGGTAAGTACCCTACTTCGTGCTTATTGGGAGATCTGTTCAAGAGAATGTCTTTAGCAATTGTCTCTGGCTAGCATCTTCCCTTCAGAAAAGGTTTTATTGATTTCCTTCTTCATCCATTACAGCTGTGACAGCAAAGCAGTGAAATAAAAAGATCTGTCCAAGAAGCCCAGTTTGGGAAAGAGGTGCAGTACAGTGGGGCTGGTTGAATTTCAGGGTATAAGTACCTTGTAGCCTCTGGCTGTGAGGGTCAAAGACCATGGATCTGTGAAGTAGGATCTCTAAAAATGGTTGACTCAGTTCCCCTGGACAGTTGTCAGTTGTCTGTGATGTTAAGATGTGATGGTATCCAGAAATGTCCAGAGGTCACAGAGTCATTAAGGTTGGAGAAGACCTCTGAGATCATACAGTCTATCCTTTAATCTACTTCTGACAAGTCCCTCACTAAACCAAGTTTCACATCTACACATTTCTTGAAGATCTCCATGGACAGCCTGTTCCAAAGCCTCACAAACCTTTTAGTAAAGAAATGTCTCCTAATGTCCAACCTAAATCTTCCCTCGTACAACTTGAGGCCATTTACCTTTGTCTTATTACTTGGTGCATGGGAGAAGAGCCTGATCCCCCACCTCACTACACCTTCCCCTAAGGTTTTAAATTACAATAAGGTCTCCCCGGAGCCGCCTTTTATCCAAGCTAAACAACACCAGCTTCCTCAGCTGCTCCTCATAAGACTTGTTTTCTAGACCCTTCACCAGCTTGCTTGCCCTAAGTCATTGCAGTCCCTGCAATACAGGTCTGAGTAATTAGTATTACACACTTAGAAAAGGTAATTGCTGATCATGTGTCTTTCTGCTAATGTCTCCTCAATCTTACCCATGTTTTAAGTCAGTCAGGTATCTCTCTCCTCTGCCCAAGTCCCCAGTAACACTTGGATGAATAATCAACAGCATTTGGACAAGCGTGACAAAATAAGTGCCGAGTTGTAGGTTGCAAGAAACCTCTGGAGGTCATTTTCTTCACCCCCCTGTTCAAAGCAAGCCACTATATCACGTTGTGTGGCATCTTCCCCTGCTGAGTTTTGAATGAATCCAGGGGTCAGTGACCTAACTTGGCAGCGTGTTCCAGTGTTTGACAGTCCTTACAGTGATTTTTATCTCTAGTATCTAATCTGTTTGCTTAGTTCTAACAAGTAACAGTTCGTGTAACAAAAGTAACAACAATCCCAACAAGGCCCTGTGTATGCAGATCAGTAAGTGCATCTGTTTTCATTTCTTAAGTGTAGTAAATTATACCTTAATTAGGGCAGAATTCTATGGCATGAGCTTGATACGCCAGTAAGCCAGACTTTGCTCCTTTAAGTACAACATTACTTAGCATGTGCCAAGTTTTGTTTTCTAATTTTTGTTATACTTGATGTAGGATGAAGTCTTCCAGGCTCCAGATGGATGGATTGCACTGTTAGGTTTGAGGGGGAAGGAAGAGACGTAGAATCATCACAGAAAGGTTTGGGTTGGAAGGGAGCTTAAAGCCCACCCAGTCCCACCCCCCTGCCATAGGCAGGGACACCTCCCACCAGAACAGGTTGCCTTGAGCACTTCCACAGATGGAGCATCCAACACCTCTCTGGGCAGCCTGTTCCAGTGCCCCACCACCCTCTGAGTGAAGAATTTCCTCCTAACATCTAATCTAAAGCTAACCTTTTTCACTTTAAAGCCGTTTCCCCTTGTCCTATCCTCACCCTTCCTGACAAAGAGTCCCTCCACAGCTTTCCAGCAGGTCCCCCCTGAAAGGCTGCAATGAGTTCTCCCCAGAGCCTTCTCCTCTCCAGGCTGAACAGCCCCAACTCCCTCAGCCTGTCCTCACAGGAGAGGTGCTCCAGCCCCTTGATCATCCTCGTGGCCCTGCTCCGGACCTGTTCTAACAGGTCCTTGTTCTTGTGCTGGGAGCCCCAACAGCTGAATGCAGTGCTCCAGGTGGCGTCTTGTGAATCTTTTACAGCCGTGCTTTGCTATTTTAGACAATTTTTCAAGGCAACAACTTGTAAATACTTCACCACATGAGACTGTAAAGAACCTACTGTAAGCTAGCTAATACTCCAATAAGGACTTTTATTGGAATTGGTTTTGGACCTTTTTTATTTTATATAAGTTAGCTTAATTCTTAATCGAGCTCACTTCAGAGATAGTAATTAGTGCATGCCTATACTTATTCTCTATTGTAAATTAATGTAAAATGAATTTGTGGAATTTTATAGTGCCTTTTTAATAACTGTATAAAGGACTTTCTAGTTTGCTGCTTTAAACAAAACAGTAATTCACTAATAAGTGATTGTTTCTCTGACTTTATGTTTTAATTGAATTTATGAAACGACACTCTTTTGAGGACCCTGTTTGTATTAAGGCTTACTGTGCCTATTCTCTATTCTCTCTGCTTCTTGCTTGTTTGTCCTGCAAGAAATAAAGTCGTGTTTTTGTAATAGAAGGTGCTTTGCAGTGGAAAAGTCCGCTAACCTTGCATATTCAAAAGTGATTGTGCAGGCTTGACGGTAGCATACCATTTGGGAGTATATTAAGCAGGCAAGAGGAAGGTCCCACTGTCCCAAAATGAGGAGGACAGCTATGAAAAACAGGACAAGCAGCACGAAATCAGTAAAAACAAAAATCACAGGCCCTCTAGCCACGAGAGAAGAAGAAGAAGAAAAAAGGAAAAGGAGAAATTAAAGGTTGGTCAAATAAAATAGTACATACATGGTATAGCAATAAGCATCGGGTAGTTTGTGAACCTGTAGTACTCAGCCAGTGAGGCAACGGGAAGAATCAAATGTTGGGTAATAGGGAATATAAGGTTATGATGTACTTCTGTGGGGTGCTCCTGCTTGCAGGACTCCTGCCTTTGTAATCATGAATAAAATATCTTCACAGAAGACCCTGTCTGAAAAAAAATATTGAGATTTTTTCTCACAGTCATGTGTGCATTTTACTAATCTGCTCTTTTACTAGTGATTGTTGAATATTAGGAAATATATTTGGAAGATGAAATAAATTAATAAATTATTTGTGGATTAATGAAGAAGTTAACTGTTTTCTGGAAAAATTTTATGATAAACAACGTTTTTCCTTTTTTGCTTTCCTGTACCCTTTAATTACTACTTTTGTCAGTGTAATAATAAATTTGTTTGCTAGTGGGACTTTTACTTAAGTCCGTGCAGTTCTCCAGATACGCAGTACCGTGCTAGAGCTTGAAGATGTACCTTCTTTACTTTAAGGACTTCTTGCTTCTAGGAAAGTCTGGAACTGCACAACCATGTTTCCTTTTCTACAGCTGAATGATGATTTTCCAGGGCAAACTTCTGTTTGTTTCATCTTAAGCAGCTGTGGGGCTTTTTTCACTGCTTTTTAGCTTTGATTGGAGGTATAAAAATGGGTTCTTCAGTTTGGTAGGAAGACTTAGGGAAAGATGAGTTTAAAATGCTGTGAATGAAGTGGTTGAATGGTGTAGTTGTACTTTCTGTGGCTCAAAAATAACTACCTAGGAGAGTGTGTAGCCATTTAGATTCCACATGAGAAGAGAATTTGTGCTTTTTTTTCCCTCTTGAATTCTTAGCAGATGGGGGCAGTCTGTCAATACACTTGTCTGACAGAGCCATGCATCTCATCACCGCAGCTTCTGTTAAATCCTTTCTTAACTATTTTTCTGTGTAATTTCACTCTACCCCATCTGTGCATGCTGCATACCAGCAGCTGGAGAGTCTAGAGTGGGTTAGGTGCCAGTATCTGTCTGTGGTCATACTGTAAGTAGTAGTGGTCTACCTGAGAGAGGAGGGATGGCACGCAACTGCATGTACCAGTGTTTTATGTGAGTTCTGGCAGTGCCCTGCCTGTGGCAGCTCGTGTAGCTGGCAGTGTTAGCATCCTTCTGTGGACACGAGGATATGTATTTAACCTAGCTATGATCCAGACATGGAAACAGAAAAGCAGTAGCTGCATTTATCAGCCTGGGACGGAGAGCCTTCAGGGTGTTAAGGTGCACAGGGCTGGGCTCCAGCAGTAGGAAACGTCCCCAGGAGGAGGGAGAGTCCCAGAGGAGTCCCTAGTCTCCATCCCTAGTCTCAAGAGTCTGCTGAGGTGGTAGCTTTTATAACATCCCCAAACAACTGTTGTCCCACAGCCTCTCTTGACTTTGTTAGAATTCCAGAATTCACAGCCCCAGCTCCAAGCTACTGTTTCAGTCTCATTTCCTCCATGAAGCACATGCTCTTACATAGGGATGGGAGGTTGTTTTTTTTCACAGTCATTACTATGTGCAGTCAAGCAGCTGCATGCATGGTCATGACTGCAGCAAGTCAAGCACTGTATAGATGATGGCATATAGTGAAGCCTAGCAAATGCAGAAATCTGAATCTGAAGAATATTCAATGTAATAGGTTCCTCATATTAATGTGGTATGTATGTTGTTGACTGGTGTCTTTAATTATGTATCTTTAATGAGTGTTACAATTGGTTCCTCTATTTATAAGCATATATACATGTTCCAGTCATTAGCAGCATTTCACGCTGTTTTGACAAAGTCTCGTTAAAGGGTAAATATCTTTGAATAAATATCTTTGAGTATTCAAATATTTTCTGGTCTGCCCGTTCACTTTTAAACATTATTACATGTATCTGTGAAAGGTTGATGGGCTCCTTACTGGAGACTGTAGGCAGTCATGCTTCTTAGTCTAGCAAGCATCTGCTTGTTGGTTAAATAATGCTTTTCTGGAGCAGGGTTTGTAAGTACCTTATGTTTGAAGATGATGACACTTGATCTACCTGATGTAGAGAAAATTGGAGGAGACGACAAACAGGATTAAGCAGGACAAGAAACAAACAAAAAAGACCCTCAAAAACTTTATTGTAAGCTGTTTTTTTTTTTTTTAATTATTTTTATTTTTTTTTATTGTAAGCTGCTCTGGTAATGACCAGAGACCAAATTGGCACAGGTACTTGAAACTAGATACTACAGTAACTACTGGTGGAATAGTTAAGCAATAGATTACGAGTTCTGAATTTGAAAACTGAATATGGTATTCAATGTGTGTTTATGGCAAGCAGTGCCATGCAAAAAACAGCTAAGCAGAATGCTGCACCATGGAATATTACCTTCTTTTACCTAAAGTTATAAATATCACAGGTAGCACATCAGATTTCAGTTTATCAGTAACACGTCCTTTAAAACAACTAGATCAGTTCTTACAGACTTAATGAAAACATGTTTATTATAATAGGAGACTGTTTCCCTATAATTATCTCTTGTTTTCTTAGGCTCCTCCAGGAAATGTGAAAATGCCTAATGTACCCAGTACTCAGCCAGCAATAATGAAACCAACAGAAGAGCCACCTGCTTACACGCAAATTGCAAAGGTTTGTCTATAACTTCCAGGTACTGGATTCCATTTAATTATAGTTATATAAATGTCCTTCTGGAAGAACGTCTTTTATAAATAAGCCTTGCTTCCTACTGATTTATAGAAATTAATACTGCTTTTAAGTTATTTAATGTTTTCATGCAGTACCAAGTTGGTCTTCATCTAGAAATGGAAATTCTTAATTATATGAGATGGATGTGGAATATTTAGAGTTGTTGTTTGTGTTTTTTTTTATCAATACTTAACAATGCCTGTTTTATTCAGGAGCATGCCTTGGCCCAGGCAGAACTGCTAAAGCGTCAAGAAGAACTGGAAAGAAAAGCGGCTGAACTGGATCGGAGGGAAAGGGAAATGCAGAGTCTCAACCAGCAGGGGGGTATGCATGAAAAAAATACTTTTTTAACTTGCAGAATTTAAGTTCTTAGAAACTGTTTTTGTTTTACAGTTACTTTTTGTTCTGTTTAACAATGCTTTTTTATAATCTCTTAAGGAAGAGAAAATTTATCTCATTTGGAACAGTGCATGTAGTCAATAAAAAGCAGTGCATGCAGTCTGGCTTGTCCTGTGCAGATTTTTACAGCAACAGTTTTAAATGTGGCCTTTGTTACATGTTACTCTCTCCTACCAGTTATTTTTATTTTAAGGCAATATCTAGGTAACTCTGACTAGAAGTGGAGCATTTTGAGGAAAAAGTAAAATAATTTCTTAAGTAGCATGTCTCCAGTTTGTCTTCTGTCATTATGTATAGCTGTTGAAGAACTTTGATTTTTTTGTAATGTTTACTTAACTTTTGCTATGTTACAGACATAATATTCCATGCAAATAGCAAAAAGAGTGTTATTAATTTCTGGTATGACACTTAGAACCCATAATCAAGATCATCATCTCATTCTACTACAAATTGTAACTGTGCTGTTTAGTACAAACAGTTTTTATACTGCACTTTCACAAATGAGAAGATATACTTACTCTTAGCTGAAGATACTATGCTGGAAGAGCATATTATGTGAATATTCCCTTTGAAAAGGAAGAACTTCAGAATGAAAGTAGAAAAAGACTTAAAAATACTGTGTGCAAGGTTGACTTTGCGTGGTCTTTTCAGTTGTATCTAGAATTCTGACCATTGTATTTCAACATCATTTCCTGGTGTTTTTTTTCTTTTCTCCTTTTGAAATTGAACATACAGTGGTAGAATTTCTAATTGTTTAGAAAATTCCCTGAGAATTTGAATTACTGCCATGTCACATGCTAGGGTCTGGGAACGGGGAACTGCTGTTCTTAGGAGCAGAATTACAGTCCCTTTATTAAACCATTTTTAATTTTCTCAGTATTTATGCTTTTCAATATTTTCATTAAATCTCTGCACCTTTCCTCCAACATAATGATTTCTTGGCAATTTTTTTCATTTCCTTCTTCGTATATTGCCCTTCACCTCATATCAGTAACTTGCACTGATGGTCTGGATTGATTACTTATCTGTTCCAGGCTTTAGTAACAGTTTTGTTCCTTTCATCTGTATCTTAGGCAATATAATACCCTGTCCATGTTTCAGAATGGTATTTTTACTTTAAATGGTATTTACTGTGTTACTAGGTTCCAGCTGTTAACATCAAAGTTCTTGAAGAATGTGTGAAGAATCTAAAGGATTCTTTAGTAAGGCTGAACAGAAATGAGAGATCTCTTAAAACTTTAAAGAGTGTGTTACATTTTTACTAAATGATTGTGTAAAAATTGGTGGAAATCAGCAATTGTATGTCATGACTGAAGAGAAGAATACTCTTTTCCTTTTGATAGTTTATTTCTTTTTCACACTCATTGAAACTCCTTTGGAAACACTGTAGAGGTGTAGAGGAAGCACTGTAGAGGATTGCAGGGCAGGGTCTTTTGCAGCAGTACTATATTTCCATTCAATTTTAAATGGTGGCTGCGTATAGAATTGTAGAATATTCCAAGTTGAAAGGGACCCACGAGGATCATTGAGTCCAACTCCAACATGTAGGACACCATCTTCACGTACAATCAACTGCAGTTTATTAAAGCTTATTAAAGTTTATTAAGCTTTATTAAAGCTTAAAGCTGGTAGGTCTGCTCAACTCTATGCCTGTGCAGCGTTGTACGTAAGCTGGTTAAAATGTACTGCTTCCTATTTCAGCTAGTTCATTTGCATATCTGAAAAATCCATTTCTCTGCATGAAGCTAATTTGTAGGTGTCTGCATTTATACTGTAGGCAGGTCAATGAAGTTTTGCTAGTAGGCCTTGAGGCAGTAACGTGTTAAAGGAAATAACTCTGAGCTGGGTCTTCGCGCTTATCTTGGAAAATGAGTATCTAAAGATAGTAATACCTAAAGTATCAAGCCATCTCATCAAGCTGTCTCTCAGTCTTTGTTGAAATTTTTGAAACCTTTGCCACTGGGTTGGAAAAGAACATTAAATGCTGTTCTTAGTAACTCAAATTATATAATGTATCTGAACTTTTCTATGACTCTGTCTTGAAACTTTTAGTCCTGACAGAAGTAACTATAAATTGCAGAAAAAGATCTGAATTGTTATCAAATATCTTTCATACAATAAACTGCAGAGTAGTTTTTAATGTGGATGGGCTTATTAATTGATTACCTTTCATAGGCTTCCTCTGAAAATTCTCAGCTCTTGGTATAGGTATAGGTCTAGGTATCTAAATCTAGGTATAAAATCTTCAGTGGAAGAGACAGTAAACTCAATGGGTACTCACTGTTTTGGACCTTTTTGGACAGAACTGTCAGCTTCATCTTGTCTTGAGTGAGAGGAGAAAATAATTCAATAATACAAATATGTAAGATTTGCAAGTTTTCTGTATTTTTTTTTTTTAGTAGGCAAACTGCTAGGAAAGCTATGGTTAAAATAGAAATTCCAAGCAAAACCATGTCACAATTTCAAGTAGTAAAGGGTCCTTTAGGACCCTTAGGGCCCCTGTTAGTCTTTAGTTTAGTTTTGGAATATAGTGATTAATGTATCTATTGAATCCAGTATTTGAAGTGCTTTGTTAACAGTTACCTCACCTGAATCTGAGTCTGTGTATGGTAGAACGTATCTACTCACCCTAGCCTGTGAGTAGATCAGTGTGCTGTCTGATACTGTGTTGTCTTTTCTTGTGTCCTTACTCGGTCTGAAAACTTCATAGCCATACATATTGGTGCTGTAGGATATACTGTACTGTAGTCAGGAACATTTAAATAGCTGCCTTTCTTTGTGTTTACAGGCTTTGAAGCAAAGCTTTATCTGTAAACTATACTGGGAAGTAGCTAAAAGTGTTAGAAAGATACCAGTGTTAGAAATATCAGGATTCTGAGAAGAATGTCATTTGTTCCCTAGTCTCTGTGTTCAACAGAGTGAGTGTGTATGGTGGGACTTAGGAAAATGTGCATTTAAAAGTCAAATAACTCTGAAAAATTGTTTTTCTGCCCAAATCTGCGTGTTTTCTTAAGGTTTCTCTTTTCTTATTACTTTATAGAAATGATCAGATACCTGCTTAGTGCTTTACAACGATACTTTCCTTAATGTGTCTGCATTTTATCATATTTTATTTCTGAAGTTTGTGTGAGGACTGCTGATAAAACTCTTTGAGTTCTGCTAGCTCAAGCTGTATATATGCTTGTGGAACACTTGTGCATAAAACAATTTGAACAAGTGCAACGTGTATCACTTTCTAGTATGCAGAAATAAATGCTGTTTTATAAGGCTCTTTTTTTTTTTTTTTCTGATTTGCAGGTAGAAAAAATAACTGGCCACCTCTTCCTGAGAATTTTCCAGTGGGTCCATGTTTCTACCAGGACTTTTCTGTAGACATCCCTGTAGAATTCCAGAAGACAGTAAAGATTATGTACTATTTGTGGATGTGTAAGTATTTTTTTAAATAGCAAACAAATTGCCAATTCAAACATGAATTTGGGTTACTTTGGGTTTTGCTGCCTCTGTAATGAGATATATTTTTACAATATGATCTTAATAGCACTTTAGTTTATTTAAGAAAAAGCAGTGTAAGTAAATTAGCTGAAGAATCGGTCCATGTTACAGCTATCCTTACTGCACCAAACATGCCCAGAAGAATCTTCGTGGAGTTAATTTTGCTCTCATTCAGGTGCTGTGCTGTGGTTGGAGAAATGCTGAATGAATCAAATTTGCACATGAACATTTGCAAATGAAAAACATTTGTTTTGCCTGTCTTGTCCAGTGTGGTAAGAGCCTAACAAGTACTCTCAGACTGAGGAAATTTCAAAGATTTTGGTGCTCTGGTGCAATTAGTATATTTTTTATTATAATAAGGGGATGTAGAATTCAGAATTTTTCTGTATTTTTTTTCAGGGCTCCAGATTTAGGAAACATGCATAACTTTACCTGTTAATCTGGTAGTCCCATGATTGTGATTGAAGCATGTACTTAAAACACAAATGAGCAGTGAGCATACAGTCAAGTCAATTCCACTTCATCTTGCAATATTCATTGCTGGTTCATTAATCTTTAAATAAGTAACTAAGACCGTTGTAGAATGTGAGATTAGTACTCCTAAATCTGATGGGCATTTAGGCTTTATGTCAAGTCTCACATTAAGGACTCCAGTATGTTAAGGTACTAACTGTGTCCACTTGCAGGAGTTTTAGAAGTGCCATATGTTTCAAGCACAAATTGAGTTGGGCAGTGAGAACTGGAATATTAATACCTAATTTACATTGATTATTATTAACAGTATTAATTATAACATGATTACGTAATTATTAATAATTATTACTTTCCACTTCTTACAGCAGTACATAATGGAAGCAGTGATGTAATAATATTTGAAAATGCTGACTTCCACTCTCAAACTGACCGTTTTTATTCTAGGTAGACTAAGATTTTAACCAAGTCCTCATGCTCTTCTCTTTCTTCAGATCTCTGACTTAGGGACTCTCTGATTTAGGGACTACTCAGGAAGGGGCACAATAAAGGAAGAGAAATACAAAATCTAATTCAGGCTAAAAAGAAATGGTTGAGTACAGAGCTCCATGCCTTAGGACTGGCTGTTAAATCAATCCCTGTGACTCTTCTTTCCCAGGAATATATCTACATGGTTTGGCTCATACTTCATTAGGGTGGCTGTGCTTCCCCAGTGGAGGCACTCATTACCATAGCAAAACCAACTGGTTTCTGCTTGCTGCTGTACTTCCTATCATGCTTCCTCTTTCAGAATATTCAAATACTTGTAAGGCATAGGGGTCTGTGAAGATAATCACATTTGGATAAATCTAGTACTGGCTGCTCCACACTTTGTAAAGCAGGTTAGTTTTCCTGTCCCTTTTTAGCAGCCCTAAAAACGTACCTTTCTATTTCTTGTATGTCTGTATTGGCTTGGTTAGTAGCAATCTTAATATCTTTATTCTTGGACATTAAGTATCTGAAGAAACTTTTTAACCTGTTTCAGATCTATATGTACTTTATATCATGAGAATAAAAAGCTGCTTGTATTCTTATTCCTGTGAATTCATCCATCTTTTCTCTGCTTGTATTAAAAAGTCAGAGTTATCTGATTCTTTGATGTGGTTTTCTCTTTGCAGTTGTTTTTCTCAGTGGGGAGATCGATTTTTTTTCCTGAGTGCCCCCACATGTTATTGAACTACAGCAGTTAAATAGTAATGGCTTCTGTCAGCTGACAATGGAGCTTTTCTCTGCTGTCTTGGTTTTGCTACCTTTGTAGTAAGCTTGCTGTTAGAGTGGCAGTTTTCCTGTCTCTGTGGTACTGGGCAGTTTTCAGATCTTTGTATGATGTTACAAATGTAGTATCTCATGGCTCTTGATTATTATCTCACACCAAAGAGTTTTTGGCTCAAAAGCCTGTGTTTTCTAGTTGCTCTCCCCACAGCCCAATATCATGTGCTAAAAGAACAGAACTGATTTTCAAAGAATATTTCTTATTTGAAGTTACAAAGACCTGAAGAGGTCTTTAATCTCATAGAAAACTTTTGTGGCGTTTGGGTTTGTTACTTTTTGTAGTTTGTGAACACTTCCCTTTTCAATGAATAAGACCTTCGCAGGTTTTCAAAGACAAATGACCTAAACTACAGGTGATCGTGGAAATATAGCCTAAGGGGTCAACTTTTATATATATGTTTTTCCATTAGAAGACTCTTGGCTCATCTATTCTTGTGTATGAGGATACAATCAATAGTATATACGTCTGTCTGTGGTGATGTTTGTCTTGCCATTTCCTGAGAACCTCCAAGGATGGACACTTCAAAGACTCTTTCCAGTCTTGGTGGAAATTTTACTTGTTCTATCTGCTGTTGTTATGAGGCACACATTTACTCCCCTTAGTTATTTTCTCTTGAGTAAATTAGCATAGTTCACTCAACCTTTCTTTGTAAGTCATGTTTTCTAGAGTTCTAATTCTTTTTTTGCTGCCTGATAGATTTGGTATTTAGTCCATTCCTTATTCTTATGGCATTTTTATTGTGCGGCATCCAGAATTGGACATTGTGAACTGTGTCCAGTATTTTACTTGAAGGCTTAATATACTGTGTAGAGGGAAAAAATAGAAGTTCACATTTTTGTTAGTATGCGCTCATGTTCCTTCATCCTGTTACAATTCTTGCCTATTGTGCAATAGATTGTTATTTTCTGCTCATGGGGTTTTTTGTTAGTGGCATGTGGTGGCTGTTTTTGTCATAAGCTCATTTAAAATGAACAATCATGAGGTGTGTTGGCTGGCTAGTGGGCTGTGTGTCAAGAGACATTCTTTTTTTCTATACTTCTCTCAGGGTGAATTTCCAAAGTGAATAGTGAATTATGTTTGTGTTGACATAAGTCTGTTTTAGAATCTATCTTTTCCTGTACTTTGCCCACACGTGAGGGATTTCTTTCCCCTCATTTCCAAAAAAAAAAAAAAATAAAAAATCTACATTTTAAGCGTCTCTGATATGGTTCAAGGTTGTTGTCTTGTGGTGCTTCTCCTTAGGCATCCCATTCCATGTGAGGCATTCTGTTGTAGGCTGGCAGTGCAGCTGGTTCCTTGGGAGATCGGGGGGGGAACAACCAAACACATGCATTTTTCTCAAAGGAGAGGGGGGAAAAAATGCTTGTCCACAGCTAGACAAGGAAATGGCTTTATTTTTCTGAACACTTGTATGTTCAGTGAAGTTATTGTCACTTGGAACAGTGTTAAGATGTGCAAATGCTTTGAGTGCTCTTTATATAAAACTATAAAGTTTTCTGCTTCTGGTCACTCTTAGTGGAAAATATGTAAATTTGTCTGAAGGAAACTATTTTGAGTTCCTTCAGCCTACATGCAATGATGTGTGCATTTTGATTAAACATTTTTTTAAACTAAGTTGATTCAGTGCTTATTTAAGCACTAGTTAAGATGGAACCAGTGTTCTTTGAATAGCCTTTTTTTCAGATTCTTTATAAACATGCCAGTTCTGTTAACCTTACCTTCCAGTGGAATGATTAAAATGTTTCTCTGGCCTTAAATAATTAGTGCTTAAAGGAACTGCTTGTGCATTCTTCTTATAAATATTATACTTCATCCAAATGTACAAGGACAGAAACCATCCTCTGAAATAGCAGAATCACTCCTGAATCATTGGGTATTGCTAAAAAGAGACAAGTTCATTTTTATCTTTTAGCTGTCTGGCAGAACTAACTTCTGTGCCAGATAGCATGAAAGTAGTAGTTGTAGTCTTTCACACTACTGCTGTATCTTTTTTTGTTGTTGTTCCAAGAGTGAAGTATGTAAAGTCATAAGGCCGGTGCATTTACTTTAATTGAAATTAGATCATTAAGCTGTACCATGATTTTGTTTTACTGATAAATATATTTACTAAGTAGGTTTTTTTGCTTTACTACATGTAAGACACAGTGTTTGGATAAAAGATTTTTTTTTTAAGTTCCTTTCAAATTAGAGCATGTACAGCGCTAAATTTTGTTTGAATTTATATCATTTATAAGCTTTTCTCTTAAACTTAATAATACAGTAGATTCATATGGTAATATTAAAATTGATAGCCTGCATTTATAGAGAAAGTAAACAAACAGCATATTTAAAAAGTGCAAATATCTGTATCTAGTAGCTACTGTGGAAGTCTCAATTACTGCAGCAGTGGAAAGGTCTTTTTTCATCCTTTTAATATTGAAAATTAATTTTTATGACAGTTTTTTCTTCACCATATACCTGATAATAATTGATTTTTATTGTTCATTATTTTCACTTGGGAATATTGGCGTGGAAAGCCAGAAGACTGTATATAAACAAGCTTATTGCAGAGAAAGGATATTAATTATTGTCAGCATGTTTGTATTGTATTTAAAAATGCTCTGTTCATGTGTTACTATAACAGTTATAATAATTTCTTATATTAACATAATTTAATTAAGACTTATTTTATTGCTTTTTTTTTTCTTCTTCTACAGTCCATACAGTGACACTGTTTCTTAATATCTTTGGATGTTTGGCCTGGTTTTACGTTGATGCTACACGAGGAGTTGATTTTGGATTGAGTATCCTATGGTTCTTGCTTTTTACACCTTGTTCTTTTGTCTGCTGGTACAGACCACTTTATGGAGCCTTCAGGTAACAAGTTTACTTTGACTTAGGATATGTTAAAAATACATATTACACTTG
Source organism: Aythya marila (assembly GCF_965140915.1). Taxonomy (NCBI): domain Eukaryota; kingdom Metazoa; phylum Chordata; class Aves; order Anseriformes; family Anatidae; genus Aythya; species Aythya marila. The sequence goes on along the minus strand of NC_139080.1, from coordinate 24,879,217 downwards.
TTGAAATGCATTAACATTCCAGAATTCTTTAATTAATAAGACAGCGATTATTTAGAACTATCATAGAATATTCTTTAAAGCATTGACAGTTTTTACCATTAACATAGTATTTGTAGGAAATTAACTTTATTGGGGGCTGGTAACAATTTTAAGGAAAACTCACATTATATTCCTATCCCTTTGCACAAAGAATCTGAGCAGGCTGATAGTTAAGGGTATCTTAAATTTTTGGCTTCCTGAATTAAATTCATAAAACTCTGTTTAAAAATGTTTGTGTTAAGTGAACTGCAATGTCTGCAATTGCCATAGACCTAGATTCTTGAGTAGAGCGAGTATACAATAATCAAATTCAATTTTTCTTTTCAGTTTTTAGCAGTATGTATTTGGCATACTTGTATTTTTTTTCATATTATTTTCATATTAGCTTGTGCAAATGGAAGTTAAACTATATGATTTGATACTTACATGGTTATGACTATATGACTCTTATATCCATATATGATACAATTCTTATCCTTAAGGCTTAAAAACAAGGTGAGCAATGTGGGTGAGAACTGTGATCAACTGAAAATACAGAGAATATTTCAAGTGATAGTTCTCATTAACAGGTTATAAATCTGATATCTCTCTCTTAGCAGGCTTTTCTGGTTTGTCTTGATTTTTATAAATATTTATTATTCCTGATTTGCTGGAGGAATTCAGAATGATACATTACTTTTCAGAATTTTAGGTTTTGTGAATCCATAGCCTGCCTTAGTGAATATTGTTTCGTTGGAAAAGGAAATCTACTACTTGCATTTTCAACTTTGTTTCAGTTGCTCAGCAGAAAATGAGATAATTATTGAACTGAACTGGTTGAGTAAATTGAAATGAAAATAAATTCCCTTCCACGAGAAATGTTACCAATAGCAAAATCTGGTTCCTAAATCAGTTACTAAACTAGTGATTTGTACGTTCTTTAGGACTTTGGTAGGATGCAGATCATGTGATCATTAGTTTTTGAGTTCTGTGAGGTTTTCCCTGTTTGTTTGTATTTCTGTTTTTGACAGGCTTTTAACACTTTTAGTCTTTCAAGTTGGCACTTAAGTAATTGAAATAGCAAGCGTATTTTGTATATTTTGCTTTCAAACAGCAGCTGCTTTAGTATTGTGATCTCCATTGTGTTTCAGGAATTCCATATTAGATTTTATTTCCTTTTGCAAGTAAAAGATTTTCTTCCCATAGTGCTAGTGCTGTAAATTTCAGTCTGAAAGTGGGGTACACTTCTATTCTTCATTCACTGTAGCATTTGTTAAGTCATTCTGTTCCTGGCTACTTGTAATCTTTTTTTTTTTTTGCCCTCTTTCAGGAGTGACAGTTCGTTCAGATTCTTTGTGTTCTTCTTTGTATATATCTGTCAGTTTGCTGTACATGTACTTCAAGCTGCAGGATTTCAAAGATGGGGAAACTGGTAAGTATTGTTTGTCTGACAGACAATATACAAGACTACAGAAAACACAAATTTCATACAGCAACTGCAATGTGTTTTTTCAAAATACATATATATTTTTTTGTTTTCACTGAAATTTTTAATTTTAGCACCCAAAAAGGCATTTTTAAAGTGCTCTTAATTAGGGAAAAATGGTGAATATGTGTGAAGTACTGCTGTTATGTGGCTTCTCAAAATTTTATTGTACAATGTAAGCCACCCAGGACTACGCTTTTATCTCCTCTGTTTTAGTGGAGTGTAGAGATGTCATGTGATCTATTTTTAGGATTAAAAAAAAGGAAAATTTAGAGAAAAATTAGAGTAATTTAGACATAATATAATAGTCATTTACATGCTGTTTTGTATATTCAGTTATTTGTAATGATATTAATATACTTCCTACTTGCTAATGAAATTTTCAGCTTAAATTTGAAGAATGGGTTAACATTGTATTCGAGTGAATATGGTGCTCTATCTTAGATACCATTTGAAAAGCTTGTTTGTATGAATCAGCTCAGAATTGTTCATTTTTCTTTATTGCTGCTTATAAGTGTATAGCATTTACCTGAAGCTTTTATATATATATATAACTTTTATTTTAAGCTTCAGGGTGTAATATTTAGATTTTACATGGAAAAGCTGTTAGGAATCATACTGTTCTTGGAGGAAAAAAAAAATAACCAAACAAAATAGAATTAACTAAAAGCATGGTTACAGTAGCCAGATGATATGATATGGAGAACTATGACTGGCTGGCAGTACTGGATCTGGGTAATGACTTTTCTCTGTATCAGTGACATTTTGCTGCAAACTTCCAAACATTTGTACAGCAAACAAAATAATATTGTTTTAGAACAAGAGTATAAGGAAAAACCCCTTTTCACAATTTTTGCTCTCAAATCCAGTGTTTTCCTTTTTAATTGAGACCTTGATTGACATGGGGGGGGAAAAAAAAGTAATTTTAGAGGGACAACTTGCCACATATGTGGAATATGCTTTTAACAATACTTGACATATGGTTGTGAAAAGTATCCAGATCATCAGAAGACGTTAGAATTTTGTTTAAATTCAGTTTGAATTTTGGATATTTGTGGCGAAGTCCAGTTAGACATCAGATATATCAAAGCAATTTGAAGCAGACAGAGGAAATTTTTAAGGTCTTTGGGTTTACAGAATATTTTTGCTCTTTTCATTGGAAGAATCTTTCCTGTCTTGATGTTTTATTTTCCATAAGACAACCTGTTTTTGTGGTTTCAAATTTGATACTGTACTTCAGTGGTGTTTCAGTTTCCAAAAAATTGAGAGATGTCAAAGATACAGCGATCTTGTAGCAGGTTAATCTGATGCTCTCCTTTCCAGTTTCAAAAAATTATAACATTAATCCCAATCAACAAACCATCACAGTTTTCCTGACTTTTTCTTCAAAAATGTTGGAAGTTGATTGGGACCAGGAGGCTATAAAGCTTCCCTTTGATTTGGATACCTGTTGTTAAGTGGCTCCTATGCTGTGCAAAGTAAAGTTTTTCTTTTCTCCTTTCTTCAGTGGATGGATTTCGTCTCTTACTGGTCTTAATAAAAGTATTCCAGTTGGCATTATGATGATAATCATAGCTGCACTTTTCACAGCATCTGCTGTGATCTCATTAGTTATGTTTAAAAAGGTAAGTTACTTATTCCACTCTTCTCTTTCTATGTTTGGTATAGATTTTGTTTCCCTGCTTGGGAGAGCTACGCTCAAAGTAATGGGTATGACATGATGTTCTTAGGGTCTGCCTTACATATTAACATTTGTGCTTCTATAGTATTTTTTTTTTTTCTTGAGCTGTTATTCAAGTTAAATTCAGCTGTTCTTACAATGCAGTTATTTTCTGCAAACTGAGATGGGGAAGAGTAAGTTCAAGTAAGTTGGGAAGGTAAGCCCACAGTGAGTGGGATAAGTGAATTCACTAAGGTTGTAGCTGTAGATATGAGGTTGCAATTTTCAAATCTGTGGTAGTTAATTCATCAGTCTGAGTGAAATACAGTGTGACTCAAATGACTGCTAAATTTTGGATGTTAGAATCATTGCCATTGTTCTATTTTAATCATTGATTAAAATCAATAAAAGATAGAGATGCCTTGAACCTCAGAAAAGCATTTTTATTTTTCTCCTGAAATTGATTTTAACATGTTGACAGTTAATGATTACATTGAATAAAACCTCAAAGGTGTGTTTTTCCCGTGGTTCTTTTTTGTGAATTCCCATCCAGAAGGTCCACATTTAGATAATAACCCTGCTAATAGGTTTTTGATGTTGCTTTGATTAAATTGAGAATTCTGCATATGATGTGCTAGCAATTCTAATAATTCTATCTACCTCACAATTATGATTAAAAGTTTTCACATACCCAGGCTCTTCTGTCCTATATACAGTAAGCTAGAAATTATAAGCATAAACTGTAGATTTCCCTTCTCCTTATTTGTTTTCTGCATAAATATCCAGGGATAGGAGAAAGAAAGAAACAAGAATGTAGAACTTTTTTTTTTTTAACACTCTTTCTACCACATGCGTCTGGATTATTTAAAAAACCCTGCATACTCAGATGTGGCATGGAAATTGTTTCATTTCTAACGAAAAAGTTGCAACCTTAATTCGACTGCTTCACAGGGATGAAAAAGTTTTTTGACAATTCATTTTGTCAGCTAGTTAAGGAATTGATTAGCTATGAATTTTTAATTCTTTTTTTTTTTTTTTTTTTTTTTTAGTTTTAATGCTCAAGTAATTGGAAGTTACTAGGGATTTGATTTTTTGTTGTACTATAGCTGTGTATTGTTTGAAGGCTTTGTAAGCCATATATTGTTCAATATCCATGCTTATTTTGCAGAGCTATTGATCATCACATTAGTTTAGCAGACAGGTATCAGCATTATTAGCATGTTTTATACTATATTCACTAAGAGTTTAGCTTACTAGGTTCTTGTAAACATGTAAATCAGATAAATTAAAATGTTTCTAAAAAATTATGTAGAAAAATATTTGAGGGTGTTATTGACACAATGGATTCAAAAAAACTTTTTTGATTTTGTGTCCTGCTGTTTCTCTTAACCTGAGCACTTACTAACTCTAACTCAATGAGTTGGCCAAGCTGTAGACAAATTGAGACAGAAGATGCTTCTGCAAGCTATGGTCCCTGTGTAATACTAAGGCTGCAGTCTGTTTGCATATTTAAATACGTTGTTTCAGACAGTAGATACTGTACATGTAGTAAAGACCTATGAGATTCCGGTGAAACAGCAAAAAGCTACAAGTATTGCTACACCTGCTATTGCTGCTGCTGTGCATGCAGCAAAGCAATGAAAATTTGTAGGACTTGTGGAAAAGAATTCTGTTAATTCGTTTTGACCTTCCCAAACACAAACAAGCCAGATTTCTCCACCACAGACCTCTGCTTTGTGTTTGAGACTTTGCTGTTAATTTTACTAAGAAATGGAAGGGTCGGCACACCTTATTCACTGCTTTCACACCTCCCTAGGTGCATGGTCTCTACCGCACAACTGGCGCTAGTTTCGAGAAAGCACAGCAAGAGTTTGCAACAGGAGTGATGTCCAACAAAACTGTACAAACTGCTGCAGCCAACGCCGCATCAACAGCAGCAACCAGTGCAGCTCAGAACGCGTTCAAGGGTAACCGAATGTAGAGAAATGCAGAAGTCATTACGGTTCTCTTTGATTGTTCTTTATATTCCGGTCACTTATTATATTCCCTAAAAGCCTAGAACAAAATACACACAGCATGTTTGTCTCTTCTTCAGCTGTGCATGGGTAAAATGGGAAATGTTTGGTTTCTTCTATTATAAATTTATTTATTTTTAAAAAAGATAATTGTTCTTTGCCCTTCTGTTATATGTTGCTATCTCTAACATAGAACCTTCCGTATCTTATGGGAGACAAATATTTCAACAATTGGCCTGAAAATTAATTGCAGTATTTAATGTTCAAATAAATACATTAGGAATTTGGAGTTTTTTTAGTGGTTCACTCTTCTGTTTTTAAACTTCAGGAAAGCACTTTGTATCAATTATATTTGCTTGTAATAACTGTTTTCCCTATTTCTAGTGTAAGAAGTGGGGTAGACTGAGAGACGTAGTAAGTTAGGTTTGGCTGATACTTCTGCAATTTCAGCTGCTGCTGCTGGAGTACAAATACAAGTAGGGTAAATGTAAATTCTTTCTTTTTTTTTTTTTTTTTTTTTTTTTTTTTAGATAAGTTTTTTGATATAAACCTGTAAGCTTGCATGAATACTGTTAAGTTACTCAATCATGTTTAAGTAGTGTTTTGGTCCAGAATTTACCTGCACCAGTTTATAGGTTTTGTTTATATCTATTTTCATGGAGTATTCTCTACCTGTGAGAAATGACAATGGTGCATAAACATTCTTTGTAACAGGATGTGTAATGCAATGTACAGTTTAAGGAAGTTAACTGATGGTTTAAATCACAGACCTAAATGATTATATATTTACTATTTTTAATTTCAATATTCATTTCTTGGAGTAATCATTTTGCTGGGAAAGAAATGAATATTGACATTTCGAACACTAGTTTTTTGCCTCACTCCCTTCTTTTACATGCAGTGATATTTTTGTTGTGCTTGAGGTTGTTTTTTTTAAGTAGATTTGTGTTTGAAAGTGGTACTAAATCTCTAGCCTTGTCAGTCACTCTGTTTACTGCTTGTCCAAAAGTCCAAATATACAGTATTTAATTTTCTAACAGGAATATTGTCTAAAATCAAGCTTTTGAAGCAATGGCATTTAACAGATACTTGAATTCATTTTAACATAACTCAGCCATCTCTGTGATTTGATTTAAGCTGAAAATAAAAGCTTCCTAACTATTTTGAGTTGGAAAAGTGAGAAATATACATCTTTCACAAAGTCAAATGTTAACGCATTGAACTGAAGGCCTAAGAGGTTAAATTGGTGCAGTAGAACTGAACAGTCAGTCATGCTACATACCATCACAATGTTCTAGAGTTCAATCAGGTCTTAATATAAATGTTTCTGTCCTTCAAAGGTTATCTGATATTCCTTGATTGACTTGTGAGTCTTATGCATAGTATTTGGGCTGTTCTTTAACTTTTTTTTAGAAAGTGAAAACAGGATGGACCAAGTCATACAAACTAGTGAAATATCACTGTAGCTGAAATTAATTCAGCTCTTAAGAAGAATCACGATTAGTGAGAATCAGTCGTAAGCTTCCGAGGCCCCTCTATGTTCTGAATATGGACCGACCTTCACAGATTAAGTCTTTTTCATTACAGCGTATTTATAATAACACAATAACATTAAAAAAACACAAACTTATCTCAATCCCTTGATCAGTATTACCATTAGTCTGCATTAGCCTCCTTTCTTTTATTAACTTATTTAAATCCAACCTGAATTTGGATAAATGTAGCAGTTTCACCTATGCTGAAGGTCATTTTAACAAATATACTTTCTTCTAAATATTCTCTGCAAACTTAAAAGCAGTTTGGTTAGTTTTTACTATACAGGGGCTCTAAAATTTTACACTACTAGACACTCTAGCATTGAACTTAAATTTGCGTGGGATGTTATGAAAAGCTTTCTAGACAAAATAATTCATTTTCTCTTGAGAACAGGTACCACACTTCTAGCAGTACATGATTGTTCTTTTCAAAATCTTTTTAAATTTGAGTGTTTTATCTAGGAACTGTAATATGGATTACTTCTGAATTTAATTTAAACAGTTCTCTTGGATAGCTCTTGAGTATGAATCCCAGGGACAACATCCTTGCAATTAAATTCAAGTTTAAGATTGCATAATAGCGTACATTAGCATAATATATTATGGAGGAAAAAAACAAACAAACAAAAAAAACAACTTTCAGAATAAAACCTGAATTTGGCAGGTAGATTTTTTTTCCCAAATATTTAAACATTCTTTGAGAAAACAGATTTAATTTTCAAAGTATACTGAATGCTGATTTCTAATGTCATGGGTTAAATAATACAGATTTAAACCTCATATGTGAAATTCAGGATTCACGTACACATGATTTGTTAAACCAGAAGTCTCTGACACTTTGCAGCCCAAAAGGGACAGAAAAGTTTGAGTGTAGCTTTGGCAACAGACGGCTGATGTTTGTTAAAATATTTTTTACTTAACTAAAATGAGATTTTACAGTCTCTTATTAACTATCAGAGTATGGCATCCACTTCAGTTGTCATTTTGTAGTATTGTGGCAAATCGAGTACAAAGTATGAAGTTTAAACACTGGAATGTCAGTAGTCATTGATATGTAATTTAGGAGTTGGTTTTATTTATCTGGGGATGTTTGTATATTTTGTAAATTACTAACAATGCTCTGCCATCCTGGTGAATGTCATGGTTCTGTACAAACACACTTCTTCTGTCCCTCTGTTGCATGTCTGAGTACTTCAGAAGTTTTGTATATTTATTGTATTAACACAGTGTCATAGAATAAAAAAAATACTTTTTTTCCTGGATTTTTGCTCTGTATAGTTTTGAATGAAATAGGTTTTTTTCATTTGAAGTTCAGGATGACACACAGGGCGGCTGATCTATGTAAAAATCTCACTTGTTTTTTGTAATTCTGTATATAAATGCTGTAATTCTGCTTAAACAGGAAAGTAAAATGTCCACTATCAAAATTATACAGTAAGATAATCAGAATTAGCTTACTCAGATATTATGAAGAACGTTTAAATACTTGCAGCCTGCTTACTTGTGCTGTAAAGTTAGAGAGTTAAAATTTAAACATGTTCTGTCATTACTGAATGAAATTCTGCAGCTATTAAGTGAATCCTAAAACATTGTTGAAAGTAAAATGAAGTTGCTGAAAACAGCATTGGTTTGGTACTGTCTGTTTTCCTAATTTCTATTGAATTGACACTTCTGTGTCACTGCTGTCTTGTTTTGTTGTTTTTTTTTCCTTTCTTCCTGAGGCACTATTTTTTTGACATGATATTAGCTGTAACACTCACTCTATAGTACTGAATTTATTTCCCAGTTTTCCTTGAAGGGCAAAATGAAATAATTTAGATCACTGTGCTGTACTACTACATGCACATATCATGTAGTAGTGAAGTTCTTCATTAACTTAATCCGTTTCTTTGTAATTTACAGATCTAGGGTGAGAGTGGCAGACTAAATGAACAATTTTTGAATTTGTTCATGAATTTGCTCTATGTTGGGGAAGCAAGCACACACAGCAAACAGCACAGAGCAGAGAAATGTGTTTAGAAATAACTTAGTGATACTTATGGAAAGATACTTCTGTCACACACAAAAAAAAAGTCATGCACCTAGACCATTCTAATTATAAATTATGAAGAAGGCACAGTGGATCACATAATCAGAAAAGTAAGTGTTAGGTTTCACTCAGTTACAAACTAAGTAGTACATTTTGAATGTATTTTTCCATACAAATTAATTTTATGCCTACAAATAGCTTTTATTCTCATCAGTGTAAAAAATTAAGAAATAGTTCAGATATCTTATCTCAGCAGCAGAATACTAGTTTAACTTCATGCTAGGCTTAAACTAGATACCACGTCTCACACAAGTGAGGAAAAAAGGAAGTGTTGCTGGGAGGTATGACTTTAGGATCATGCTACTGTACATTGGTTTGTGCGGGAAAAAAAAAGAAATTAATTGTCTAGCTATTTAATGAAAGCATATACGGCTTATCCAAAAAGTTACTTTCATTGGATGACTAGGTAGTCATACGAGGACAACACTTCAGCACAAGCAGTTGCTGTGGAAAGCATCGAGAAGACCAGGTTTTACTCATTTGTATCCCATGTTTCAGGAAGGAAACCTTCAGCTGGCAAGATGAGAAATTTCAGAGACTGATTTTGATGTTGAAGTTGGAGGTTGAGTTATTAATAGGCATTGTGCCTGGAACAGGGCTAATGTACAACCTGGTTTAGAGTCCAGTTGCGTGTGACCATTCACTCAGTTTTTCTGTTTTACAAATGTGTCCATTTAAAACTGTGTAGAATATGCTGGCTAAAGCTCAGTCCATTTTGTTTTTTTAAAAAGAGCTGTGTCTGACCAGTCATGCATTGTCTGAGCTGTAGACATCGCACACATGCCAAAGCACATGTTGCCATGTTGTAGTACAGGGCTGTTGGCTTTTCTGTGCATGCATTTTTGATACTCAAGAGAAAAAATATATATCCTGTTTTGGGTAGTGAGGTGATTTTTTTTGTCCAAGGTAAGCAACCAAACAGAAGTAGTTGGATCAATTGAGAGTAGTTGGAATAATGCAATTGAACTTTTCTTACTAGCTTTTCTCAGAACAAAATAACTACTGATCTTACTGCAGCAGAGTGGTACTTCAGTCTGGTTAGGGTGCACTGATTGCTACTCTCTCAGAATTTCACTTCTGTGTGGATACTGTAAATCAAAGAAAAAGACTTTGAAAACAAGTTTTCAATGAATCATAGGAGCAGGACAATGTCTTTATACACCTGTCTCTGGGTTAATAATATATATTCACTTTCTCAATGCATCTGGAACTGAGGAAACAATTTACCAGAACGCAGCAATCTATGGGAATTCACACATTTTAAGAATTGAACTCCCCATTTCCCTTTACATTAATTAATCACTTTGAAAAAAAAAAGAGATTTTTGCTATACAAAAAGTGCAGATTGCAATTTCTTTCTACAGTTTTTTGTTTGTTTGTTTGTTTTGTTTTGTAGAATGCATTGTGTATGTACATGTATATATATACACCTGCTTTGAAATCCATAAGGGCGTCTGAAGTAGTGATTCACTGAGTAGCACCTATCCTCTTTTTTCTGGACTGTAGGTTTCTAAAAGATAAGGAAAATGTTTCAAGTTTTCATCAAGAACTACTTTTTGGAAGTTCATAAAATGTCAGAAGCTCAGTTCAATCTAATTGATGTCAATGTAAATTCAATAGAAGTTGGCCTTAACAACTTTCAGAGAAAACAGACTTTCCAACTTTTCATTGAACTACCAAAAGCCACTCCCCTGGTTCTGCCATAAATTTGCTTAGAGTGCAATATATAACCTCTCTTTAGGGTTTGTCAAGTTGCAGGTGAAAAGTAATATGCATCATAGCAAATGCTATTTAAAGGTCTGTGATTAAGCAGTTTTTGTTTTATAACTTTCTCTACCCCTCTTTTCATGAGAAAGGAGCTACAAGTGCTTAGTAGCAAAATGAAAAACGTCAGACGTATTTAATTAGAAAGTCTCTTTAATGCAACTGTATTGTATAATGCATAGCTACAGTTTCAAATCACATATTTTTTGATCAGTAGGTGGTAATAATGGTTAAAGTCAGTTAGAAACCTAAAACACTAATAAAATCACTGGGCTGGGCTCTTAAATGCTATTAAAGCTACAATTAAAAAAAACTTGCTCTGGTTAAGCATACTTAATATGTTTGAATTAAGATAGTCAGACTCTTGTTACAGTTTGAAAAACTCACATTTTAATTGAATTTCAGATTAAAAAGTAACACAGGTACATCATTCGTGCTAACAAATGTACATAGTGGTGACTCAGAACCAGAAAAAACAGTACCACAAATAAACCATGGCTCAAAATCTCATCTAGCTGGATTGGCACAGCATCTCTTCCTGTAGAGAGTGGCTGTGCTGTATATGTTGCTGCCATGATCTGCTTTTGTTGGGATCTGTCCTTCCCTTGTTGTAGGCACCAGTGCCCACAGCTTTCAAGGGAGACTAACTCCTCTTCATTTATGACCATGAGTGGCAAGTGAGACACTCTGATGGGGGATAACAATGCAAAATTGAAATGATCAGGATGAAAAAAGAACTTAGACTCCAGAGAACTTTATTGAGTAAAATAGATACAAAGGTGATATAGACAAACAGTAAATAGCTCAGTAGCAATGTTTTTTGCAGTGCATAAATAAAGCACATGAAGAAACCTTGCTGAGCGTTTTCAGCTTTTAGATTGTATTTTGCCAGAGATGGCTGCAGTTTCACATTTCAATTGTCTGTATTACATAGATCTATTTTAGATCCCTCTGGAAGGTTTTTTTTTTTCTTAAATCTTTAAGCTACTGTTACTGTTGTATTCATCCTCAAACTCTGAAATTCTATTGCATTAATCTATGCTTAGTTTATCCACACCATCAAAACTTCAGCCACTTCTTCCCTGGGAAAGTCCCTTTCCAAATATCTTGTTTAAAAGCAAAAACTATGAAAAAAGACATTCCTGTTATTGCACATCTCACACAAATTTGTGTATATATATATATATTTAAATATGCTACAATTAAAAAAAAAAAAAAAAAGTATGGCACTTTACAGAATATAAGTTTAAAAAGTTGATCAAGCCACAGATGTTTGAAGAATTCTTCAATACCACAAAAAAAATTAAACTGAAGAAATTGGCACACAGGTTTTAAAGAATCCACAGCAAAGTCTTCTAGATCCTATGCAGTGCATATACTTTAACAAGCAGTTACACTCCGCAGTCCCCCTCATGAAATTTATTTAGCTTTAAGCTGAATAATCTTTTTTTGTTTTTTTTGGGTGGTGATGGGGCTGGCTGGGGGAAACATCTTTGAAAGCTGCTGCTGAGGTGACATTCGGGAACAACTTTAAACAGCTGTCAAATTTAATGAGTGCACCCTACATCTGATAAACTCATCCAGAGAAAAGCTGCAATATATACCACCTTATCACTTGCTAGAAAAACAGAACCCTGAGAAAAGAAATTCTATTTTTTTTCCTGTATTTCTTCCCAGCCTGTCTTCTATCTGTGCTATGTAATAAACATAAATATCTGTGCAAGTTAGTTGATCATGCTGCTGCACACCAGGGTGATAGCATACCAGAAACAAGCAGAAAAGCTGTTTTTTCTTGGTTACGAATGCAAACAAAAGCAAAACATGCCACTGAAAATAATTCCTTTGTGTTTTAAAACCCCAATATTAAAAATTTTAAGCCTGCTGTAGATCATAGCAGAGCTTGGCTAGTAATGTATAGTAAGGTTGTTCATGATTTACATCTAAAGCAAAGCAGTATATGCCCTTCATACCTTTTGGAAAAACTGACCTTATTCTGGATAATCAAGTGTTGAAGCCAAAGCAGCATTTTCCTCAATAATATAGTTTCAAGACTTGGCAGTGGCAACATTGACATTGGATTGCTACCCACCTAAGACAGGCTAAAACCATAAATCTAATTTGTAATTCATTTTTCACCAACTTACAGGCTACTCTTATTCTTACTAGCCCCTCTTTTCCCATTACACTGTCCACAAAAGCACAACTGAGCTAATGCCCCAGCCGCAGTAGTGTGCACTCCAGTAGAGGGCTCAAGAGGAACACCGGAAGGCTGCGTTGTACAAGCCAGCAGCTGTGCTAGGCTTCAAGTACAAGTAACATGCATGCCCTTCACAGGGTACGTTTGTGTGTCTAGGAAAAAAACACGAAAAGCACAAGTGTGGACAGGGCAATATGGCTGTGGGTGTTTTTTATTTGTCCTCGGACACCGGTTTTCACTAGTAGTTTTGATCTGTTAAACTAAATCTTGCTTTGTGCAGCTAGTTGGCATGAATAGTTTAGTTGCAGACAATAACTTTGTTGTTTTGTTGGTGGTGTTATGTTTTTAAAATGAAATATTAAGAATAAAATTACCCGTTTTAAAATCTAGACTATGGTGGAAGTGGGCTGCAGCAACAGGTGCATGCAAGAGGAGGCTAGATTAAAACAATCCCTTTTTAATATTGCCAGAAGTTAATCCTGGTTTTTGACCAGTGGCTCAGCAGTCACCTCTGCATCCATCTGGCATGTGGCTTGAACACGCACTGGGCACTGATGTGCCCTGGCTGGGCACTGAAGAGCTGAGCCTGCTTTGCTGCACAGGTCAGCCAGGCCTAGGCAGCATATGGGGGGCACAGCAGGCACTGAAGGGGTGCTCCAACATCGGGACTGCTTGTGCTCGCTTGTTAGCTCATGGCTAGCCCTGTGCTTGCTGTAGTGGCTGCTGAAAGAGACTTGTATTTTGCGTCACCGGGGAGGAGCAGTGTATGGAAATTAGTCTTCTACCTGCAGAGTAACAATTTTTAATATCTATAAATAGCTAATGGCACACTTTGATAGACTGACCCGGCGATAAACCTGAATCTCTGCTCACATTCTACAGTGAAGTGATAGAGAGCATCGCTATTACTGGATGATGTGAAACATTACTACTAAGTAAGATGAAGAATCTAAAATTCACTTAAATTTCATGAGAATTACTTCTCACATGAATTCTTCCCAATGCTCATATGCCACAGTTGCATCATTCCTTTTTTTTTTAAATACCTTTAAGATTTGTTTTTATAAGTAGTTCTAGTAAGTGATGGGACACCACAAGTAATGCAACCAACTGCCTTTGAGAAAGGAATGTCATTTGTGGCAAGGTCTGTTTTATTTCTGCTGATTTAGTTGGAAAAGGTTCCATACTACATGTGGTTTAAAAAATGGGAAAAGATCTTCCCAGCCATTTAGAATTTGGCATGACTTCCTGAAAAATTTAGATTTCTTAAGGACTCAGTTGGCTCTGGGACATGAGACATACTGATCTGTAGACTATGAATGAAGTTTCACTGGCAAGAGCAAGAATAATACCGTTGAAGTCCAACATTTGATCTACGTTTGTAGAAGAGTCTTAAGCCCCATCCCAGCTGTTGGCATTCACAAGATAATGCTAAGCTGTGCTGTGGGGAATTATCATCTGCTTGGGATTTCAGGGATTTCAAATAAAAGCAGAGTAGCTGTAAAAATACTTTACTGAACATACGGTAAAATGGTATTTCTAACACTTATCAGAGTCAAGTGAAAGCCAGTGTAACAACAGCTTCTGTGCATAGTCTAAACCAAAATAATTTACCTGCTAAACAACAAGGGGCATGCATATTGTGTTGTTAGTTTCAAGCTGAAGAAAGGGATTCAACTTTAACTGCTTAAAGATTAGTGTAAACTGTCATGTCAGCTTTGCTCTCTCCATCATCTTAACACTTCCAAGAAGGCACTGTACTTTCAGGAAGTTCAATATCAAAAAGCACCTCAGTGAAAAATATGGTACCAAACCAGGTGGTGGTGAAAAAGTCACAGATGAGGGGAGCCCTTGGAAACAAAGCCCAATTAAAATAGGCTTCTCCTCTGTATACGAAAAAATGTGCTGGCTTTCATTATTTTAAATCCAGATTCTTCAAAGTGACCAAGGTGGGCAAGGCAATCCGATCTATCAGAATTTGTCAGTCTTAACAATATCCCCAATGTATACATGATTCCTCACATCCCCAATCTGATTAGTATATTCCACAATGTCCTGATAACATAATGAAACTAAAAAATTCGCAAGTATTTACATTCTGCTTTCTTAGAATCCTTTATTTGATCCTCATTGCCCAGCAAAGAAGAAAGATCATTTCAGTAGTTCAGGGCTGGACTGCATGGGGCTCAATCACACAAACGGTGGAAACTGGTAAGTAGATCTCCTTATCCAGTCAATTATACTGAAAATTAATAACCAGGCACTGGTATTTTCTCCACTGGAGTTAAAGGAGGCAGATAAGGTTTTTTCCTTCTTCTATTTCTTCTTGCACTTTGTCACTGGATGTAGCAATTTCAGCTTGCGCCGAGAAGACCGCACAGACGAACGTCAGAACAGTGCCACCAATAGCAGTGTAGAAAGCCCAGCCCAAGGAGCAGTCTCCTAGTTTGTAAGCAGAAGCGTAATGTCCACAATAGCTTATTGCTTTCTGGCATCCCCAACCTGCAGGGTAAAGTATCAAGCCTAAGATAAGGAAGAGGCCTAGAAACAGAAACAGAAAGAAAAGACAGAAGATTAACAAAAGATAAGTTTAACACCAAATGAAACACACGTACAAACAGTTATGACTACTAATAACTGGGGGAAGACAGCTCTTTCATCCACCTTTCCTATTTGTACTTCCTTTACTAATTGTACTAATGCTAAATTGCTGTAGCACTTTGCAGCATTTTATTGAAACCTGGAACTATCCTACATTATATGGATATATATGGATATACATATGATAATGACCTTGTTGTTAATTTTACTCTATGTATTCCTTCCCCGTCGTTTGTTTTCACACATTACTGTTAGGTGTACAGAGCTTGCAAACATTTGAGCATCTCTACATACTGTTATACTTCCATATTTCAAATACGTACAAATGTTTGCATCCACTTAACAAATTTTTATTTAGCTTTATTTAGTCATTCATAAATGTTTGTCCTTTTCCTCTGGATTTGTCCTGTTTATTTTCTTATCTGGAAAAATCAGTCTCATAGAAATCTCCTTACATGTCCACATTAGGACGATGTAGAAAAATCATCCAGCAATTTCAATAAGCTTCTTCTGCAATGAAGAGACTCTGGAGTCAGCCACTAATGAACGGATGTAAGTATCCACTGCCAGTGTGTAGGTAACACTGGGCTCTTCTAAAGAGGTGATCGGCTGCTGCACTTACACAGGAACTTACACAGGAAAGAAAGTTTCTAGCAATGGAGAAGCGAAAGTCTCAGCTCCTGATCGTAATAAACCACTTGAACTTATTTATTGCACTTCTGGCTGGAATTAAAAAGCTCAGAGGAGATGTTTTGCTCATCTGATTGTCTCTCTTATTGATAGTTTTCTCTGAGGACCAATCTTTACCTAAGCAGTGAAGGGCTTCATTAGGAAATGAAAAGGTCATATTAGAGTCCCTGTACACATGATGCATCTTTGTACAAAGGTTAGAGCTTTAATCAAAATGCCTAGTATGCTAGAGGTTGTAGTGCTTTCATGCAAACTCTGCTAAAAATCACAGCGAGTTAAAAGCTAATCTCCTTCCTACAAGGTACATAGCTAAACATCAAGGCAACACATAGGTATTTACATTTGCTTTCTACTGTTTTCTTTCAACTTTTACTCAGAAGAACAGGAAGAATTACACAAAGCAGTTTTTGCATAAAGACAACCAATTCATCCAGAAAATGAATACAGCCTTCCAAATCACGTAAGTATTACACCTGATTTATTTGTCCTGCACTGTAAAGCCCTTTATTCAGCCTGGCATCTTGAGGATGATAGCAAGCAAAGGTATTATCACCATCTATAAGTGAGCTGAAAGTTGTGCTTTTTATTTGTGGCACTGGTTCATTCCTAGATTTCATCTTATACCAGACTTTCTACTGGCTGATGAAACAGAAAAGTCTTCTTGTTTTCTGTACTAAGAGATTACCAAGAACAATTGTTAAGACTTGTTCCCATCTTCTATGCAGCTAGAACAGCCCATTCTGCAGTACATTAGATTCCCTTAATTGTTTGTTTAAAGAAATTCAGCCAAATTAAAAATAATAATTCCTAAGAAAAGCTGAGTCCTTGCTAGTAAGCATAGAATATACACAAAATGCAAAAACATCATCCAACTGTGTGAAATTAATGTCTGTAAATGCCAGACATTTCACAGAAGTCATTAATCCAGTATTTTTCTAGTGATGATAGAACAACATCGGCATGAATGAACTAAATGCCACTAGTTTTGAGGGCAGCAAAATCTGCTAGTAAATGATACCCATTCTCTTTGAAGGGATTTCATCACTGTTTACATTTGAGAACCAGCGACAGATTTTGTGCAGTGTTTCCTGTCTGATTGGCCTAACTACATTAAGTGTAAAGCATTGCTTTATCTTGGACGGACCTGGATAAGCTGTGCTTTCATCCTGCTGAGCCCAGCAGCCATTTCAGACTAAACACCAGCAGTTCCTCTCCTCAATTCATCACTAGTTTCCTGTTCAGCGTAACCAGCATGACTAAACAATGTATTTTTCTGACTGTACATTATTAATATGTTCCAGTTGCCATTTTCTCTAATGATCACAAGCCCTTTGTTAGTTAAAAATCACCAGCACTGAATTACAAAACCAGGCCTGAAATGCCACTGTAGCTGCTGCTGCCAAGGAAGCTTTTGACGTTCACTACCCCATCACTAACAAACCTGGAGGTCCTGCGTTTAACTACAAACTAGCTTCCGGCTGAGTCACAGCAGGACTGAGAAGTTACATCCACCTCTTTTAACCAAAAATAGAGTGCTGAATGACCCCTGAAAGCTACTGTTTCACGAGATGTATTGCCCTGGTTGAGAAGCCACTACCCAAAACTCAGCCACCACCAAAAGGCTGCAGAAGTCAAGTGTAGTCATCAGTACGTTACTGAATTCATTTTTTCTTTTTTTTTTTTTAGAGTACAGAAAATTCCTAAAGAAATGTTGAATGCAGCCCACAATTGGATAAACTACAGCCACTTTCTCAGTCAAAAAGATCTGGAGAAAATTTAACTGTGACCATGGCCACAGCCCAGATTTTCACCTCTTTGTCCCCATCCCCTCCAGGTAGCTAACTTGTGAATCACATGTTGGCCTATGGTAATAAAGGGGGAAAAAAAAAAAAAAAAAAAGTTTTCACCACTGAACCTCCTATCTACTCAATTTCAGTGCAGACACAGAGCTTCTGAGAACACACCTCACTATCACTAATATTTTACGTCATTCGTAATTTCAGTAATCCCTGGTTCCTACTTGTTAGGGAAAGCTGATAACGATTATCCAATTAAGCCAGTTCAGCACACGCACAACAGAAATGGCACTCCTTGACACCGACTATCAGTGAGCAGAGAGGCATGGACACCTCATCCTGTAACCAGCTCAAAGCTCCAAAGTGCAGCGGTGGAGCTGTGCAGGGTTCAAAGGTACCCTCCTGACTCTCCCTCCCCGTGGAGGCTGCCCAGAAAGGGAGGTTCGAGTAAAGGACGAGGAGGAACTTTGTCTGCTGCTTCCCAGTGACTACAGAAGGGATGGTCACATGCTGCAGAGCTCGTCTCAGCGGTTCCTGCAGCTTAAGCAGAACGGATGGAAGATTCTTAATCACCCAGCCCCAGAGCAAACCATGGTCTATGGCAGAAGTCAGCTCTTCACTGTCCAACCACCTGTAGCCAGAGCAGTAACTTCAGAGGCCAGAAGAAAACTGCTCTGTGCTTCTGGACTCACAGACACAGAATGAAGGAAAGGGAAAATGCCCACGTGGAGAGAACAAGGTCAGATGTATCAGTGGTAGCAAGGGCAGGATGTTCCTTGGAAAGCTAAGCTCTGCTTTACACATGAGAAATGGTTAAATGCAATGTGAATAGTTCAGTCTCTGCGTGCTCTCACCTCTATCCCAAGGGCTGCTGCACAACCATTTTAAGCAGCATGCAAAACCCGCAGGGGTGTTTCTGTGGCTAATGCCATTGCCTTGATCTACATCTCACACACATGCAAGCAGCTGCAGTTGAGCAAAAAACAATTACAGGATAGCATCTGGCCAGACTGGTAAATTTTCAGCACTGATTTCTCATGCTAGTGTCCACAGGGCTCAGCCTGGCCAGGTCCCTTACAGCTCCGCTTAATTGTCTGAGTCTCTGCCTTTCTGTAGCCCGCTGCTCAGTCCCTGGGGCTCACCTGCCTGCATCTCTCCTATTTTTGTTACTTATTCACATTCCTGCAGAGCTTAGCAGCTCTGCTCATAGTTTCTGTCTCCAATAGCTGACAATATCCTTTTCACACAATGCACGCAGAGACAGGGAGCAAGGAACAAGCGAGATGACCCTGAGCAGCACACTGGCAACTGTTTCATCACGGCCATAGCCTCCCTTGAAACAAGACAGAGGGAAAATGAAGATTAACTGGTTTCCAGTCATTTTTGGACAGCACAGGGCAGTGTAGGGGTACTTGGTTTTGTTTTCTGAAGCGCCCACAGGAGGATGGTGCAGGAGGGCATGGAGCCAGGAGCAAGTGAATGAAAGGTGGCAGCATTTGTCCTGGAGCTAACCAGGGGCTGGAACAGGAGCCAAGTGGCTCGTCCTTGGCCTCCATTCATAATCACAGTGCACAGGGACACAAGACCACTTCCTAGCACAATCTCCTGATTCACGTAAAAGAATTTGCTCTCTGGATCAATTAACTCTTACAAGTCTTGAATTTGACTGTCACTCCTATGCTTGATACGTTTAAATATTCCTTCTGTATTTAATCCACATGTTGCAGCTTTATAAGCCGTTTAATGCTGTAAGTCAAGATTAAAGCACTTAAATTTTCATTAGTCATAGAAGTACAAAGCTCATTTCTGTGTTGTATAACCATGTCAGCATAATCTAATGAAGCAACAATTATCTCCTGTCGACAGTTTGCCTTAAGACGGATCTGGCAGGAGGACAGTAAATTATAATGATAATGATTTCATAATAAATCATTTTTTGCTTTTGTCCCAGTGTATCTGAACAGAAGCCAATCTTCAAGGCAGAATCAAGAGCAGAGAACAATTTTTTTTCCTTTCTGAAATAAAGTTTTCTGCAAGGAATACTTTCAGCTCCTGCCGCTTAACATACAATAAATTAATTTTAATTCACAGCCAATCTACCTGTGAGTTACCGCTGCTTGTTTCTTCTGCTGGGAGGAACAAATTCATTCTGAAAACATGACACGAGGCTATTTTCCACTGCACTTCTATGCAGACTTGCAGAGCTCAAGCATGCTCTGTTGAAGACTTCACCCCCTCTCTCTTAGCACAGCTGCGTTGCAGTGGGTGCAGCATTACTTACATTTTACTTCTTGTTAGTTGTTGCCAGCTCTACTATGCCTTTACTCTTAGGATTCCTTAAAACAGAGGTCTGAATCTAGGCTACGCAATGCAGTCAGGTGCTTATGAAAAACAGCAGAAGTCTTATTTAAAAAATCTTTTTATCCAGATAACTCATCTAAAACATCTTGTTATAAGTCTGTCAGCAGAGAACATCTTCCCATGTTTCACTGGAGGGAATTTGCCCCCACAATGTTATGTTATCAATTCCAAGTCACCTGCCTTCAAAAAGAAGCCTTAAGAAATAGAAAATTTAGATTGGATTTAGATTTTGTTAGGATTATTAGTCTGTTCCTGATTACAACCTGGACAACCAGTTAAACACTAGCCCTTCTATGTTACAATTAAATAAAAGCAGCTTCCTCCTCCTAAACCACCGGAGTAAAACCACTTCTCATACTGAGAAATACCAGTATGAACATGACAGAGTGCGTTGCTGTGAGGAAAAGTTTCTGAAGACAGTTCAGTAATGATCTTCTGATATGAAAAACTTTTTTTGTTGTTGTTGTTGTTGTTGTTTTTTCTTTTTTCCCCTTCCTAAGAGCCTAGAACTGCAGCAAGCAATTGTTTCTGCTGGTTTTTACACTCTGCTGTACTGTTGCTGGGCTAACATCACTGGACACCAACAAACTGGTCAGTCGTGACGGGCATGTGTATGTCACGCCGCATGCTGGGGGTGAGAGCTGCGCAAACGCTTTCTCATTCCATCCCTGGGATCAGCCCTCAAGAAAGGGGTTACGCAGACAGATGCCTGTTTAGATAAGTGGAGGCATGCTATTTAGTTTTGACAGTCTCCTGTGCAGCTGCTGTTGTGCCACATTAAACAACAGTGTATACTAACAAAGCCAATTTCCATTGCAAATCCTGAAACTATCTTCTCATTTCCTAGCAAAATGAAAAAAAGAAAAAAAAAAAAGAAAAAAAAAAGGTTTTAAATGCTGCTGAAGAAACAGGAAATTAAGCAGCTGTGATCAATGAGGTGGCAGTGCAACAGGCCCCCACAGCGCAGGCACAACCCAGCAACAACATTATTTCAGCGGAGGAGGAGAAGGGTGAAGGCAGGGAACGATTAGCCTTGTTCAACACCACGCAGGCAGTGTGGGCAGCAACTCTGCTTGTTCTCCTCCTCTGTACAACCACAGCAAATTATCGCTTTGGTGCAAGGGCTTGCCACCATCTAGGACAAATAAACCTGCCTTTATAAAATCGGGGCAGTACACTACCTTAACCCAAAGAGGCTGGTGCAGATGCAAGCAACTTCAGTGACAGCCACCACACAACAGACACCTTCATGATCACAAACGTTTTGGCAATCAGCTCTTAATCTGATCAAAGTCAGTGGGGTGGGCTCAGGGGAGCAGGTAGTGCCTGCAAGCTGCAGCCAGTGGGGCCCATGCCCTGTCCCCAACCTGCCACCCTCGGTCTCCCTGGATGGGGGCCAGCAGCCCCGAGAGCAAGTGGCTGGCAGCTTGCTCTTTTTCATGCAAAAAGCAAGGGGAGAAGCTCTGTGAGGTGTGCAAACAGGAACCTGAGCACGCGGTAGACGATGTGCAAGACAGGAGGTAGAGGGGAAGGCTACGGGTGAGATGCTGAGGCTCTTATGACTATTATGTATATTTTGCTATCCACAGGAAAAGCCAAAAAGAAGTCAGTTTATAAAGCCTTGATGTGGGTTGCTTTGGCAGAATGACAGCATATGGGGGATTCCTGTATGGGGTTTGGGGTGGCTTTGTTTTAATATTTTTTTTCCAATAATGGTATAACATTACTGCTTGGTATTCTCTCTAACAAAGTGCAGCTTGTACACTCCTGCTTTCAGGAGAAGAGGGGGACAAATTGCATCTCATTGTGTTTGTGATGACCCCACCCGTCACCCAAAAAAACCCTGCTCCCAGCAAGTCGCCCAGAACCCCCTGTTCAGCTCCATCCTCATGTGGGGCAAGCACAGAGGCGCAGCCACCAGGGCATCACGAGTCTTCAATCTGAGACAGCCAATAACAGGTTTGAAGCTACCACATGATAACTAAACTGTGGATGGTTAAATTCGGGAGGTTCCTTAGCTAGGAAAGGAAATACCAGGCAATGTCAAATATTCCGTCCACGAAAAGCGAAGGAAAAGACCCAGCACGTTTCACAGCTCTTGCTGTAACCTCTTCCACCACTGTCCAACTGGCTGCTGCCAGTGCCCTCAAAAACATGAATCGGTTGTGCTGAATCAGCAGAAAGGGAAAGAAAAACACCTCGTGACCACGGCTCTGTAAAGGAGGCCGAAGCAACAATTTGCCTCGGTTTAAACAAAGAGGTGAAAGGGCTCTGAGACATTTTTTCATTCCGTTCCATTTCCTCGGTACTGACCCCGCAGTGCAAGCAGACCGCCCTCACCCCTCTGCCCGCCAAGGCCGAGCTGCTTTCATCTTTATTTTTCCTGTGTTCAAATGAAAGCACCGCCTCTGTTGCATTTGGATATTCTCCTGCAGGGTTTGCTGCCTACATACAACAGCAGCAGCAGCCTTGGCTCTGATGCCTGGAAGGAAATACCCACCACAAGGGGATCCCTCCTCTGTTTCCCTCCCTGCCCCTCGGGGGGCAGCCAGCTCTCTCCCAGGGCAGCAGGATGCAAGGGAGATGCAAAGGCGTTCCCAGCATCCTGCCAGCACCACTACAGGTAACAGACCTTTGTGCACACACATGCCCCAGTGAAGCATTTCTCAGGGAGTCACATGAGGGCCTCACACTGAGCACCATTTGATGGAAGGGATGTATCTTTGCTAAAAACTCCAGCTGCCTCACTTTATCTGTGAAGACCTGAGCATTTACAGTCTGCTGAGTGTCTGCTCATCCCTGTGAGCCCACTTTGGTAGCACAGGAGATGAGCTGACCTCCAAATCTAACCAAACACTGACATCTTCACTTTATTTCTTTAAAGTTACTAATACCGTCCCTCAGGCCCAACAGCAATTTAGCACTTGAACTCATTTTCCTTCCCTGGCATACTCCCTCTTGCTCCAACATAGCAGTCCCCTTAGCTTGAACTTTCAGCAGCCAAGCGTGTATTAGATGTCACGCTGGTATTTGGCCATGTAGGTTACAGGAAGCACTATACCGCAGACAGCAAGAGTGGTTCAGACCGTCAGGATTTCCATTAGAAATACCCTTCTTCCCCCAACCTCCCCCCCCCCGCCCCTTTTTCTTTCTTCCCACCCCAAGCATTCAGAGCTCTGGCATCAGAATAGAAAAATCCTAAGCTGAATCCAAGAGGAAATATGCTTTTGAAAAATGCATGCTCTGCACTTCAGAAAGACAAACAAGAAGTTCCCTTGCCATTGAGGGCAAAACTGCTCTTGCTCTGCTTTGCTACTGCCCAGCAAGCCACAGCCTCTTGTCACCCGCAGGCAGCCACGTGAGTGCACACAGTGCTTTCCTTGCTCGCCAGCTTGGCCCCTTCTCTGACACAGCATCGCTTCTTGACAACATGCAGTTGAATATCCTAAACTTCTCTGCCACTACCACAAGTCTTCACATCACACTTGCCTCCACTGCAGCTTGCTCTCCTCCTGCTCCACCTCTGAGGGATGTCCTGGCTGCCCTCCCGCTTCCTCCCCACAACTCCCAGTGGCCTCCTCAGCTCCTGCAGCCAGGATCAGTCCCACACACACACCACAAATTCCCCGGAGCCCCCCAGCCACCCTCCAGCTGGATCCCCCCCACCAGCAGCTCCTGATCCTCTTTGCCTTCAGATGGTTCCCATCAGGCTCTGCTTGGGTCATCTTCCCCATCAGCCACCCGCCCACATGGAAACGATGACCAATACGTGCAGCATGCTGAACTCTTTCTTAGTGCATGAGATGTAAAGATGCAGCTGGCTTCAAAGCAGGTTTTGCATCTTGGTGTTAGAAAACTGTCCAGAAACCTCCTTGCATTTGAGAGTACAGCTCTTGCAGCTGAACTACTGCCCAGGTTCTGCATTAGCATCTAAGAGGGACCCACAAGGGAACACAACCAGTAACAGGAGAAGGGATGAGCTTAAATACGAGTTAAAAATAATAGAGCATAGAAAGGAGAGAAGAATGAACAGAGGAGAGCTGAGAACAGAAAGCGCACTCACTGGGAAGAGGCTTCAGTGTTTGGGCCTGAGCAGGACAGGTGCCAGGGGAAGCCAGCCTCATACAACAAGGCGGGAGAACCAGAGGAAAAGCTGGACAGCAATACAAGGGGTGAAGTATGAAGGCAACCTCCACACAGGGTGAGGAGAGAAGAACACTGAAGTGGGATGCTGACATAGTCTCATGCAGGAAGAAGCTTTGTCACCTCCCCAGCCATGCTGCAGGAGGAACCACCGGCGGGCGATAGAGGGAATCCCAAACTTGCAGCATTTGGGCCCCAGAAGAGGAAGTGTGAGGAAGGGACAAAGGGAACTCATCCCTGCCAGCTCTCTGCCTCAAGACTGGGGGGCTGGTGACGTGCAGGGTGAGCCGTGGGGACAGCCCCATGGGTGAAGCCAGCTCCAGGCACCGCATGGCCTCACGGGCTCTTCCAACGGAGGTGCCAGAAGGCGAGGAAAGGTTTTTTATATCAGCAGCATAAACAACGTTGTGTTTGGCTGGCTTGGGCTGCATCCTATGCTGCTCCCACCCTGCTTATCTTTCAGTTATATTACTTAGCACAGGGAAGTAACAAAGCCCAAACAAAGCTTGTAAACATACATAATCATTGAACATTTGTACCACAGTGTATCAGTAGAGGATCTCCAATTAGTTACTTCATAAAACTAGGTGTTTACTCTGACAATCTGCTTTGAATTGGTTCTTATCAACTACTGCATATTAACACGCTGCCTCTTCTAGCCCCTAATTCATTGACTGTAAAAATAGAATACTTTCCCCCAAAAGACATTTGAATGAAAGTCTGCATGGACTCCTTGCTGCTGGGTAGTAATTATCTATTTAATTACCTGGCTCCCTTCTCTGCACTCTATTGCAGGAAAAAGATTCTTTTCCAGATGAAACAACCTGCAAACATTTCCAAAACCAGGATCGCTGATTACTATTTCTACACGTCCAGAGTGAAAGGTGTGTAGAAAGATGTGCAGCCTGAAAACAATTGATACAAGGTTGTGCTCTATTACAAAGGAATTACAGGATTTCAAACAGCAGCCATGTTTTCTTCCTTTATAACCTTTCATTTAGAATTTTCTGTAACAACAACAAAAACCCTCTGTGGGCCAGATATGTACATGGCTCCTTCCCACTGACCTAAATGAGAGTTTGCGCATTTGTCCAAGGGCCGTAGCAGAAAAGATGTGGCTTTCTGTTCTATAATTTCATTGTAGGCATCATCCAGGTCACAACCAATGTTGCTAGACAGAAAAGATATATCCGGTATCTGTTTTTGTGTTTTCATGATGAATTCCAGGAATAAATTAACTTGGTGTATGTTTTTAATTATATTAAATATCCACAGCAAAGATATAGAGATTTTAAATGCGATTAAGTCTGCAAGATCCTGAGTTCCTGTAGATGACTCTACTGTGGGTGCATCTTGTCTTTGAAAATGAGATGTTTGACATACTTAGAGATATTGGGTTGATATACACTGATAAACAAAACGATTGTGTGAATTCTTTTCCTACTCTTATTTAAAAAAATAAATACATTACTCACATTTGAAAGAATGATCTTAAGTTTAAAACAATCAGGCAGGGCTGTATCAAGTTGTTCTCTGGCCAGGGCATTAGTCTAGATATCATAATCCTCATATGGATTAACCATGCCGACAGCTATCCTTCTTACAACATGCTTGCGTGTTTTCCAAAACTCAGGGACTGAGAAAGTTGAAATTAACAGCTGTGATAAGTCATAAGAAAAATACTTTCAACTAAGTAAGCAGATGCTGTAATGCTACTGGCACAAAAGTAGCAGTGGACCCAATAAAATTAATCTTGAGAAAACGAGTTGCTAGCCACAAGACGCCTGGCTGCAAATATTGGCAGGCGTATTTCTCATAGCAACAGTTTCAGTAATGCGACCTTTCAATTACCCAGTTTCATGCTGTGTCATTTATCTGAATTATAAGAAAGGAAGTGCTTCTATTCTCAGTGCAGCTCAAACAGGACTTCTCTATCCTCTAAAATATAAGAAATGTTTTGTCTACCATATTGTTCAATGGTTCCCTTTACAGGCACAGCTGGTCTGATAATAAAACCTAAAACGTTTTCTCACAAATAGATGGTCTCCAGAACAGCTCGCTACGATAAGAATCTACTTGCTGTTAGCTTTCATGTCAGACCACAGTCTCCTTGAGATGGCATCAGAACCATAAGTCTGGTTATCTTTTCAACAGACCCAAGTACGATGAGCCAAGATTTACTCAATGCCACTAAGTGATCTCTCTCACACAAATACACCTCCAACAGAAAAGAAGTAACGTAATCTCTTGAAGAACAGGTTTCATGGATTATTTCTGAAGTACAGGGTAAGAAAGCAAGGAGCTAAAACCTTCTACTGGCTATAATTCACACTACAAAGACATTTGTTTGTCTCAAGGGTGCTGACAAATTCTGTAACCCAGGAACAATTGCATCAAGACATGTAATTTTTACTTAAAGGCCATCCACCTGCTAATTCTCTGCCATCACCTGAGCAGCATGAGCCAAGAAAGGGATCTAACTCTAGCCCCACAGCACAAACGTTAGGTTATGGGTAACACCAAACAACCTGTACGCTTTCACACCGCAGCTGCACGAAGCTGAGGACGGCAAGAGCCAATGCCACAGTGCTTTAGGATCCAGCATTGGCCGTGGTACATAAAGATGGCTTCAGCCCTCAGGCAGCCCAGAGGAAGCAGCCGCCTCGCACAGGCCCGAACGCCCAGCCCTGCCCCACCTGCCCAGGCACACCAACATGGAGGCCATGTTCTGCACCGGTACAGGTTCAAACCTGGACTCCTTATTCCAACAAACAAGACCAAACTCCTGGTTCTTGTCTACCGAAAACAGGTCATTTCAATTCAGAAAGTGGTTAAGAGCACCACCAAGAGGGGAGGCGGAGGTGGCTTTGCTCACTCCCACCTTCCCCACGGGTCTCTGGGGGCAGTCAGTATCAGCAGGGGACCCCTCTTCTCCCTCTGACCACCCCACACACTTGCTGTGCCGTGTGGGCACCCACACACAGGACAGGCCTCCCACTGCTCACAGAGAGTGTGGAAAGCCAAGTGCTGGTCTGGCTGGGCCTTTCCAGCTTCAGTTCATGCTATGGTCGCTTAATCCCTGTCAGTCCAACAGAAACACGATATATCTAGAACCAGTACATCTTTTCAGGCAAAGTACAATGAGGACAGGGAAAAGAAAAGCTCGCTGGGCTCCATAATTGCTGCTGAGCAAATAGGCTGGCCAAAGGAAGGGTTTATTGTCAGGTATGACTTGTCAAAGCTCATGTCCTTGAGGGAAGCAGCTTAGCATGAAATCCCGGAGAACAGGGTGTGTGACTGCAGGCTGCCACCTCCGAGGTGGTGGTATTTGCTCTCACCACAGACGTGAAGAGCCTGGAAAAGCCTTGGGTCTATGGAAAAGTTACTAAAGAAGCAAGAGGGAGATGGACTGCCTTAACATGAGAATTAACTTTGCTCTCTGCTGGTAACAAAGGAGAGAAGTTTTTGTTACCGAAAGAAATTCATGCAGAGGGAAAACACAGAACAGCAAACAAAAGAAACACTGGTCAGTTCATTTTGGCACACAACAGGCTGCAATCCTGCTGCCAATGTCAATGTATTACATGCTGTGTAGCTATAAATTTCAGCTGTGTTTGAATAAACACCAGCATATAGAATCGCTTTGGGTCTGTCTAATGAGATTTCCTTGTAGGGACTACAGAATTGGTATGTTTCTCCAGCTGAGTGGCACAAAAATTAAAATTGTTAGTTGCTCTCAAAACACACATACCTGCAATCCCTTGTAGCAGTCCACAGACATTAAAAATACTTTTCTTCATAATACTCTGCACACACATAGTAAAAACAGACACAAATGCCACTGCGCAGAGGATCAGGATTCCCATAGCTAGGAAAATAGCGGTCGCCTGCCAGAACCCACTGGCAATCTCATTGAAGTTTTCGGCGTAAGGACCACAAAGCGTGTCTCGTCTAGAAAGCTGCATGTGGGAGATTCGTGTGCAGCGCCCATAGATGCCCAGTGTTGGATGGTAGGGCTCCTGTGATCCTCCTGTTCTGTTGTCCATGTCCTCAGAGCTTAGTGGCTTGGCTTTGCCGATCAGCCAGTCCGCACTCATGAAAGCAATGAGCTCTGCAAAAGCCACGACAATACTCAGAAGAGTCCATAGCATCGACCGACACGTTACAATGACATGACACATATTGGTGTCCAGTGCTTGTGATCAGTGCAGTTGGCAGTCTTAAATCCAGGCACGAAGGGGAAAAAATTAAATTAAAGCAGAGAAAAGGTACCCTAAGGAAATCACTGTTGCGGCTCTGCTTGCTCTTTCAGTTCTCTCACACCAGCCAAGATG
The DNA here is from genome assembly GCF_965140915.1 of Aythya marila. Taxonomy (NCBI): domain Eukaryota; kingdom Metazoa; phylum Chordata; class Aves; order Anseriformes; family Anatidae; genus Aythya; species Aythya marila. The sequence goes on along the minus strand of NC_139080.1, from coordinate 24,850,528 downwards.
AAATTTCTCAGGAGAAAAAGTGAACTGCTCAAAGTTTTGCTAGCAGTGTGGTCATTTGTTCTCGCCGTTTAGTTCCTCCTTTTTTCTTTCTCAGACGCTGAAGTACACTTTTCTCTCTTACTGTTCATACTGGCACATGACGCTCCGGGCTGGCAGGGCAGGCTGCAGGGACTGCCCACTGTTTGACATCACACACCTACAAGAGAGAGAGACAACATCATCAGAGAGAAAAAACCTTCGTCTCCACCCCCACACATCCCAACAACAAGCTGGAATCTTGTGCGGGTCCAAACCGACACACTGAAGCTCTCACAAGGGCCCGTCACACACAGCCTGCTGGAAACCTCCCCATTTCATCCCAGGGGGGCGATAAATATCCCGCAGCCCGGCTGTACGTACACTACTATCTGCTCGGTCCCGTCCCACCGTGGCTCTGTGTCTGCAAGCGAGGTCTCCGCAGTCGAACTGTCCCACCCACTCCCCCCAGCACGCCCACATCATCTTCCTCTGCTTGAAATTACCAAGGTTACTGGCAGCGACCCAGCAGAGCTCTCGTACGTGTTTAAGCGGTTTTGCAGCCGCATAGCTGGGCTGAACGGCTGCCCTGCCCTGCTGGGGGTCTGGGCAGGAGGCACGGGGCGCACTGCGGGGAGCCCCTCGGGGACAGCCCCTGCCTGCTGGGATGCGGTGGTAACATAGGGACAGAGCCCGGACCTGAGGGAGGGTGTTGCAGAACTGGTGCACCGTGAGGTCCTCCTGCTTTAAAGCCAGGATTTTGCAGCAGTGAGCTGCCAGCAGGCCTGTCGCGTCTCATTGCGAATGGATGCTGAGACTGGCAGCCTCAGGGTGACTTGCACTACTGCTAATGGAAATCTGTGGAAAAATGTCCTGGTGACCTGGTTTGCCGGTCTGCTACAGGCTCCTTCGTGCCCTCCATCCACCCCTCCTGCAGCCCTCTGTGGGCTGGGACTACAGCAAGATATTCCCCAAGGGCCTTCCCTTTCTTCTGCCTTTGAACAGTAGCTGATGACATTCCCAGAGCTATACTTATCTTGGTACAAGAGGCAATCGGAGATCATTACACTTCTAACTCGGATCCAAATATCTTCCTTAAAATAACAGATGGATCAACACACACGCCTCTGTGCTTGAACTCAAAATGTGTCGCTTGGAAAAATGGGGAGAACAGGAAATGCACTCATGTTATCCCGTCAGCGATGGGAGCACGGCACTTTCAAGTTTTACTCACACACACAAAAAGCATACCAGCATTCAACCAAAGGCAAAAAAGTGCCTCATTACTACACCTCTGCCAAATACAAAGGGCTCAGCAAATAGCAGAAAAACAGACATTCTCTTCCTTTATGCTTTTTTTTTTTTTTTTTTTTTTTTAGCTTTGTCAAAGAGCAAGGGAGTTGGTGTTCAATTTCTTAGGGGTTTTTGAGTTCAGTGGTTGAATCTTAGTCCCACTGAATGCAAAACTAAAAAAAAATACACAATTTCAACAGATTCAGAATTTAATCCAGCCATTTTTACTCTGTCCTACACTAGGAGTAGTGATTTATACATAAGATCTTATCCACATTACTCTTCTTCTAGATCTGTTTCTAGATTCCTCTGGGCCTTGAGGATGTATGGAGCTAAGCTGCCACACCAACAACTGGATTTTGCCACCCTTAGTTCACTGTTACCACACTGCCTGTTTTTCTGATGGATGCTCCTGCTTCTTCCTGGTATTCTACATAGTGCTTAGAATACCGGGCACAATCTACAGCTTTCAGCCTCTCTATTGCTGCTAGCTAACTAGAGAAAGACATCAGAAAGCACCAAAAAGAGTGCATATCTGGCAATCAGACAAATAATTTCATAGGCTTTATTAGGTTAATTATGAAAACTTACTAAATTACATGTTAAGAAAAGGCAAAACATACTTAGTTGTGCTTTAGCTGTGCTGTGATAATAGCTCTGCTCACTTTATGTTTTTTCCCTGGAAAATCTGGGAAAATCATGAAGTTTTCAAGCAACCTGACATACAGATGACTCGAATACACCCTTTGTAATAACAGAGAACTGAAGTGTCAGCCTGCCAAAACAAAGTTAATTCTCTCAGTATTTCCACTTTAAATAATAACTGGAATGTAAGAAAAGCATACATTCTTCTGATGTCAGCGGCACAATTAAAGAGAATTTAATAAAAAACATCTTTATTTTTAAGAAAAGTTCCAAAAAGCCCTAGAATCTGTATTTTTGTGCAAGCATTGCTCCTGTGTTAAATCCTCATCTTTCTAATTAAATCTGCTTTAATCAAGGTGCAAAGGACAGCAGCAGAACACCTATCACAGCTCTTACAACTCACCCTGTACCCACATAAAATAATAAAATACAGTTTATTGAATGTAGAGGAGAACAAAGTTCGTGTGTATTTAAGTATGTACATAGAAACTTAATATGAACACAGGAAGTCATAAAGACATGTTTCTGGTAGCAAATGTTGGATGCATGGTTAGAACCAGGAGGAAGAGTTCACACCATTACATTCTTTTCCATTTGAAATGCAAGCTCAAAAATACATTGTGGTAGCATTTTAGAACAAAGTACCTCCAGAAAAGTCACTGCATGAGTAGAACTGCCTGGTAAAAATGGTATGGAAACAGTGCCAAATCTCTGGACTTCACTGGGACTCAAACTTCCCAGTTCTGCTGTGTAGCAAAACTTCAAAGCATGTGAAAGTTAGTAAGTGTCACCAATAATGACAGTTCAACAGCACATACTTAGCTTTCAAATGAAACATTCAGAACTCAGCTTTTCCTAAGTAACTACCACTTTATTCTGGTATGAAAAGCATCTCCAGAGACACCCATGATTATTCACAGGAGAGCACCTGCGTAAATTAGTTCTTGCACTAGCGATAATCTTGAGCGTGACTGCCAGTCCTGTACACCTCCTTTTATAAGGAAGAGGACAAAAACATGCAAGGAATACAGTGCACAGGTCAGAGGAGGGGCAGGGGGCATTTCTAACTCGTGAGACTTGGCAGAGAAAGGTTGCAGATGAAGCACTGGAAATAATTCACAGTTCAGTCATGCTTGTGGAGTCAACCTTTTCCTTCCTACATGCACCACCTTGACTTTCCAAATGAATTAACCCATTTCTTCAATGACTCCAACAAAATGCATGCACCGTACACCAAACTCTCTCCAGCTACACACTGCATTAAATAGCTGTGCTTCGTGAAGCTGCCCTCCAGCATGCTGCTCACCCCTTTTTCTCCCATTTTTGCTTCACAAAAGTTCAAGCTAGTCTACTTTCAGGCTGAAAACTGGCTGTTTATTCCTCCTCTCAATTTCCCAGACCTTGATGATTTTTTTCCATGATAGAACTGCATGTTCTTCACAGCACGCCACTCAACATCCACTTCTGAGCGACTGTCAAAATATTTGTTTTGACAGCCCATATTCAAAATATACAATGGTTGTTTAACCCCACTGGTATAAACTCACTCAAATCAATACTCGTTGAGGAAGCAGACTCCTTGTTTTAGGATCACCCTTTACTCTTTTGGGCGTGCCCCTGTTTTTACGGCCATGTTCTTCATCTGTGGGGGTGAGTTATTTAGTGCAGTGTGTAGCTGGGTTGGGTTGGGTCCCAACAGTCACCCCACCCCACCACCAGCTCCTCAGTTAGCCACTAGAGCTCTTGGATGCACCACAGAAGCTCTCTGAGCTAAACATGCATTTTTTGTTTTTTTTGTGTGTTTTGTTTTGTTCTGTTTGTTTGTTTGTTTGCTTGTTTTTTTTTGAGGGGAAAGGTGTTTTAAAATGTGGTTCATTTCAGCCAACCAGTTCATACTGTACCCTTCCAAAACCACTAAGACAGCAGCAAACTGATGCTGCAGCAGGAACAAGGGGCAAAAGGACCTACAGATGATTTTCAATGCTGATGTTAACATATCTGGAAACTTCACCCCTTCACCATCAGTCTCATTTACCCTGTGTTCCCTCAACCATGCTCATGGTCAATCTTGGCATTTAGTGAAGTTTAACAGTTAAAAGATGTTAGATCCTGACAGCATCCAATGAAGATAAAACTGAGTTCCTGAATGAAGGGGAGAAAAAAAAAAAAAAAGAAAAAAAAAAAAAAAAAAAAAGAAAGAAAGAAAAAGAAAACGTGTATTTTGGTTCCTTGAGTCTAACGAACAACTCTGACAGCCAGATATTATGCCTCAAGTTATACTTCCACATATGTCACTAAGAATATTTATCTGTTGCCTTTTACTACAGAACATCTGTAGTTAGGATCTGGATAGGCTGCACCGATGGGCTGAGGTCAACTGCATGAAGTTTAACAAGGCCAAGTGCCGGGTCCTGCACCTGGGGCGCAATAACCCCAAGCTGAGCTACAGGCTGGGAGAGGAATGGTTGGAGAGCTGCCAGGCAGAGAAGGATCTGGGAGTGATGGTGGATAGTCGGCTGAATATGAGCCAGCAGTGTGCTCAGGTGGCCAAGAAGGCCAACGGCATCCTGGCTTGTATCAGGAACAGCGTGACCAGCAGGGCTAGGGAGGTGATCGTCCCCCTGTACTCAGCTCTGGTGAGGCCGCACCTCGAGTACTGTGTTCAGTTTTGGGCCCCTCGCTACAAGAAGGACATCGAGGTGCTTGAGCGGGTGCAGAGAAGGGCGACGAAGCTGGTGAGGGGCCTGGAGAACAAGTCCTACGAGGAGCGGCTGAGGGAGCTGGGCTTGTTCAGCCTGGAGAAGAGGAGGCTCAGGGGCGACCTTATCGCTCTTTATAGGTACCTCAAGGGAGGCTGTAGCGAGGTGGGGGTTGGCCTGTTCTCCCACGTGCCTGATGACAGGACGAGGGGGAATGGGCTTAAGTTGAGCCAGGGGAGTTTTAGGTTAGATGTTAGGAAGAACTTCTTTACTGAAAGGGTTGTGAGGCACTGGAACAGGCTGCCCAGGGAAGTGGTGGAGTCACCATCCCTGGAAGTCTTTAAAAGACGCTTAGATGTAGAGCTTAGGGATATGGTTTAGTGGAGGGCTGTTAGCGTTAGGTTGGAGGTTGGACTCGATGACCTTGAGGTCTCTTCCAACCTAGAAAATTCTGTGATTCTGTGATTCTGTAACATTGCTATATGTTAAGGAAATAAATAACATCTAATTTTCTGAACTAGATAAAGAAACACACTTGCCTCCATTTTGCTCACACTGCCAAAACCAAGAAGTCAGAAGCTGATCCAAATTATAATATTTGAGTAAAAATTTTGATCTCAGAGATGTTGAGCTAGAGAGAGAGTTTTGCTCTGGCATACCATACAGATAGGAAGGAACAGCTGCAAAGTTCAAATCTGAGTCAATCACATACATACCACTGCTGTTTATTTTAAAAAAGGTGTCCTACAAGCAAGGCACAAGACTTGCAAGTACCTTCCAGAACAATGTAATGGACAGTGCTCAAAGCTTCCCTTATGGTTTTGACTGGTGGGGGCTCATACTAAACCCTACAACTCAGTTTTCACCCTTCCCAGCTTGGCTCTGTCAGCTCAAGAGTGAGAATAAATCATCTTTAGATAAGTGGCTTTTGGCCTGGCTTAAACAAACAACTGAATGGAAGGCCACACAGATTGCTGAAACAGTCCCAGTTTGTAAAATAAATCCAGGCACAATTAGATCTTTTCTTCTAAAGGTTGCTATAGTCCAAAATACAAGTATGCAGAGGAGTTTCTAGACCTTGTTTACAAAACACAAGCTTGAGCATCTCATAACCCAAAATGTGCAAGTCCTGGAAGCCTGGATTCTGCTTCCTCTGATCATTGTTCGTTAGCACTTACAAACACTATGAGAATGCTTTGAACTACAAGAGTGGAAGTAGCTCCTATTTATATTGATTTTGCAAACTTGGTATTTAAAACAAACAGAGAGAGGCTCACACACTAAGGCGCAATCACTTCTGACTGTCTCCCCAGTCAGGTCAATGTGAGCTGGCACTTTATGCAGCTCCCATCCTTAGGTGTTGCTGGATAAGCACAGGGTCAAATGAAGGCTCACCCTGTCCAGCAGGGCGAGGCAGCCCTCAAACCACAGAGCCAGAAGGGACAACACTTCAGGAAGGAATGTGGGATGAGCATTAGGGATTATTCATTTTCCGGGTGAGTGGTACCTTGCACCGTGCTTTATTGTCCCAGGGACTGAAAATGAAAAAAAAAAAAAAAAAAAAAAAGAGGACAGAATAATCCACTGAGAGATAGTAGCAACAGAGTGAGAAGGAGGAAGAAAGGGAAGGAGGAAGAAAGCAAGAGAAAGAACAGTTGTCATGTGAAACAGTCCCAATGCCACTTCTCCTTCTACTTAGTCCCCTTGCAGGACCTGTGTTCCTGCAGGAGGAGTTGCCCAGGAGGAAAGGTCAAGCTCCTGCCATCTTCTGCATCTTCAAGCAGGCAACCAGACACTGAGCAGTGTTTCTCAAGAGATACCACCAGGAACACCAACTCACATTGCTAAAGGGCCCTACGTACATTTATAAGTGACCTGCAAGCATAAGAGGAGGTACATTCATCTCAAAAGAGAATAGGGATGAGCATTAGTTCTTAAGGAAAGACAAGATGTCACAAAAGTTACGAGTAAGTTCTCTCTGCATGCCATGAGGAGCTCTGCTGTCACCAGTTTGTGGTAAGCAATGCATACTCACCACGGGAAACACCTGGGTCAAGAAGAAAGGGAACTTAAGATACTTCAGTGTGTCATTGTTTTACTTTGTTTTTTAAATGCAACAGATTGAGTCATCAAAATATTCAGTCAGATAACAGAACAGGAGCAGGTGCTTTAAAACTTAAGTGGTTGCACAACTTCAGTCAAACAGCAGAAAATAAGCAAAGGATTCCCTCCCCCTCCATCCGGCTTCATATTTTCATCAAATTATTTCCTACTAGAATAACACTCCTTAGGAGGAACAGAACTTTTTACCTGAAGAACAGAAAGCGAATCTTTGACTAGTCTTTGCTTGCGAATTAAAGAGAGCACACATTTCCATATCATAAATATTTAACTGTTATAAGCCTGCACAAGCATATTAATGAGTGCATTATTGTGACAGATTGTTGAAAACGTGCCATATTCTGCTCATAGACAGACATGTTCCACTAGTAACAGACGGAATGCTGACAATACATCATGTCTCGATCCTGTTGGCATGATGTAAGATGTGAAATATAACAAATATTTTGAAAAATAGTTCAAACTCACTAAGTATCACAGTCAAGTCCATGTTTCCTTGTCTTTCCTTTGAATTACGTCTTGTTTATTCCACTCTTTTTCTACGAAAGACAGAGCTTGTAGATATGAAATCTGTAACTGAACTGCCTACCCCTCACGTGCCAAAAAGCCCAAATTCTATGTGTCAACAAGTTTAAAAAAAAACACTAACAATGACGGCTGTTCTCATGAGACAGTGTGAGATAGTTATTCCTTGCCACCTTGCAGGTAGGTTTCTTCCTATCATGCTGCAGAAAATGCCATCTAATTACGGGCGGATTTGTTTCTCAAATATATCACTGTAAAAGAAATGAGTATGAAACACTTCCAACTTCAAAAAAAAAAAAAAATCAGTTGAAATGCACTATTCTCTTTCTGACCTCATTAAAAGCTGTGGCAAAACTCCCACTGACTTTAATGGGGCCAATACATCGCTGAAAAATCACTAGAAGAATGAGAGTTTCCAAATTTTCATACCAGCTGCAGGGGAGATTTAAACACAGGACTCATTTCCCTCTTTTCTCATCCAGACAAAACTTTGCATGCTGCCCCCCAACTGAGAGTAGATCAAATAACTTGGATTTCCAACATCTCCCCTGAACTGCAAATTCTCAAGCAGGAGATTTGTTCCATCGCTCTGTATTTATTGATTTACAAAATTCCTTAAACCTACAGCCATTACATTATGTTTTGAAAACTTACTCAAGATCTTTTGTAATTCCAAAATTTATTAAAACTTATGAGGTAAAGAAAAGCTAATGTGTAGTACTTCCATTGTTGGTATCTCAAGAGAAAATTACACATCACATAAAAAATCATCACTAAGGGAGCAATCTTGGCTAGAATTACTGATAGCCTAACTGCTCAGGAATTCACCAACTGGGAGTGGAATTGTGAGTTTCCTTTCTTACTTTCCTCACTAGGTCACTGAAGTCTCAATATGCAAGATCCTCATCTGAAGCCCCCTTTCTTGGTCACCTGCAATGTTACATCCATCAAGCAGAGCCAAATATTCACTGTGGTATAATCACTTCTTGCAGCAACTCCTAAGTACAGCTTCTAAGGAGTTATTGTGTGTGGGGTGAGGGGAAGAAGGAACAATTAGGAGGAAAATGGGAAGTCATAAGGAAAATACTGCTAATTTTTGGTACCAAACAAAACCTTGCTGTTTTTGTACTAAGGGATTTTACCTTAAAAGGAAGCTAGGCTTTTGCTGTCCAAATAGTTAATAATTTGTACATGAGCTACAGCATCAGCCCAAAAAAACTTGGAATCCGTGCTTGTTGTAAAAAGCAATTCACTCCCATGAGTTCACTGTGACAGAATTGGAACTACTCTTCATAATTTATGAATATTGTATTAAGATATTTATTATAGAAATATATTGGCTATTGTTTAATAAGAGGCTGGTGAGAAAAACAGGCAGGAAAGGAAAGAATGACTTGATTATGCCATTTCTCAGCGAATTCTGGAGAACTGCTTATTAAAAAGACAATACTTAGGACAGGAAAAACCTCGTGAACACAGTAGATCAAAGACACGAGGACTGTGTAGGAAGGAACAGTCTTTCAAACTGAAGGGAAGAGAAGTTGTTTTGGACAAACAAGCTGAAGAAAAAGCCACCTATTGAAGGTGTCTGCTGAAGTTAGGCCAGCATGGGACACAATACTGGGCCCCCAATTTGCTTTTAGGCAAAGCAGATGCCCCTGCAAACAGCCTTGTTTCCTTACACAAAGCAAACACCACTATAATTAATTCTCAAAAGGAAGCTGGTGCTGTGAACACCGTGGTGAACACTTAGCAGAATGACTGCAACAGTCAAATATCTGCAGCTTGAGGACTGTACCTGAGGAACTGGAAGGATTCTGTGACTCAGGTTGTTCCAGTGTTACTCACAGCTTATGCTTGCAAACAATCCTCCATCTCAGTCCCTCCAGAAAGTCACATTACAGGTGTGGTCTGCTCTCCAGTGTCATGGTGTGCAGGGTTTCCACAGTGTGGAGCAGCCACACCTTCATCAGTGCCAGACCCACCCTGGATCAGGGTGATGCAGCTCAGCAAACTGAGGCATGAGTTACTGCTGGTTACTGCCAGGAGAAGGCACATCTATGACTCATCTGCCACAATTCAAAAATGCTTTCATTCAGTTTCATCTTCATTCAAACTGAAAATGAAGCATCCTTCAAAAATATTCAATATAGACGAGCAGTTCAGCACACTAATATGCAGAAAACGAAACACGTGCCAGAAACATCCTTCTGGAGCAAACATTGAATTTTGACTGTGCACGAGCTGAGGAGAACCACTAGTGACTCAGGAGAAGTGAAAGGGGTCACGGTGGATCAGAGCCGCCATGTCCCCACACACACCTTTGTGTGTAGACATATGAATATCTGGACATCATATACAACAATAAACATGAAAAGGTTCATGAAGATTCTTTTATCCAGTCTGGAAAAAAGGCAGTGTACTCAGAGAAATACACAGATATGATATCTCTGCAAACATCTACTGAACATGAGCTTTAACCAATGTTAATGACTAACTATTTAACCACAGCCAAGAGAGAATAGATGTAAGATGTTTCTGATACTGCATATTTCATAAATTAATAATTAAAGGAATGAAATGTTCAGTTCACTTTAAAATGGAGGCTCAGTGCAAAGAGCTTGGAAAAATCTAGACTAGTAATTCATATTCTGGAAAACTCATTTTAGACCAAGGAACTGGAAGAATCTGATGACTTATTTTAGTGACTGGATTCAATTTTAAAGCCAAGATTAGGCATACTTCTAAAAGCTGAGCCATGTACAATTCTGGCTTGCTTTGTGCATTATGAGTTGTTAGACTGGGGAATCATAATAATGTTTTTCTGTCCTTTAAATGTATACAACTGTGAAAATAATTTTTAAAAGCTGAAAAGTGCTGGAGGAAAAAAACATCTGCATCCTTCTCAACTGCACTTCTTTGAAAATGCTCCACCATCTCTCTGATGATGTTCTGTACACTACAACAGAAGCTGTGCATGGATATGCACATGTGTAAGGCAGGGCTATACCTTCTTGCTATCTAAATACATAGAAAAAAATGAAAGGAAAAGGGCATCACTGCCATCACAGTTTTCCAATTATACAACTAAGTGTGTAGAAACACTGTGAACTAAACCTGAATGCAGCTATTGCAAATCCTGACCCTTTTGGATTTTGGTGTACTCCTCAGCATCATGCATTGTGCCAACAGCTCTTCTTGTACCTCAGACAGAATCCTCAACTATTCCATCTGGAATCTGCAGCCTGGACTTGCTTTCTGGTGTTCCTCATTCTCCACTAATTACAACAAATGACAAGCGATACCAAATGAAAAGATCGTGTCTCCAGAAGTAGCTTCAATCCACCTCATCACTGAGATATAGTTTTGTTATTAACCTGATTTTTTTTCCTACCATACTCACTGTACAAACAATTCCTATAGCAACATTCCACAACAGTCTGTCCATCCTATAAGGTAATACAAATTCACCTACTAAAAGACAAACTTACCTTTACAGCTGGCATGAACTTTTCTCATATTGTACTTCTGTGCAGAATATAACCTCACTTATAACACCTATAGGGGATGCTTCTGCCCCTGTGTGTAAGAGAATGAGGCTATTGGACAACAGCAGATACTCAACAAGGTTAGGCAAGGTCACAGGACAGACCTTCAGGACAGACAGCCTTTCTGTCCATTGAGTTGTGAGTTTTCTTTTTAAAGCTTTCACTCACATTAATCCTTTCAAAAGCAAATTCCGTCTACAAACTAGTGTAAACAAAGCAGCTGATTGTACTATTGCCAAAAGGTGTGAAGTCCTAGATTATGCATCCCCTTGGGAAATGCAAATAAATCAAACTCAAACCTACATATCCGAAGATCTCCCAATACGTGGATAGACATCTGTTATTTAGATCCCTGCATCTCATCAGCTTTAACAATCTGCCTGCTCTGTAAGTTTCAAGCACTTAATTGGATTATTAAAATGATCTTTAAATACACAATTACTGTTAGATCATGTTGTTACACTTCAAGATCCGTATAAACACAGAATTCAGTGCAAAACTAAATGCACAATGTACCTTGACACAGGTCTATCCACTATCATATAGCTTGCTGTTTCAAAACAATTCAAAATGTGCACTGCATTCTGTAAATTGATAATGTGAATTCTCAGCATTAGCTGGGCCTTTAAAATACACAGTCACAATTTACATATTTTATCTTCTGTTTCCTAATAAATATGGTCCTAATATTTATTTTTATCCAAGTCATTTCATCATGGACAGAATTAAGTAGATCTTAAGTAAATAATTAAGTAAATAAATCAGTAACAGCATTTATAAAATGGAGAGAAAATAACATCATATAGACCAGACATTTACGCAAACATTTATCAGAATTTTACTCAGACTCATATCTCACTGATCCACAAAGGTCTTTTAACATCATGCAGTACCAACATTTGCATACATTCCTGCTCACAGTATCTTATTCAACACATAATTCAGTTCTGTTCTGGAACAAACTTCCTAGTTTAGATAGCTGCACGTGTGTCTCTTAGAAAGCTCACCAGATTCTCAAGGTGGATTTTTCACTTCTAATACTGGCCTCAATGTCTGGCAATGAGTCTTTGCCTATTTGGTTATGTCAAGCCCCTAGAATTAATTGTTCAGAAAAAAATATATATATATAATCAAAACCATTTGAGTATAAAATGGAATTTACTGAGCAACTATGCATTTTCTCTTTGTTTGTTTTTCCTTTTTCAGAATGCTTGGCCCTACGATCTCTCACTGTTGAGTAATAAAGCTATGAGATCGACCTAAATCAAGGTGGGTGGGGGATGGCAATAGACTACCTAAACGTGAAAAGGATGGAAACATGCAGGTGGAGAACAAAAGTTCAGCACTATCCTCACTATAGCCAGTTTTGAACAGGGCTGTGTTTTGTTTTTAATGAAGCACCAGTTCATGTACTGAAAATGCTTTTCAATGACTGTTGTCCATTACTGAGCTTCAGATCTGTGACAGTACATAAAATCTGCCTATTTGACGTGGTTATAATACTCTCTATATAAAGTTCAAAAATCTTTGCAATAGTCTCTCCTTACAAAATAACTTTTTATTCTTCCTGCACAAAGGTTGAATCAGGAGATTTATTTATTTTTCATTAAACCAGAGAAAAGATAAGGGAACAATGAAGCTCTTGTTCAGCATTAACCAGTAAAAATGCTTATATAAAAAGCACAAAAGTTTCCTAGCAGATTAACTTCAACAATGGTCATCAACTCAAAGCACTAGAAAAAATAAAATCTGTTGCATATTCAGCCACCCTCTCAATAAATCAAAATGGAAATAAAACATACACATCAAGCTCCTTGCCAGTCTGCAAGCTCTGTTGGATGAATAGTGCCTGCAACACATGCAGATCATCATCAAGCCTGGCATCTTTTGCAACAAAAAGACACAGCTAACTCCTCTTTCTTATTTATATCAAAGGTGATTGAATTCTACCTGAAATTATATATAAAATGGATTAATTTGTGTTCACTGAACACTACCTTTACAAAATTAAGGTGTTTTTTTTTTGGACTGGGGTTTTGTTTTTAATTTTAAACTTTATTGCACTGTCTACAGCGAAAGTTAACAGATCAGTTGTGTGTTTTGAACAGGATAAATTCCAGAAACACACTGGTTGGATGTATTTCATGTTGAGCTAGTTTTTCAGTCACCTTTTGCATTGGGGTGGGACAGACCTTTCCAGGTCAAAAGCAAATAAACAAGCAGGTTGAACTGATCGTTTTGGGTTTTTGCTCCTGGAATCATTTTTGTCTGACCTGACCTGTCAAGATAGCTCAGGAATAAGAGAAAAAGCTCCCCCAGCCTTTCTGTGGCGCATGGTCCATTTTGCAGCCTAGCCAGAGCATGCTGTAAGATTAAACTGGACTGACTCATCATTTGGATAACAATCTCATCTGGACTGAAGCTGTGAAAACACCATGACTTGAGATGATATCATCACTGTTGCAAAATCAAGATTCTTCTGCAGCTCCCCTGGAAAGAGGGTTTCACTGGAAAACAGAAATCAGAGACTTAGAGCTGGCAACTCCTGGGGACTTGCCTAGGGGCTGGCTGATAAATGTGTGCAACTGGGCCTGAGCTGCTGGCACCGCTGCAGGAGCCCCTATTCAGCAATCTGTCCTCCTCACTCTGTGCCCTCACTAGGTCTGTTTGCCTTTTAGGACTGAGATCCACCTCAACTGCTGGCCCTGGTATTTGGAAAACATTTCTGAGTACCAGGATGTGTTAAGCAAAGCTTTTGCCACTGGCTTCATAATCTGCACTGCCACTGATGACTGGTTTTGCATTGCACCTTTTTGCAGCAATAAATTTAAAATGCTGCCTGAGCAGCTCTGGAAGTAGTGCTAGAGAACAGAGCTTGTCTTTTACCAAAATTTTCAGGTTTACCTCCTCTCGATGGGTAGATGCCTTCACAGAGTGCTGCAGGAGGAGAGCAGCAATTGTGCTCCTCCATGCTCAGGCTGTGCATCACTGACTACAAGAACACTTGCATTTGGTTACTGTATGGATTTATCCCATGAATGGAGAGTAACTTTGCTCCTTTTTCACTAGAATCACTAGAATCTGGGGTTGGGGGTTAACATAAAATTATCAGAAAAGCTGGAAAGCACTTTCAAAAGCTTGAGAGGAGTCTGTTTATCTAGGATGTGCCCAACATCTTGTCTCCCAACTGCAGGTTAAAATAAGAAACCACAGGAGTTCTGCAGCAATGTTGCTCTCAATGGCCATATGCTGGAGCCAGATAACACTTCCAGCATGTGTGCAGCCCTGATTCTCTTTGTTATTCCAGAGACACCATCTCTCTAAGGGCTTAAAAGCAATGAAATTGCAATGAAATATGCTGCAAGAACAATAACACATATAGCTCCTGTCCCCAGATGTGGAAAACCTTCTCTGTACCAGATTTTGGTTTCTTTATGAGCTGTTACAATAAGGCTGTATAAAAAAAAGGTACTTGAGAAATTGGTTTGTTTGTAGAAAAAGCAAAAAAAAACAACAAAAAAAAACCATGACAGGTTAGGTTAGATTAGGCATGTATGCCTGAAATGTAAAACTAACATGCTGGTCACAGTTATACCTAGTAAAACAATCCTCTGCCTTGTTTTCAAACCAATATTTATGTTTAAGTTTTTTACAGGAAGCTATAAAAAGAAACAATAAGCAGAAAGTACTTAAACCACAAGCAAATGCAAGGAAGAGATAAGGTGAAATACTAAAAATAAGTCTGGAGCAGTTCTGAGTGTGGTGGGGAAGGAAAGTACCACTAAAATATGCAAATACGGTTAAAAAGGAAAATAAAGAAATAGGAATCAGCTGGTGAGAGGAAGAGTGCAGTGGAACAAAGCACACTACAGGAATGCACACAAAGATTGTTACAGTAACTCGCAGGGGAAAGCTATACATGTAAGACAAGGTAACAGCACCACTACTAGACTAAAAAAAAAAAAAAAAAAAAAAAAAGAGAGCATATGGTAAAATATGAAGAAGAATGATTGAAATGATGGACATGCAGTTGTCTCTGAGACTGATGCATTGACTTGCTGCTGAAAGGCCCACTTGGAAAGCCTATGCTGTTCTGTAATCACAGCCCTGCAGAGCAGCGCAACCACACCACCACTTCTTGACAACACTGGGGAAAAATAAGCTCTGCCTGACCTGAGGCAGGTTTGACACGAGCAGGTGGCGTTGTTTCAGGCACCTCTCAGCTGCAGATGCTTCATACAAATCATGAGTACAAATTATGCAGGGACATGTAGTTTTATGATACAAATGTTAAATAATGACGTATTACTGACCTGATACAGAAAGCTGTAGAACAGCAGATATTGAAGTCTATGCAAAAGAATAGTCAGTGATGGCTTAAATTTTGAAAACTCTTGGAGAGTTTGAAAAAAGTTGAACAGAGATGACTGAAAAACCATAGCAGCGGCTTTTCAACATGGAATAATGTAGCGCTGAAACAAACAAACAAACCACCTCTGCCTCAACTAACGGCAAGAAACAGGACACCCTGAATTCTTATAGGCAATTTTTCTCAGCCTATGAAGAACATGAGATTATGAAAACAAGCCTGACCCTTTTCCATGGTGTGCTCCTTTACAATGAAAGGCTAAAATCCAAAGCTTAAACTACTTTTGTTGTGGTTATTGCTGTTGTTGGAAAAAAAGATCAAGAAGGGTCTTGGTACAAGCAGGCACCATTACCTCACCATGCATCTTAAACTATTTTGTTTTCTGAAAATACCACTAAGACAAGTAGAGAAGAATGGTACTAGGGACAACTTTAATTAAGACTGAGACTGCTACACCCCTTTATCAGACCCCAAACAATCCAGTTTCCTAACAGTAAACTACCATTGAAACTCTTACTTATAGGACAGAGAAGCATTCAAGAGTTCAATACAGTTACTATGATTCACAGAAGATTTTCATCACACTGCAGTCATGCCCTTATGATCATTGAGCAAATATGCATATTGCTTAGAAGACAGGCATTATAAGAAATTTGGTTTTGAAACAGTTCAAAAATGACTGTTTAGCAGCACAATACTGTGACAAATGAGGATGACTTCTTCATTTTCTCTTCTGCTTTCTGAGATATCAGAAAGTCAGGCATTAGCTTAGATTTGTTGGTACTGTACTTAAGTAGTTGTTAATTGCTCAAAAACAAGTTATGTTTTTAGACTAATACAAATGAGGCATGGAAAAAAATAATGGAGAAAACCTCTATTTGCCTTTTTTTTCTTCCCTTCCTTGGGAGACATACTTATCATATTTGCATCAATACTGGAAAAACAGAGGATATTATAACACTACAACTACTGCACCTTCCTTAAAGCATCTACCCTGATTTTAAATACATACTGTAAACTTAGTTCATTATGTGAGTCAGCATATAAGGAGTATACTTCTTAAAAGGAACTACTTATATTTACCTTGGGATAGTGAGGCATTAACATAGAGCAAATTTTTATGTCTGACAATAATGCTACATGTACACCTAATTAAATTCATAGTCATGCTCCTACACAGTATCTCAGGGAGGCAAGTGTTATCCCAATTCTGATAAACAGTTATGCATGCTGTCAAACAAATGCACTGCAAAAACCAGACAGAGGGAAAATAAAGAAAACCCCCACCCACTTTTTTATTCCCAGCCACGAAAGCAAGACATTGAACTCCATTTGACTCCAACAGCAAAGCCCAGGCAACGCTCACTGGGGTGGTGTGGTGGTGGTGGGTGTTCCATTTTGTTTGATTTTGGAAAGAGTTGCTAGAAACATTCTGCAGTGACTTATACTGAATAATATTATTTAGCTCTCAGTTGAAATAAAATTGTGGCTTAAAGCACAAAACAAATAGAGACTGCGACACTGGTCTTTCAGCTGGTTAAATGCTTTAATGCACCCCCTACAGTATTAAGACACAAATCCCTTTGGTTAGTGACATTGTTTGAATTCATTTCCCAGAAGAAATTAATATACAACATCAAGGCTGTAGATATATCAGACTTCTCAACTATCACATTACTTTTGAAATAGTAGATGTTTGCATAGATTTTATTTTTCTGAGCAGAAAGACTTCATAGGATATGTTTAGATATGCTCAATATCACTTGAAAATTCTAACTCCATTGCCTACAGTTTATGAACTCATCGTTTCCATTAGGCTTGCCTTGCTATTTAATCACAGAAATACAAGCTGCTTTTGAGTATTAACATGCATCTACAAATGTAATCTTAGAAACAAAACAACAAACTGACTCAGTTACTATGTTTTCACTTAGATTGTCTGGTATTCAGGAAGTTAGACTGATTAGTAATCATCTGAGAGAGCCCTTGAAATGATGAGTGACCTTTTAAAAGTTCAGAAGAATAAACATGTATCATGAAATCACTGGGAAACAGCTTCTTTAAGAAAACAGGTAGTGGAGAAACTTAGTTGAGGGTGAATTTTTCACTGCTTATCCGTCATATCCTGGTGTTAAGTTCTGACCACGACAAAGGCACCAGCCCTCTCCAAAAAACAGGGATGCTTGTTTTTCCTCTTCATAATTAAAACAGATACTTACATGATAGTCACATTGCTTGTATATGCTGTAATATTGGGAACATACCTACATCAAAAAATTCTTGTGCTGTGTTAAGATATTGCCAACTGGGTGGTTTCCACTAAGCCCATTTAGGAGAACTTTCTGAAAGAAAGACATCTGAGAAGACAATAAAAAAAAATACACTAAGCTAAAACTTACTAAATAGAGGACAACCATTACAACTTCTCACTGCATGGCAGACACTATCTTAAGTAGAGGAGTTCAAAAGGTGTCCTCATAGAAATAAAAGTCAGTAACTGGACATGCCTATAGGAATTGCATACCATAAGCAAAAAGAACTTAGTTCATATCAAGAGTTACCAATGAACTGACACCAATGAAGTCAAAGGAGAAAAAACAAAACTGCAGTAATATTATATTGATGCATTTTGGAACAGCTTTGTTGCTTTTTTCAGCCAGAAATGATAAATGGACAATCTTTTGCTGTATCTTGAGAATGTCTGTACTCGCTCAGATGTCCAGAAAACAGCAGACATACAGATTTGGAGTGTTTCTGGGTGAAAGGAAAAAATGAGAAGAGATCAGAATGGTCTCTACTTCAAAATTGCCCCATTCTCCTATTTCCAGTCGGAACAAGACGATGAATGAGCTTTTGTTTTTACTTCTGAGAAGTACTCGAAGCATCCAGGGATGCGGTCGTAGTAGTAACACAGAACATTACTTAGTTATTTCTTGAAAGTACAACATAAAGCAGCATGAAATCTGAAGGACAACACTCAGTAAGGACAAGTTCCAAGAAAGAGAATTCAAATATATAAACAGAAAGGAAGAACAGCTAACAGAATAAAATAAGTCACAACTAAGCAGCAGTCAAAATTATGACAAAGTGCAGAGAAAAAACAAAAAAGCTAAACTGAAGCTCTGCACTGAAAACTTCCAAATCAAGGATATTACCCAGCAACAGAAAGCAATGAGATTCCACACACTTTCAATGCATCCAATTCATCAGTTTACATTTTAGCAAAAGATGAAAAAAAAAAAAAAAAAAAAAAAAAAGTTTACCAAAGATTTAGAGAAAAGGTGAAGGGAGGCCAGAGGACAGCAACAAGAATGTCCAGAGATCTTAAAAAAGTGAAATATGAGGGACGACCTAAGGAACCTTAATTTATTTGAAAGAATAGGTCATTGATAGGATATTAATGAAGGTAAGTAGTACATCTAGGTTCCCAGAAACAGCATTCACAAACAGAGCTTAAATTCTGAATAGAAGGAGGTTTTATCTAACAAACAATTTTGTCCTTAAATATGACACATCAGCGGATTAGCATCCTTGAAACAAACACTGCTAAACACAGCCGTAAGAAAACAAACAGGAAAAAATAAATCCTGTGCGGGGCTAGCTGAAAGATCACATTCAAAAATCTACGTACGGATTTTTTCTACCTTTCTCCCAGTTTCAAGTTTCAACAAGAGCTACAAAGGCAGCTGTAGCTGTAGTAAGCTCCCATTGCTGGACAGAACTCCAGTAAGAATTGCAGGGTGATTTGAAAAGAGCTTTCTTTCACAGTGCAGTCAAACTTGAGACTCATGCCCTTCACACAGTCAGCCTATAAACTACAGGACAATAAATCAACCAAATCAAAACAGGATGTGCGGGGCAGTTGCTGTGTTTCTTGAACACCTCCTCTGAGATGCAGATGCAAGACACCCAAGGGGATTTGCAGTTACTTCCAAGCCCAGGTGATGCACATGCTCAGAGCAGTCCAGAACTAATTATAAAGCTGAAACCCACAACACAATCTGCTGCTTGGCTTCCTGATGGCATTTGCAGTTTGCTGCAGGAATCTGCAAGAAAAGCTTTGTACACCACCACAATTCAAGGATATTCTTCCTGAAGTTATACTTAACACTAGCAGAGACCTTCTCCACACTTCACTCAATAATAGCTAAAGCTGCAGAAAAAAAAAACTACTTAAGTGCGTGACAGAAGAAAAAATTAACTGACACTGTTGGTTGTGGGAAAAAATCAGTTTGGGTAAGGGTTCCTCCTTACAGCAAGGGGAAAGAAAGTTATTGCTGTTCAGCCTAAAACTCCAGCACAGATTACCTTTATCCACCAAAATTTAAGTTCTGTATTACCACAAAGATTGTTCAACAGTTTGCACCCTTAAAACACATCTTCATCGTGTACAACTTTGCCAAAATAGCAGTTTTGTCTGAAACTTTCCATGCCAGATGCCTGCCTGAGGCCAAATTTTCTTGCACAAGTTTCAGCCAAACAGTTTGGATGTTTCAGAAAATGAAGCCAGAAGCTACATTTTTCAGCATTAGACACTTCTGGTGGCCTTTTCTTCATGAAGGAAAGTCTTTCCTGTCAAATTTCAATTGCCTGTTTAGCTCAATAGAGAAGTAAGATCCGTAGTAGGGGATAAAATCTTCTGATTACACTAGCTGGTGTGTGGCACTGAGGGGTACACAACCACCCTGATACGCCAGCTGCAAGCCTTACCAAAGTTAGTTTAGCAGCTCAAACTTCTGAAGACTGCATTGTCACTTTGCACACCATTCCCTCAGGCCTGAGTCCTGCCCAGAATGCAGAGTCACCATCCCCAGTGGAAAACATGTGGTTTCAATCAGCTGTGCACCGCGGCAGACCAGTGCTGGCATGGGAGCTGAAGACAGGGAGTCGTCTTCTCTCTCTTGACAGTGACTGGGGGCTGCTTTGGAAGAAAACAGTCAAAGAGCTTAAAAAATAATAATAATAATTGTGTTTGTTTGTTTTTTGTAAATCACCAAACCATGGCTGGAGACTGGGTGGGCTGAGGGAATGAAGTGAGCTGCAACATGATGGGAGACTGGACTCCCTGATCAAGAGACAGAAAGGGGTTGTCCCAGGAACCCACCAACCAGCTAAATCAGGAAGAGCAGCTAGGTGTTAACGACAAGAGTTGAAAAAGCACCTGAAAGCATGCAGAATTTATTCCGCATGAGTAACCTAAAATCTGACATTTCCTTACTTACAGTTTTGAGACTGCCTGACAGCATTCTTAAAGCTCTCTAGCTTTGCATCTGCAATGCTACTTAACAGTGTCCACATGCGCTGTTTTGAAGGAAGGAATGAAATTAGATGCTTTAGCTGAGCCAGACTAGCAGGGAAGGCTAAAATTGACCTTTTACTTCCCAGTTCCTGGCTGCATTATCCTTCCACTTTCCTTGACCATTCTGGCAGCCACTGGATCCTTCCATGGGGTGGCTGAACCCACCAAAAAATAACCCAGAAGGAGGGGGAGGAAAAAACAAAACAAAACAGGGAACAACCACACAGGAATCTTCCAAACAAGCAAGTCGGACAGGCTCCCAGCAGAGATGAGAAGCCCCACAGCTGGAGGCAGGAAGGGGGCAGGACCACACAACAGAGAGTGGGTAGGGAGGAGAACAAGACCTCCCCCTTCTTTTTGGATAATGGCCTTCAGCATCACAAGCTAAAGGATATTTATTTTAAAAATTACAGGATGACATATCAAAGCTTTAGCAGCAAAAGTAATGGAGTGATTTGGCTTACCTAAAGCTAAGCCATTATCTTCATTTGTAGACAAGCAACATTTAAAAGAAATTGCTGATCACCTTCTATCTCTTCACCCTTCCCCCCCCCCTCAATTATGGCTCCTAATAACAGAAGCTTGTTCATAGTCACAACTCCAGAGTGACCCACTGAAATTATTTCACTTCAGCAGTGCTAAAGTGACTCATAGGCTTGTGTGTAGTATGCTCCCCACAAAGAGCTCAGCCTTACTGTTTCTCTCATAAATAGGTATGAGAGACTTGTTAGGCTCTGAGAGGCTGGTTAGGCACTGGTATGAGAGACGGGTTAGGCACTGAGAGGCTGTTTAACAACAGTGCCATTTTGTTTAGTCTCCCTTATCTTTCTGTAATTCAATCATACTGGTCGAATTGTACCCTACCCACTTAGAGATTAAAACTGGAAAAATCTATTTTCATTTAAAAAAAAAAAAAAAGTTTTTCTGCGATACCCTTGTGATATCTGAACTTCTATTCAGATAATACAAAGTTTTGAAGAGTCTTGTTCTATCCTTTTTTTTTTTTTCTCCCTAAACAGCCTGCCAAGCCCAGCCCAACCCCAAACCCTGAGAATTCTTGCCAAAATATACATTTAAACCCAACCCATAGAAGGATTGCTGATCCAGGACTCAGCCGTAACAGGTGCTTTTGCAAGTAACAGCAGTCAGGTGGTCAGAGAGGAGGCAACTCTGCTTCTGGACAAGACAGTCCAGCCCTCATTCAGCACCAACACCGAGCAGCATGCTGCTGCTACTGGAGCTGGTGACCCTGTGTCAGCACACCAGAAGCCTCTGGGTCTCACTACACCCTAGACATCCATGAGGGCACCCCTCTGCTTTGAGAGACCCCCAGTGTAGCAGAGAGATCTGGTGAGAAGGGATTCCCCTCCAGTCTTGCTCAGTGTCAGGATGCTAATTATAAATGAGAAACTACTGACCATGCACAACTTGCTTTCCCAAATGGTTCTCTGCAATTCAGCCCTTATTCCACAGATGTACAGATCCTGCTGTGGCTTCTTCCCCCTCCAGAATCCTTCTGACCAGAGCTGTGTCTGCATCACAGGCAGATCTGTGGCACGAAGCCTCCTGGAGTGGGGAAGGGATTGCCACATCATTCTCCAGCTACAGACTAGCACCATTCATCACACCAGTTGACACATCAGACTTGTGTGCTGGCAGGGCAGGGAGGGGGGAAATAAACAAAATCCCACCACACACCAAGTGGTCTGCCGCAAGAAATAAAGATTCTTGCATCACACTCTTCTTATGCTGTATGCAGGGCCTCTTTGGCGCAAACTCTCTTCCTGACCTCATCTACCATGATTATCCTCCAAGTCTTGCCTCCTCAAAGCTCATTTTCTCAAGGGAGCTCACCAGTTAGAAACTGCAGCTACATGTGCACATTTCAGGGAAAAAAAAAAAAAAAGAGAGAGAGAGAAAGAGAGAGAGAGAGAGAGAGAGAAAAAAAACCATGCACAGACTATCTAAGCAAGAAGCTTTCAAAGAATGAACTTCCAGTTGGTTTAGTCATCCAGTTCCAGCAATCTACTTTGTTTCAGCCTGTTGTTCTTATCTCCAAGACATTGATTTTATTGCAGGTCCTTTCTTGGGGTAGAGTACTTTTGAAATTAGAACAACAGACACAAAATCCTGACATGTGATTAATGAGAGAAGGCCTTTGTTGGAGGCTTCTCTGGGCTCTTGGAAGGTAAAATATACTTGCTAAGAACTCCCATCTCTTTCTAGACTGTCAAGTCCCAGATACTTCTGTTATATAGATTTAAAATACTTTTACTTTCCATAATGTGACTTCCTACATGCAAGATATGTTCTCTGAGTTTTAAAAAAATCAGCGTGAACACACACATCCAAAAGTTTCAACTGAAATAGAAACCCTAATTAAAAATAAATATTGCAAGTGTATATAACATAGAAAAAAAAAAGTACATCTGTCTGTATGTTCACATAGCAAAGAACGCAATGAGATTCAGCTTCCAGTAAAGTAATATGAGCATTAATAAATTCGTGTTTAAAAAAATCACCTTTTCCTTTTTCCCTTCAGGAAGAGTTTATACTAACTGAAGTCTTTTGGTTTTCAGATAACAGACAGGAAAGTATTTCTCCAGGAGAGATTAAAGGATTTAGGTAACACTGTATATACAATTAGAATTCCCAAATGTTTGCATCACTGGCAGTTCCTGCGGGTGCTGGAGGAACGATTAAGTTTGATTAAATTGCAGATTGTGCAAGTTTATTTATGGACTCAGCTGTGAAATAGAAAATAAAAAAAATACATGAAGCAAAGCTATTACCTGTAATCTGTTGGTAAAATACCTGAAGTATTATTTTCAACATAAAAACATAGTTCAATATGAGCTTAGAAATAAATGAAATTCAGTGAAAGCACTACACTAGCAGATAAAGGGACAAAAACCACTATTTCAGTCTAAGAGTCTGGAATATATATATTTCATTGGCTCGTTGGCCCAAATGCATTTCAGTTGTGTTTGTCACATGGTTCCAATTCACCTACGGACCTATTCAACTTCACTGGCATTTATTTACAGTACTAATTACTCATTAACACATGCATTTTGTAATGACATGGTTTTGCTAATGTAAAAATATTTCCTGGATAGTTTTGAAGCCTGACTGTATTCTAAGCCAGACAACTAGAAGGTTAAAAAACTAAAATACTAAGAATTAACCCCTTGGCAATGTATTCCAACAAACGAATTGGGGGGCTGAGAGGGAAGGACATGGAAATTCAGAAGAACATCCCTTATAGTCCATAATCAACACTCTTTCCTGGCTGCCCAGGACCACCGGACAGCCAGCTGTATTTCCAGTCTTCACAGGGATCCAAATGTACTTTCTACTGACACAATAGCTTTCAGCCCTAATCTAACAGTTTTGAATACTGACCTAGAGTAAGCGTAAGTGCTTATCATCAATTCCAGGAAAGTCAGGATTTAACCTATTCAACCCACTTCCCAAAATGCTTTATATGAAGGAGAGCATTCAGCATATTCCAAAGCTGTAGGAGAAAATCTGAGCTGGACTTGGATTTGATCCCCTCATTACACCATGTCACTGAGATTAATAAGTCACTTCTGTTCCTAGAAGAGTTCAAACAATCCAAAACCAAGCATTTCTTTTCAGCAAGTTGGATTTAGAGATGTTACAAAAGATCAGCAAATTAACCCAAAATGTATCCAATAGAAAGGCTGCAGCTTTTGCTGCTAACTTGGCTTGTAAGAACAACAACAAAAAAATAAAATTAAAATTCCAAGCCAGAGCATGAAATATTCCCAGCCTTTGATATTTTGTATTGTTTCAGCTTCTCTAGGCTTTTAAAATGTCATAAATTCCCTCAATGCCAAAGTTGCCTTTCCGACCCTCAACTCAGAGCATTGGTTTATGTGAAACACACTACTGAGTTAGCCTTCACCTCTCATGTCTAATCATAAATTATGCAGCAAGGCATACTTAGTAAACGCTTTTACCACTGCTTTAGCAATGGAGATTGAAAAAAGAATGCCAAAATGGGAAAAAGCACAACCACCATTGGAATATTCTCATACTCAAGACACATGTGAAGAAGTCTAAAACAGAACTTTCCTCAGTCACTCAAGTAACAGTCAGAATTTAGCCCTCCAGGGTCTTTCACAATATAACAGAGGGTGAAGAAACAGATTTACAAAAAAAAACAAAAAACAAAAGAAAACAAGAAAATGAAAGCTATAAAGAGACTTGTAGATATAATTGGCAAGAGGTGATCTTTGTGCATAGTACATGACAATGCAGGAAGCACTCTGGAGTGGATTAAACCACAATTTGATGCAGAAAGTCCCAAATTAATAGGTTTGCATGCGCCTATGTGAAGTTTTATGCAGTATATTTGGGGTATTTTCTCATCTCATTCATCTCATTCTCCTTAGAGGACTCCAGCAATAACAGACTAAAGTGCTCCTCCCTACAACAGATTTTCCTTGTTTTCTTTCCTTTCTTTCTTTTTTTTTTTTTTTTTTGTAATGCCAATATCATTCATGTAACAGTATTTATATCCATCTCTATAAGCTTATGATTCTGTTTGTGTTTTTTGTTGTTTTTGTTTTTAATTCTCCTGAGTTATGTAATAAGCATACAAATGTGCCTGATTTTTGTGCCTTTAGCAGTGAAACTCTATTTTGAATAAAGATTTTACTGAGTTTCTTAAAAAGAATACCAAAAACCACAAAAAAAACTCTTGAGAGAACTCTTCTTGTTATGAAGAGTTCTCACAAGTTGAATTTCAATGGTTCCACATTCTGAAAAAGACCATTCACAGTCATGAAAATGACCCATTATTCTTTGACTGCAACCATCAACTACTGCTGACAAAGATGTTTGAAACAAATTTGAAAAGAATATTCAAGATGTACCAAATTCAGTTGAGTTACTGCATTGCTTTCATGCTTTTATTAGAACATAGAGAGAATACATACTCTCTACTCTTAGAGTTAGAAGAAAGTAACCTAGGAAAAAGTATTTATAGGAGCTTGAGTAGAACTTCTACTCTAGTTAGTGCAGTAGGTTCCAGGAAAAAAAAAAATCATCTAATAGAAATGTGGGTTGGAACGTGAAGTGAAAAAAAACAACTTTTAATTTCCTTTGTAGTTTGACATTATTTCACTTGTTTGTTGTTGGAGTTCATTTAAAAAAAAACAAAACAAAACAAAACAAAACAAAACAAAAAAAATGAACAACTATTTAGGTGTGGGTTGAATTGATTTTTCTGTTCTGTTTCACTGCCATTTTCATCATACTTTCCAATTTATGCCTACAAAGCTTCCTTCTATATAGGCAGAATATTTAGGACAGAGAAAGAGAGGCATTACTATTTAATTCCCCCATCCTCTGTGAAACATCTCCCCCGTAAATCGCAATCTACAGGCTCCTCATATACAACTTTTGCTGGTCATCCTAACAGCAATAGAAAAGTCTTTCTATCTTTTAGACTACCTGCTGGCAAGTCAAAGATAATTCCTCACGCAAATAGCTGATGCCTAAAGTCTGATTTCTCTTTTAACTAGGAAGGATGCAAGGTTAATTTAAATGTTCCTTATGCTGTTTTGCAAGTTGTTGAAAGCTGTCTTTAAGCCAAGGGCTGCATTCTCAGAATAAGAAGAATTCATCAAAACTTTAAATCTCCTCCTTTAGTAGTTCAGACGAGACAATGGTATCAGGTAAATAAATAAAACAGAAAAATGCAGATCCATTTCATGGGTACTTTGGTGCTACAAAACCATGCTAGAGGGCCATCATACACTTCTGTAGAGGTTTTAGTTGACCTTTTTCTACCGGTATTTTAACATCGGCCACTGCACCACAACGGTAGCAAGATAAGACAAGTAGGTAAGATTTTGTCGGTGGATGCTCTCAACAGTCTTGCACACATTCAACCTGTCTGCCTTGTAACACATCTCTATAACATATCCTTATGAAGAAACAAACTTCCATTGTATGATCTCCTTTTAAGAAGATTCTGAATGAAGCTTTAAGAAAAATGAAAACAACAACAAAAAAAAAACATAAAAAAAAAAAAAAACTTTTTCAGTCTTTAAGCAAAGCTGTAAATTCTTTGTAATAATGTGCCTTTTCCTCTGAATGACAGTGCTACTGCTGCTGTCTGATTTATCTTTTGCAAAGCTCATCAGATGAGCAATTTCTGCTTGGAGCAACTGCAGAAATTCCCCCAACACTCCATTTGCCTGTCCTGTTGGTCATCTTCACAGCTGAGATCCATAACATTTAGCTATGGATAAAAGTAGCGAATGTCTCCAGTTTGTCTGGCATTGGAATAATGAAGGAAAATGATGACAAATCAATAAGGAAAACAAGAGAAATGGAGAAAATGTCCTATGTTTTATTTTGAGATGGAAGAAAGTATGATTAAAACTGAAAGTATTCAAAGAGTTGAAATAAGCAAGAAATTATTAAGGGCCTGTAAAAGATCACATGAACAACGAGTGTACATGTGCGATCTAACCTTAAGAAACAATTTTATTTCCTTAAAAAGAAAGATAATTGTGATTCAACGTTTGAGAACTATGATTTCACAGAATAATGCTCTGCATAATCATTTTACTTCTGCACAAATATTTACATTGTATTAGTGGAAGAGTAACCCATACTCTTCCCTCCCTGGATTAAAGCATCACCACCAAGTTACACAAGAAGTCACTGCTAACTGGAAACAGCTGCTAAGCCACTTGTATGTCTGTTGCTTTATAATACCCACTAATAACTCAGAAGGATCATATCTTACATCTGCTTCTCTTCTTTTCTACATCAAAGTCTTAACAGATAGCTTGTAAGTGAAGTTGTCATAGAAGCTAGGTCTTGAGGAGAGGCACAGAAAGCCATTCTGTGGTTGCTGCAGATGTTCCCCTCTGTACGTTTACTAATAGCTGCCTGCTGAGTTTTAACATTCCTGAAGCCAAGGTTTCCAGATGTCTCCTCCAAAATTAATATGGTCAACTGGGAAGTTTACAGAAGGGAGAAAATCTGAAAGTTTCTCTTTCCTAACTATTTTTTCACCTGCAGCCTCTGATAGCCACAGAGGAACAGTACGTAACATGTATTTGCTGCCTTACTACAAACATGCACAACAACGGTGTACCCTAATAATGACAACCCCACATCATAAATCACTACTTTCACATACCAGAGACAGCCCCTTAGGGTCATCAGAAGTGGTGAGGCCACCAAGTTGCACTGCCTCCTCCTCCTACTGCTATTTTTGCTTCGTCTGACATTAATGCCCATCACCTCAGAGATGTTAGCCATAAGGTCTGACAATATAAAATGAGATATAGAGCTCAAAACAATAAAATTTAATGAAAATTGACTCTAACATAGACTTTACTAACATTTTTCTGGCCACTTTATCCTACATTGCCCTCAAGCAAAGGCATGTACTTATTTTCAAAAGTCCTTTGAACACAAATGGAAAGTAAGACGCCTGATTCACACATTACAACTTTCAAATCATGTTTTATTATCAAATGAAATCCTGCCAAGTTTCTTTATCAAATTCATCAAATATTTTCCCCTTTCTCTTGAAGAATGAATGCAGCCACCCTATTCTTATTAAAATTCAAACAAAACAGATTGTACTGAGGAACCCAGCTACAGTGATTGCTGTGTTTTATTCAAGGGATCGGATTGCTTCCAGCCAGCACCCTTCAACAATGGCCTCTGAGTATGCATACAGGCATTCATTTTTCAGTGACAATTTTATGAAGATGTACACGCACAAAACAGGTTCCATGCAGGCGGTATTTACAGCCTTCCTTGCCTCCTGCCAGAAAATTTCTTCTTCTTTAAACAAAGAACTACGGCTTTTCCTAATGCAAGGAACATTTCTAAAGCCCCGGAAATCTAGCTGCAATTAGGTAGTATAAATCAAACCACAGTAATGAAGCACACAGATGACCCAATTTTCTAACCAGTGTAGCAGGAAGGATTTTGGAAGTATATGTAATAATTTTTTGCACTAGCATACAGTGTACTTTTATCTGTCACATAACTATTCTCCCTTCCTGGGGAAAAAAAAAAAAATGCTTTGTAATTAAAAAAATGAAAGAAAGTGGATAAAGACAAAATGAAAGGCAATCATATCCACTACAGCTAAAAGTCACAGTCTATTTGGGAAACAGAAATCATTCCAACTTTTAACAACCAAGAAAGACAACTCATCATCCAAAAGCCAGTATCACACAAGGTTAATCACTTCAACAATGGATAAAACTTCAAGATCTTGACCTAATACAAGTAAAGAAGGGCACAAATCAGGGCTTTTCACAAGAAATGGGGACCTGCTTCTTCCCTGTTAGCTGTTTTGGAACAAATTTATGTTTTGTTTGCATAAGCAGTCACATGCTTGTCTAAGCCTGTCATATACATCTATGATAAAATACTGATTTTCCAAAGTTTTAGGTTTTTAAAAAAAAAGTTAATGGAAAATTCTTCATCAGCTTGATATCGGCTAGCATCAGCTGGCAAATAGCAAGTTGAAACAACTACAAACTATTCTGGAGACTACTTCATGCATGATAGGAAGAGATTTGACGAAAGAACATTTCAGAAACAGTTTTGGCACAATATTCTTCTCCAAACAAGTATCGTTTACTTGCTGGTGACCAACATTCACACTGTTGCTGTAAGAGCATATCCATCAGCCTTCCATCTTCTCAGCACCACTCTATTCTCCCTCCCTTTATGAGCTAAAATCATCCTTAAAATGTGAGAGGGGATAATGGTAAGATTTATAGTCTGAGACAAGAGACTCTGCCAAGAACTACTGTTCTCTTATTAATCCCAGGATGGAAAAAGACAATGAACCTTTCACTCACTCTCAAGAGGAATCTCTCTTAACTTACAGATCTAGCTTCACTTGCCTGTCCCATCTGCAGTCCTAGACTACCACAGAACAGAAATTGTTCCTCTCACTACAGTCACAACAGTACCCTCTTTATAGGAAAAAGAATTACATATTGTTCCTGAGACCTAAAATTGTTTGGGTACTAATTATTTTTTGTAGTATGCAAATGTCAGCTTATAACAGAACAACAAAGAACTGCATTAAGCAACTCTGCACTTCAAAGGTGGCAGCTATGGGTACACAAAATACTATGCTGGAATACTGTGCTGACAGAAGCTACATAATTTATGCTTTCTACAACACTGCAAACTCCATAAGGGAAAATGGGAGAAAAAAAGCAGAAGTTAAACAACAGTGAAAGCCTTTTTCTGAATACCTCTGCAGGAAGGCTTTCCACTCAGCTAAGAAAAGCTGGAACCTACTCTTTTTTCGGTATTATTCAATATGCTGCACACAACTTTCAAAATGTCTATGCCATTTAGAATCTCAAGTTTCTCTCTTTTTTTTTTTTTTCTTTTTTTTTTTTTTTCTTCTGTAAAACAGCACTTTCCCCTTATCTTTTAGTTCTTTAGGAAAGAGAAGTCAGCTACTGAGGACTGCCATATTGCTCAAGCTGTATTCATCCTTGGAACAAAGGGGTACAATTCAATTCACCTTTTAAAAGGAGCAAGCAGACAATTCTGTCCTGCAATAGATAGTAATAGTACTAGGTAACACTAATGCCAACATTTAGGAATTACAGATAATGATGATGATTTGGGACACTGCATCTTGTTTTGTTAAAATTATGAAGACATTACATTAATCAGCATAGTTGCCATCAACCCTTATTGTGCAACTGCAAGGCATCATAAACAAGTCAGCAAAATGCTTTAGTAGCCGAAAAAAATTCAGTCTAGACTCTTATCAGAAGACGATCAAAATAATAACAATAACAGTAGGATCACAAAGACTTGTGCATCCATTTAATTACAGTAAGTTCTTTACTACAGTATGTACTTCATCACACTTAAGCAAACATCAAACCAACTCCATTCTATCACTGCTTAAATAACTTTTCCATGGCACAAAAAAAATCTATCATTTATGTTATCATAAATTTAGACTGAATAGCAAAAATTTTACTCAACTTTTTTCTAGACTGTGACATAGAAATATCAGACTGTTACGACTTTTAGGAACAGATTTGAGGCTGATTAGTTCTTTTTTATTCCTCAAATCACAGAATTTAAACAAATGAAGTCCTTTGTTGTAAACAACCCAAAACTACTTAAAAATTAAAAGCAGGAGAACTGGACAAGTTTGCCATTCAACAGATTCTTCCATCTAAATACACTTACGTCTCAAAGAAAAAAACACTGCTTTTGGGCAATAACAAAAGGTCGGAGTTTTATCTACTGTTTTCTATGTCTGTTCTCTTTTTCACCAAGCATTTCTAAAACATTTGAGGCTAATAGCTTTGACATTTCTCTCTGGGCGTGTTTCTTCTCTCTGGACATGTTTTAACCCTCATAATCTGTACACTCTAGAGGTGAAAAAAAAAAAACCAAACACCTCAAATATAATGAGGTGAAAGAAATAAAACTACATGGTAATGTCCTAGGAAGAACCCTTTCACATGCTTTTTCCAATAGCATGCCATATTCTGTGAAGCTCTAAAAGAGTAGTTTAGAATGAGGTTTGCTTCAACACAGACTTCACTGCTCACTAGAACCAACAGGAGTTTTTCACCTCTGGACTGTGGACAAGAGATGTGCCAGTTTTACTACAGATACGGACATATTCGTCCTACATTCAAACTTAATTGCATGCACACAAACATAACAGGAATAGCCCTTGAAAAAGCCACAGCTGTTTCTCACTTCAAGCATTAAATCCAGGTGGATCATGTAACAACTCTTAAAGTTGTGCTGATTATTCCAATCTGAGCACAGCCAACTTTTTAAAAATGCCTAAACCTGAGTGGATTAGGCCACCCTGGTTGGAAAATCTGACAAAATACATAACTTCATATAATTCCTGTTAGTTTAGACACATAGCAAATTGGTGGACTCTTACAATAGATACTGCATCATTGCACCTTCTGCAAGCTAGGAAACTGGACTAACACACACAAACAGTTAAAAATATTGAATAAATTTACACAGTAAGCTCAAGTGGAAAATACACTCATTTTCTCTTCATCTAAGACTGTTACTCTGACTCTCTCTTTTTTTCTCAAGGACAAGAATGGAAATAGTCACAAGAAACTGAAAGCTCAGTTTTATGGACCTGTTTTGGAAAGTGATCCTTTTATTAAATACATGACATTTAACATAAGCTTCCAATGAATTAAATTGCAAAGATATGTGCCACATTTAGTATCTTCTGTTTAATCAATATGAATGCAAACTAATATTGTACCTTAGTGAAGGATGAGGTATAATTATTTAAATCAATACTTGTAATTTCATCACCTGGCACAGAAAACAAAGTTCCATTATCCAAATACCACTGTGCAGTTCCTGATGATATTATTTTCCTTTTTATTAGCATGGATAACACCACAAAAATATGCTGTTAGATGAATCTACAAGCATGATCCTGTAACAAAATATGCAACTATAACCGATATCAATCAAAACTAAGGGAGCTAAAATGATTTCCAGCTCTTGTGATTTTATCATGAGTCATATGTGGTGTTTTGCTTGAGTCATATATTTAAGAACCTCAGCAGTGGTGCCTACAATTACATTTTATGATTTCATTACTGCTGCAAGGTCGAAAGGAATCTGCCTTTTTACACATATGTGTGAAGCATGCAGGTGACAGCCTTGGTAAGTAACATGCCTGATTAGTGGGTACCAGATTTGGTTGAAAAAAAAAAAAAAAAAAAAAAAAGCAAGAGATTGTTACAAAAGTGCTTTTCATCTACTAATGATAATTCCTAAGTAACAATACGCTAAGACCCACATACTTGACTCTCAACATGTCTTCTTTGCCGTGTAGTTTCACTAATGAGAATTTAGTGAAATTTTCTTCCTTTTAGAGAAAAAAAAAACACCTGTTTATCTGTTTGACAGTTTATGACAGAAACACTATGACATTCCACCCACAAAATAAGCTGGTACAAGTCAAAAACATAAAGAACACAGGCAAAGCTAAATTTTCTGCTTCCGGCCCTACCCTTTACTAACTCTATAGGCTTAAGAAACAATGGTCAAGAATAGACCACTCATGTCTTTTCTGTCCCTGAAAACTTTTTCCTTCCTCTCCCTTCACTTCTGTTCTTCTTTCCTATGCTTCTTACTCCTATGGTTTATATATAAGTAGTTTTGCTCATAAAGTGCTGAAAAAAATCTTTTTCTTTTTTTTTTAAGTAGTATTCTAAGGATAGGAAAAACAAAACAAACAAACAAACAAACAAAACAAACAAACAAACAAAAAACCAACCACTGTATCAAGCCCAAATAGTCAACAAATAAATTTAATAAATAGTAACAGTAAGAAAAAAAAACATTGGCAGAGCCTTTATTGTTTAAAAATGTTATTCTGTTGCATTATTTCAAGACCTTTCAAATGCTAATCAAGATACATACAGTATCAGATGCTAATCAAGATACATATAGTATAAGAATCAACATGGCCTAAGTTGGAAGGTGGTATGGAAAGCACAAAGGTGCTCGCAATACAAGCATACGTTTTAAAATTCAGCTCCTCTGAATATTCCTGCAATGATCAGTTAAAGTTAATAGAGGAACATTGAAAAAAGCATTTCTCCTGTCCCCATTTCCAACACTGAAAGTGTTAAGAAAGTTCTCTGCAAAGCAGATTCAAGTAAGCATAGATTTGAGAATTCCATAGAGTTTAATACAGTAAGAGATTCAGCCAATGATGAGCTCTGAGAGTACCCTGTTATTTGCTAAAATAAGCACAATTGTGCTCTGGCTGCTATTCCTACAAGCATCTCCATCTGGCCTTGGAAAAATGGGGAGAAGTGTGATGCAATTCCATGGTACCCACATCCTCAAAGCCCAACACTCAACACCTAGTTCTCAGCAAGCTCTTATAAAAGTTGTCTCAAATTAATTGCTTCACACACAAAGACCTGAAACTGGCTCCCTTTAACATATGTTAATCTAATTGATCCCTATGAGCCTCCAAACAAACCTGTTGTAGCAGGGAGCAACAAGGAAAGAGATTTTACATACCTGCAGCTGGGCTGTTAGCAGAATAAATGGACTGCACCCCACTCAGTGATGCTCACTGAAATCCGGTTATTAAGCTATGAGAACAAGCCCTAAATGAAGTTGGTGGCCTCAGCTACTGGGTTGGGCTTGAAGTGTCATTACTGTCACTACAGTGATTGTAAGCAGGGGACATTTCTCTAGTCAATAAGTTTAACAAACCTGGAAGAAGGTACAAGAATTACAATCACGACAAAACAAAAAGAAACAAAAACAGATTTTTTCTACAACACATTACACGAACAGTTTTTAGCTAGCATGTATTAAGAAGAAAAAAAATGAATCTAAGTCCCTGTTTAGATTCAAAATATTTTTATAAAACGGGAAGTATTGCAACAGATGAGAAAACATTGTTTACACAGAATACTTCAGTGAATTTAAAAATTTAAATTGCACATAACATTTTATCCAAAAGAGAGAGAGAAGGTAGAACATAACGATACCCAGCACAGTATCAGCCAGAGCTCCACAGACACTTATGTCTGTGTCTCTGCACAGTCATACTCTCAGTTTCAGATGGAATTCTCATACACCTAAGATATATGCACACAGATTTGCAGAGTAGGAGCCAAAATATCTTCTGTATCATCAGCATCCAGTATAAGAAAACTAACACTTCATCATAAGTTTTGGATCTCTAAGCCAGAACATCTCACAGCCTGAGAAAGAAAGCAAACCTGGCAGTCTTCTTCCAGTGTGACAGATTCATCTCTTGTACAGCTAATTTCTCTTCCTTTCTACAGCCTAGTTTTAGAACAACAGTTTCATGAAGCTCTTTGCAAAATATTTTTGCTGTGTGTCTTCTATGCTTTCTACCTCAGTACTACGCTACCTAAGCAACTAGGGCTACTGCTGTACAGAGGTGACACCACCACCCCTGTGAGTTCCTCAGAAACTCTTGTAATACCCTAAAAGATTACAAGCCTCAAACTTGGACACCCAAGAATTTATTAGCTCACATCCTAGGGAGTGGGAGATAGTAGGAACAACAAACATTATTTAGCTTGTGGGAGCCAGGGAATTAAAAACTTTTAACCTTTGTTTCTCTAAGAAATCCTTATCTACTGGCTTTTGTTGGTGGTGTTGTTTCTTTTCATTTGCTATTCATGCTCTTCATCTGTTTCTCTAATTTCCACCAACCCTTGTGAAATTCCACAGTCACCTTTTAAAACAGGAATGTTTCTAAAAGCAGAGGCTTTGGTGTTCATAAGTGAATGCAGAAACTCCTCCCTTCTCAATGGTATCGCTGAAGACGACCTATGTATCCATGTATCTGAAATCTTTTATTTTTTTCCCTCCTCTCTCTCGTCTTTCTGGATGTTTCCTGAGAAACCATCATAATTGTGGATACCTATTACTACATTTTCCATAATGTCAGCCAAGAATTCATCAGTTAAATAACTCTTTTCCTCCAATGACTACAAACGCTTCAAACGTGTCTTAATTATACTTCATAACAACTCTGAATCAAACTCAGTCAGCTTTACAGTGTTATTGCCAGTAGCTAGAGCTATTTGACACCACAACAGGTAAAATTATTAAAACTGCTCCAATGTAATTAGATTTATCTTAAGGCTATTCAAATACCTGAAAATGCACAAGATTTTTGACAGGCTTCCTGTAAGTATGAAATTCTGACCTTTGTGTCCAGGCGCATGCCAAAACAGCACTGAGGTTCTACACACATCTTTGGGCTCAGAAAGAGCTTTTAAATTATGGCCTTCCTAGACAATCATGTCATTAAATGTCATTTCACATCAGTTTAATAAGGTTGATCATCTCCCATGTTTTTTTATGAAGTTAGTCTATTTCCTTTGAGCTTTTACTTAGCTCATTTTCATTTCTGCTCTGCCTAGACTGAACTCTTTCATAGTGAAGCCAAGGTTGAGAAGAGAAAGATCTTAATTCATCATGAACATCATTTTCCCCACTGACACAGTTCATATTTTTTCACTGGTTCATTAATAAAAGGCAGCTGTGATGTGCACAACAGTAATGCACACCCACCATGAGAGCATCAGAATATGACAGACATGAATGAAAACAAATGATGCTCAGACCTAGAACAACACAGTCATGTTTCAGACTGAAAAAAAAAAAAATATATAAAATATGTTTTTGTACTTCTCATCCTAACTCCCACATCCAAAAAAAAAAAAAAAAAAAAAAACCAGAAAATCTCAGTTGGGGGAGGGGAAATTACACCCAGCCACTGCAACTCCTCTCCTTCCTGAAGAATATTTCTTCCTAGCAGTCATGCAGAAAGAGAATATAGGAGATGATGGGGTGAAGCATACTGTCCTTCTCACTGCACCCATGGTGATGACTGGGGATGCTTTCTTAAACTTCTCTAAACTGAACCAAGCTGGAGCAGCATGGTAAGCTAGGCTGCACTTCTCCCAAGGACACCCAGGACTAGACTGGCTTTGGGCCTGGGCTATGAGGAGTTGGCCTGCAGAAGGAATCACAGAATCATACCTCCAAATTATCTGGTCCAACCATCCTCCTACCTCCAATATTACCCACTAAACCATGTCCCTACGTACCACGTTCAACCTTTCCTTAAACACCCCCAGGGACAGTGACTGCACCACCTCTCTGGCCAACCACTTCTTCCCAAAGACGGTATCTGCATATGCAGAGTACCGAAAATAAGGTTATAAAAAGAAATGGCCTACCTAGTTAAGGCTCTACAGAGTTGGCCAGGTGGTGTGATGGATGTGGGTAGCCCAAGGAAAATGAGACAGCACAACTTCAGTAGCATGACAGAGGAACAAGTTAGATCATACCTTTGAAGGATTAACATCACTGCAGCTTGAGATGTAAGCATTATTCAAAGGGAGAATAATTTTTTACTACGAGATTCAAGGAAGCATAGATAAACCAGTGCATGTCAGCCCAGGGTAGACTTACAGACGTGGTACAAAGCTGTTGTAGGAGAAGGGCAGGAAAGAGTCCATTCTAGAATGTCTGAGACCCCTTGTATACAAGTCGTGATAATGTAACCATTACTGCAGATGGGAAACCAAAGCACAGAGTCAAAGGGCTTACTAAATGTCATACTATGATATTAAGGAGACAGAAATAGAACCAACCCTGTCTTACATCATAACCACATGTTTTTTAAATAAGTTTGCAAGCCTTTTATATTCCTCCCATTTTCTAGCATAGAAAACATGTACCTATGAAAGTGTTTCAGCAGCTAATACTATACCTGAGATGAATAAACAGAACAAAATCAAGTTTTTCTAATCTGTACATATGCACACCCACCCATACCTAAACTTCTCTAAGTTTCATTTCTATAAAAAGTCATTAAGCCAAGATGAGATATAGGAAACATAACATTAAAAGAGTGCCTGTCTACTTTTATGTTTAGAATGATTTATTTAATTGGTCCTAAATGTTGGATTAGTGTTATAATAAATCAGATATCCAGAGTGCATGGCACAGTATTTCACACAGCACCAGGATTACCAGCACAGTAAACTTCATACAATTTATTAGCATGCCTACTACTACTGGACTGAGTTAGTATTTTTAGATTCCACCTAACTTTAAAATTAACATGAATATAATATTAGTGCAATTAAGTTTTACATCAAATCTTATGGCACTAACATTACACAAGACTACTGACAAGATGAACTGCTACAAGCAGACAGCAATTTCTAGAGAAAGAGATTGTAATATATTATTTTAGGAGACCACAGGCCAAATTCTGCTCAAGACTGCACTCTACATATGTCTATGCAAGACTTGTCAGCATATAACTACAAAAATGGTTTGAGAATATAAAGATAAACATTATTCTTTATGCTAAAAAGTTACTGCCACAGCTGATGTCTCATGTAGACTTCCTCTTTGCTAAACTTCTTCCTTTCCATAGACCTTTCTGTACCTAACATTCAAAGCTGGGGTTCAGAAAACTGATGTTTGTCATGGACTCTCCTTTACAGTTAATTCCAGGTCCAAGAAGTGATTAAAAAAAGTTGAGTTCCATCCTAAAAGAGAAGTGATCAATTTTTGAAAGAATTTGCTGACATGTAATGCAAGTTAAGGCACACTATTCCCGTTCACAGACTTCCTTTAATTAGAAGGGAGTATATACACAGCCTGGTGACTAAAAGAAGTAAAAACATATGGTATGAGGACTTCTCAATGGATAGTCATGTCATTTGGTCAGTGGTACTTAGATTCCCTTACATATTGCAGCTACAGACTAAGCAGTATCCCTTCTGTATGTCACAAGCACTGATATGCTAGCAGTCCTTCTAAAGTAGAGTCCCTCCAGCTGCCAAGAAACCAATCAACAATTAAAAATCTGTAATGAACAAAACCAGTCTGATAACCAACCATCAGAGGATGGGTTGGTGAAAATGCCAGGGAAGCAGACCCTGAAAATTGCTTTAATTGCTTAAAATAAAATGCTGTCTGTACATATGTACATGAAAGAGTAAGTTATTATCATACTCCTAACAGATTTGACAGTTTCAGGAAGGGATATGAACTGTATCCAATTTCCAGAGAAAAATAAGCTCAACACAATCTGGAAAACTACTTGTATTTCAATAGATGTTTTCAACCTAGTATAGAATTTCCTTTTGTTATTCTCAGACTAAGCTTTTCCAATACACACGCACAAAATACACATTCATACACAGAGAAAATTATGTGGAGGGAAGGATTTTTTCCTCATTTAATAAAATCTTCAAGTCTTTGGAGACTATTCAGTTTTTCATTTTCTACTGCATTACATTTTACCCCCAAAAGAAGCCTTATGAAAATATTTATCATCCTGTATTATTTGTCCAAGACATGGATTTAAAAGTGATCCAGCCAAGGACAATTGCAAACTTCTACAGACTAGACAAAACTATTATGCTTTTACTATAAATAAATAAATAAGATATGACATGAAAAGTGCAAAACAAAAGAAAATCATAGGCCTAAAGCAAATTTTTATTGCAACACTACTCTTTCATGGGCTTCTTCAAGCTTTTTAGGAAGTATATATAGCATAAGAAGATACTCCACTTCGGTCTGATACATTACTTCACTTCTTTCCATATCCCTCTCATTTGTGCCACTGCACTGAAAGTCAATCACATCCATTCACCATTGCTTGTTCTTCCTTCTAAATCCTTCCGTGTTACCCACGGTGCTCCAATTGCTTGGCTGAGGGCAGCTCTGCAATCACTTGATCACAACACAGGACTTGGGTCAGGGATTCCCACCCACAAACATCAGTTAATAGTTGTCCTTGATTAAATCACATTACCATTGATCTCATGCTGTTTTAAAATCAATGAAGTTGGTATTTTGGTGGTTAAATGTTATTTGTAAAAAGTTCGGCTAGTAACATTTGCTCACCTGACAGCCCAGGCCAATCAGTTCATAACTCTCAATGAATACTTTTTTCACAGTTTGCCTGCATAAATTTATTGGGAAAAAGATGTTTTTCTATGCTTCATTTCCACAATATATTCAGACACATGAGTTTGAACAGCCACTAACAGGTTATTTGCAAGCTTGCTTAGAGTCCCTAATGTCTCCCTCCTTTCAACAGCTTTGGAAAGTAATCTAACAGCTCCAGCAGCTTGAGATAAAAAGGGCCATGAGGACATAAGAAAAGAATTCCTCTGTGGGACACGGAAAAAGGGTCAGTCAGTCTCAAGAAATGGAAACGGAACTACTTCTTTTAAGCAGTTTGGTTCTCCTTGGACATAAAATACTTGGCTCTGCCACTGAACCCTGTGCACTGTGCTGCTTTCTGTGCAAGGTATCCCTAATCACAACTGGTGTAGAAAGTATGATTCAATGCAAATAGTGCTGATTCCTCAAAATCAGTCCTACTGAAGCTACACAGATTTCTTCTAATTCTTTCACTGACAGCTTATTCTTAAAAATAGCTTTTTCCAGAATTTACGATGGCCCTAAGCTATGGTTCCTAAGAAATGATAATGGTTATGATGGTTCCTAAGAATTGATTTGCATGTACAGGCCAACACATCTGCTTATCCTCAGACACATCTAGAGAGCACAACACAGTGATCCCACATTTTTGAAATAAGTCACTGCATTATAGTACGTAGTAGAAAGAAGGAGGGGAAGAGAAAGGTAAAAAAACAGTCTATCTAGCACATCTGAAAATGAGCTCAAACCCTTTTTAGTTCCAGCAGCTGCCTATAATGGAAAAAATGAAGATTGGCTGTTGCCAGAAAAGCGGGCAGTAAGAAATAACAGATGTGAAGTTTCAGCAACATCATTGGCCAGTTCAGCCATACAAGGGCTTCAGAGCCGGGGTCCCCGTCGGGCTGCAGCATTCTCAGAGGTGTACTCACATTTCGAGTGGCTGAACTATTCCTCTTCCTTCATTGAACTTACTCGGTGACCTCAGCCGTGAATGCAATTGTCAGGAAATATTCATATCCTTGCCACCATGTGTGGGCTGTGGGTAAGGGCTCTTTGATTAAAGTTAAATGTTATATCTTCCAAAATCATTTTAACATTTCTGTTCTCTCTTCTTCCTTTCCCCTCACCCTTTTTTATTTCACAAACACTTTGGGTGAGCAGGGCAAAGACAAGTCCTTCAACACAAGATCTTATTACACTAGGCTCACAAAGAAAATAAGATCAAAGAAACCAATCTAATACAGTGCGTACATTTTTAAGAGAAAGGGCAGTGGGTGAAAAATGCCCTTCAAAGAGTCAACTCCAATTACAGAAGTCATTTTCAAAGAAGAATGAAGTTGTTTGACAGAGTTTAAAGGGGAAATCATGAACTCAATGTCTGCAGAATATATCACATCAAGAGCAACTTTTGTCAGCTTAATATGAGAGATTATGTGGACTTGCATTTATATGAAGTAAAATGGAAGCTATATTTAGGCATCAGAAATATGCCTTTAAAATGCAATGTGGATCACAAAGATGACTGCTCCTTCAGTGAAGCCAATTATAAAGCAATTTTTTTGAAAATATACTTCCAATGAAGACTGTGACAGCAGCAACAGCAGCAGAAATGAAGTTGGGCTATCATGTCCTTTGCAAGCCATTGTTTTGGAATGTTCAAAACCTGGTTGTAAAATGCAACTCTGAACAAGCACACGTTTTCATGCTATGTCTCATGTGGTGTATTTATTACTTTTTGCAGAAAAAAGCTGAAATACCTCTCTGCACCTACTTCCAGCTGCTTATTTTATTCCCTGTTTGCCCCTTGTGTTACATCTAGCAATTTCACAGCCACAGGACAAGCCAACCCAACAAAGTTATCTGATGTAGTTTTCCTTCCCAGGTAGTTAGATTTTTTTTACTCAATCAGCTGCTTACCTTGAACTCACCTTGTGGCTGGGGGCTGATGCAAGAGAGGGGAAGGAACAGGCTGAAGCAGTACTGCCCCTTTTGGCATCAGCCTGCAGTTGCGTAAGTCCAGATGCAACATTAAACCATGCTCTGTACAGTATTACTAGCCTACTGCTTGCAGAATCAATACCCAAATGTCTTCAGGATTCCACATTACACAATAAGTCCCTGAGACTTAATATCACAGCATGAGAGAAATTCTGCAAGCACTGCAACAGCACCTGAAGGAAGCCACAGACTCTAAAACACAGTGAAAAATGCTGAGGCACGGTATCTGGAGCAAGCACCTTGCAAGCTACACAGACAAAAAGTTTAAGAAACAATCAACTTTCCTAATACCACTTAGCAAACTAATAATAGTCATGGAAATAGAATGTGAGGGTCATGACAGGCAGCCCTATCCTCTATGCCACACTCCTTCCTGCGGCCGCAATTTCTGTTTACTCACTGCTTGTGGCATGGCACCTCCATGTCAAGAGCTGTGCTAAGTTCCAGAAATAACAAAATTAAAATTAGCCATTGTATTTGTTGCTCCATAAGCAAATTATCAGTTCAGCCTGGTTTACAGCATCTGAAAGTTCCCACTGACCTCCCAAAGAAAGAACTCCAAACCTTCTGATTTTCCTGGCTTCGAAACTCAACCTCTGTTTTCTTTTCTTTACCTTCAGAGATGAGAAAGGGGAAAAAGGCCCATTGCTATTTCTGTTTCTATTAAATTGAGGTGGGACGCAGTTTTAAGTTAGTGTTTTAATATCACCTTATAGTTCTCCAAAGGAGGAGCATACAAAGACCAATTACATGAAAAACAAAATACGGGCACACCACCTCCTCCCCCCCCCCACACAGAAAAGAGGTAGCTCATATAGGAAAAGCAATACAAATATATAACTTCCTATTTACTCTGGCTCTTAATGAGAACAAGTAAAACCGGCAAGACTGGCTACAGCTCCATTTTTGATGGGGGGTGGAAACTGTCTCTGTACTGTTATGTACAGAATACTTAACTGTATTGATATACACAAAAGCAAAAACCCCAAACCAAACACAAAACCACAAAATCAATTCCCTGTCCTGATCTGTATTCTGCTGTGAGCTCTGTGAGCTATGCTGGACTAACATACAGTGACCTTTCAATTACATCAAAACCATTAACATTTTATTAAAAATGCTTTATTAAAAACCTAATAAATAATCCGTTACATCATAAAAACACTGTCATGAGGCAGATGAAGTTCAAACATGGATAAGATGACACCATGAGCAAACTATGGTTTTCCTTCTTATGAGAGTCATCAGGACACAAGGAGAGGCCTTCAGAAAGACACTCGACTTCCTTTCCTTTACCTTGGTTTCTCCCAGATGTTTCCAAGGCTGGAAGTACAACCCTTATCTTCCAAAACTAACTGGGACCTATGCATGACAGCTAAGTAAGTATTGTCACCTGGAGAGGCTGGCTGTTCAAAACACGTAGTTTTCACATTTTCCAAGTTTTAGATCTGTAGTTTTAGGTCTACACAGAGCTAATCTTATTAACCATGCAATTTTACCATCGCCACTGTATGTATCCCTCTACATAGGCTTTCCATCTGCTGATGCTGACAGTTGGTCTTTGTTTAAGTTAGTTTCACACTCTTAATACATGTGCTGGTATTTTTGTTATGTTGCTAAGCACTACAGAGCACATTACTATAAAATTAGTCATAACTGTAAAGGTATCCAAGAAACAAATTTAAATTAATAAGAAGTATCTTTTTTTCTTAACTAGCAACTTCTTCAAGAGCATCAAACTTGTAAGACTGAATACCTATATCTGCTGTTGCGTAATGCTGCTTAAACTCTCTATGCTCTATCAAGGCCAGCCCAATTACCATACAGTACACAGTTTTCATCCCCAGC
Source organism: Aythya marila (assembly GCF_965140915.1). Lineage (NCBI taxonomy): Eukaryota > Metazoa > Chordata > Aves > Anseriformes > Anatidae > Aythya > Aythya marila. Next base: position 24,807,619 of record NC_139080.1, on the reverse strand, counting down.
AACTGCTATGAAAGTGTGGTGTATCATCTCACTGATCCATAGTATGAGCAAGGTTCCAACTTAAGAAAAGTTGGTGCTTCAGCTTTTTTGCATTCAACAAAACACTTAACCATCTTCTCAGTTTCTAAACAAACAGTATTTTAGCTATATTTTGATGACCCTTAAGCATATCCTCTGATTCTGTGATGAATCAGGGCCCCGTATCAGAGCATCCAACCAGAAAGGCTATGGTATTAATCATAAAATAACAAATATCAGCACTCTGTAAAGAAGGAAATGATTTCAGTTTGAAGTTACATGATTAAATGTCACTAAAAGATCACAAGTAAATTCACATGAGCTATGTTGTTTATAAGATTACTTTTAAGCAAGTTTGAGTCACCCACAAGCAGCAGTCACAAGAAATTTTTTAGTTATTTTTAAAAACCTTGTATATTTTTTCTTTGTTTCCCTTACACTATAGGTACATTTAACTTGACAGGGGGATAGCTTTTGTTTCAGAATACCTGGGGCAAGTGAGTTCTGAAGAATGGGCATGTGGTATTAACAGAGCCCATACATGAAGAGGCACAGACTGGAATTCTTCCTTGTACACTGTAAAGAAACTTTCCAATAGCTTCAGCTTTTTGTGGGATCAAACACTACATACACCAGAGTGGTACCTGTTGGATTAACACACCTGTTTCAACTCAGTGGCACAGTTGTGTATTGTGAAACACTTAACTTACACAGAGCATGTATAAATGTGTCACACTGTCACACAGACAAATGAAGCCACATAAATCTGTATATGTGTGGGTACCTCAGTGAGGATGAGAGTGGTTAGTGAGGTTCAATATAGTCTGAATTCCTTTTTGCTTAGTTCTTTGTGATCCTGAAGTTTACTGTGGCTCCTAATAAGTCTACACTTAAGAGCAAGGGCAAAACGTGGATTTTTCTCTAGGCACCTTAATGTTGTTCAGTCTTCCTAACAACTCTGGTCATGTATTCACCATGACCAAAACTATCCTAGATAACTGAGGACCTTCAAAGTGAGCAAGGATCTGTAACATTTTAAGAGTACCAGATGAACTAATGTAAACGTTAGACTAACTTTTTAGGACTCTTGAATGCCCTGGAAGAAGAAGGAACGAATCACCCACCTTACGCTAATTTATTAACTCGCCATTAGGTTTCCATGTATTATGGAACAAGATCTGACTTTATATGTCTTAGTGTATACACTGCCATGATTCTGAGAAGTCTGTATTTGGTATTGCTTATTTAATACAACAGGTCACGTTTATGTTACTGAAGCATAGGTTAAACTATTTTACTTTAAATAGTTTTAGTCATTCAAGTTCAGTATTTTTTAACTCACAGTGGTGGGTAGTGAGGAGATTTCATTTATCAAAAGCAGCCGTTGTCACTACCTCCTCTTTGCTTTCTTAAAATCAATGCTGAAAATATCAGATGAATACTCTGAATACAATTGTGGTGCTCACAAAAAAAGAGAAATATTTAAAAGGAATAGCCTGTTGCACATCCTCCAACCCTCAAACAGCAGTCAAGTTTCAGAGGTAGACAGCATGTAGAAATACTAGATAATATAATCCGAATTTCTTTTACTCACCAGTGTTCCACGTCCTTAGGTCTTGGTCAACCACTTCAGAAGCCTGGCAATACCTAGAGAAATAATTGACTTAAAATGTAAGAAAGGTACAGAGCCAAAAACATTAAAACAATATTTATGATTAGTTTCTAGTGGCTAGAATGGCACAACTCCACTCAAAAGAGACTATAAGCATGCGGGTAACATTTCACTACCATGACACTTCTGCTTTGCTAGAAATGTAGCATACTGGACCTCACTCCAAACCACTAAGTCTCTAAAAAAAAAAAAAAAAAGCATGTGTGAAGAAGTAACACATGAACCACTAACCATGCTCAACATTGCATCTTCTTCTCTTCCTCTATTTTATTACTAATATGTGCCAAGTTTTGAAAATAAAATTAAAATGATTTGCATATAACATTCAAATTCATAACAATGTTTTAAAGTTAGATGTGACTTAGGAAGAACTACAGAAGTTCCTAAAACAGTGAAATAAAATGAACTATGTAGCAGGCTCAACCCCTCAAGCTTAGAAGCATACATCCAGACCCCTTCCACCATTACTCCATAGATATTTCACGAAACTCAGAAATGAGACATGTAGTCCCCTACCTGTGTTGGACTTATCCCTTTACAGACCTAGGACTGACTACCTGGGGAGCAGGTCTGCTGAAAGAAAGCTGGGGACCCAGGTGGGGAACAGGCCAAAAGTAAGCCAGGAGTTAGCCCCAGGTGGTAATATGGAAGGCCAAGAATATGCTGGTGTTTACTCTACAGGCAAAACTCCCATTAATAAGAGATTATTCACTCTTACCATCCCTCCTGAAATACACAACTAGAACACCACATAAGTTTTGGATACCCAGTAGCAAAAATTTAAAAAAGGTAATAAAATAAGCTGACAAGGCTAGGTAAGGTTGATTCAGTGATGCTGAACACGATTTCCCACTTCCCACAATAATAACAAATTCTGAGTATTTATACACACATCCACAGATGATATATGAAGAACCTCCCCATTTATACAAGAATAAACTGAGATGGAAGATCAGCAGACTCATTAGAGGTGTGATTTGGCTTTTGAGAATACGATTTTACAAGGGAAAATCTGCACAGATCTCCTAACAAAGCATGTTGCTGAGGGCAGGGGAAAAAATACTGGGAGCACTGAAGAGTCAAGAAAGGCTTAAAATCACCTCTGGATTCCCAGTACATGGAACACTCCACAAAAAAAAAAAAAAAAAAAAAAAAGTAGCTGCGATTATTCCGACTTTTCCCTTCTGTCTTAAAGGTAGTTAACATGGCAATGAAAATACTGCAGCGTTAGCAGAGACAGAGGAACTACATTTCATTAACAAAAAGGTCACATTGTTTTCCTTTAGACTCAAGCACCTAAATGCATGGTCAGTTTTAAGTAGGCAAAATCAATGGATTTCTATGACAATTACAATTAAATTGTGTTTTTAAGGAAGTTTCTTCACACAGTCCTGGCTCCCTAAGAAATGGATAAAACACAGATGGGAAAACAAGATTAGCCCATAGAGATGGCAGTAGAACAGCTTCCTCTACTTGCCTAATACACAGCAACTATTTTTCTCACCCAAACACGGTAACAGCAACAAAAACAGAGGAGAGTAAGTACTATATTAAAAAGAAGAGAGCCTTTTTTGAGATTACATTTGTGACAAAGCAAGAAGAAATGGCACACACCTTCCATTCTCTCATCACCACACAGGCAGTGTGCATTTTCATCTATTCCACAGATGGCCAACACTCAACCCAAATCCTCCCAAACAAATATGAATGAGAAAAACACATTTGTGCATTTGGTCTGTCTCTCAGGAGCTCTTTCCTATAAATTTCTAAATAGCTCAGATGGAGTTCTACAACAGTTGACAAAACCACATAAAATCTATTTCTACTAAATTAACCTTAAATTTTGCTGCAGTAATCCCCTCTCTCCATCCAAAGAAAATACAACATTCTTAATTTTTAGCTACTTTCTTATTTGCACAGAGAAATATTTTAGTGCAATACATGGAGAAAGAGTCTTCTATACTGTATACCATGCAAAGCCATTGATCTAAACTTATTTACAGTTAGCAAGAGAAGCAAATAAGCTGGACACTGTTAACAGAACACAGGTATTTTGATAACTTCCCCTTATCACATACCCTGACTTTTTACACAACAGGAACAGGGTATACTCTGCCTCCCCAGCAAAAATGGAAAAAAATGATACAGATATATCCGCTGTATCTTAAAACATCCTTTTCAAGTAGCTTTTCTTTAGATACACTACTGTGTGATACTTCCATGTATTATACAACAGCAAGTATTCCAATCAAAGAAATATTTACTTACTTCAGGAAAGTTTGTATGACCAATTATGTCACTATGAATAGAAATAATTCATTCAATGGGTTCTTTGTCTTTTGCTATCAATGCAGAACAGTATAAAAAAAAAAACATACTATTTTATAGGCGTCATTAAGGCTAGCTTCAGAAATAACAGCAAAACAAGAATGGGAAAACATTTTCTTTGGGGTTATACTATTAGCAGATTAGAAACCTCTAAATTAATTACAATAAACAAGAGAGGAAAATAACAGCTTATGATACATAATAGTTGTTGTTTTGTTTTGTTTTTAACATTTCTTCCCATGCTATTTTCTTTTCCACATACACAAGAAAAAAAAATTGCAGTTCTCCTTCTAGTATTTCTCCAGTATAATCTACCTAATTTGTTCAATGTAGATCATAATATATATCTACAGACACATAATTCAAAACTCAAAGCAGCATACCATGCAAAGCAATAAAATTTACAAGTTATTTCAACGAGAACAAAAAAAATCTCATTTTTTTTACACTACAGAAAGCATTTCACCCAAATGCACCTGCACTGAAGTTTACACCTAATAAAACCCAGATGTACTCCAAATATACTGCTGATCCATGCTCTTAATTCATGTTTTCCCATCACACCACCTTAACCAAGAAAATGGTACGGCCTAGTTTTACACATCATTAAAACGTTTAAACCAAATACTACGTTTTTATAATCCTAGCAATTCCCACAAAACTAAACAGAATAAATACAGCAGCATTAACAGACCTGCACTGTGAATGAAAGATCCCTCTTAGCCCATTACTTAATACAATAAGCACCTGAGAGATCAGTGAATTAAATTACCACATTTATTTAACAAGTCTGTTATTACTTACTGAAACAAAAGATATGCAAATTATTTTAGGTGAAGTTATTCATTAAAGTGAGTTACATCCTACAGTGTTTATTTTGCTTAAATTTAAAACCTTATTTGAAATAAATAATATGAAACATCAGCTAGGAGTCCGATCCCACATTCTCCGAAATCACTGGGAGTTCTTATCTTTGGTGTTAACTGTGAGGATAAAAAGACATAAATTGTTTACTTTCAGGGCTGTGTAAAAGCACTTAGCAAGTCCACTTTCACAACACACTTCCTAAGTCACATCTCCATGTCACAGACAGGGACAGCAACGCAAAAAGGCAAGTCACCCTCACACGGCAGCACTGCGAGTTACAGCATTGTCAAGGCTTTGGACTTACTCCATTAAACACATCACTTCTGACAACTCAAGAGCAACTGAACACCTTCCCTCATTAAGACAGCCAAACTCAGTGTGCAGCTTTGCAGTAATCTCTTCAAAAAGTACGTGTCCCCAGTCACCAAAAATGTCCTTGGCCCCATTTTGGACAGAAAGACACTCTAGGTGGCTGCAGCTCCGCCACTACCATGAGTGACAAGACAAGAAGCAATTGAGAAAGCAGCTCTATCACACTGCTGTCATGGGCACAGCGACAGAGATGTGTCCCATGGACAGTCTCATCACCAGGCACAAGACACCATGTCAACTTGTAACAGTGGGAGCAAGCTGGGAACAGGCAGACCTGCAACACCACTCCAGTCCGGTCTGTCAGCTCCAGCTGGGCTGAAACAGGCTCCTGGGCTGACAGACAAGGGTGAGGAGAGGACCCAGGGGAGGCCGAGTGGTGATGACAAGGCCCATTAATGCCCTCGTGGGCCCTGACATTTGTTTGCTAATTAAATACTCTTACCAATAGCATGTTCTTCAGCAATGAACTTGAAACACTTGGCCAGCTTAGGCTATTCTTTTTCCTAAATGTCAAATGGTTTAATAAATAACAACCTCTGAAGAGTATTATTAGCATCCAAATTATTGCCCCAGATTACCACACACTGTGGCCTGCAAAATGCTAAGTTTACAAATAGTCTACTGGCAGAAGTGGAACAGAATGACTCCAAGTGAGACAGCTCAATCTTCTTGTGAAGGCCTAGAGATGGTAACCTTGGAGTTTTGCAAGCACGTGTAAGCAAACAGCACACCGTTGTATTTAATGGGTAGACAGCCCAGCACTGTCACAGAACACTGCATGACTCTCCCATCATGATAGTTAGAACAGAAAATTTTTATCTCGCACACATGCTCTTCAAATCAACGGCTGCAGGGTTTGTTTTGTTTTCAATCCAGCATCTCTTTCTCATGCCAAAGTTATATTCAGAGTATCATCCCAGTGATGCAAACTGCGACTATTACAATTCAATGAAAACAATCAATAAAGTTTCCAAATGGCTTTACAAGATTCCTGCATTTTTGAGTACTCCTGCACCACAATCTAATTAGAAACCTGTTTTGTGGTTTCAGTTGAAATAAGAAATTTCCTTAAGCAAAATCTTCCCCTCTTCTGACCCTCACCTCCCAAAAAGCAGAATCATTTTAACATTCAAATTCTTTTACATTTAAGACAAGGTTTCTAACAGAACATCCAAACACATAACCAGCAACCAACTTACTAAGGCATGAATAAGATTTTACAAGACCTCAAAATACACTCTCAAACTCCTCTATGGTGCCAGGAAAACAGCACTGTATACCCTAAGCACATATTCTGTACTGGACTTATTTACAGGTTTTCCCCTCACAGTTTTTATTTGCAGAGATGTCATAATACATACACATTAAAAGTGACTTATAAAATTAAAGCAACCATAGATGCTAGTGACGATTCTTAATAACCCATGTCCAGAGAAGGGCTACGAAGCTGGTGAAGAGCCTGGAACACAAGTCCTATGGGGAAAGGCTGAGGGAAATGGGGTTGTTTAGTCTGGAGAAGAGGAGGCTCAGGAGAGACCTTATTGCTCTCTACAACTACCTGAAAGAAAGGTGTGGGGAGATTGGGGTCAACTCATTATCTCACAGATAATTAGGAATAAGACTAAAGGGAATGGCCTCAAGCTGCACCAGGGGAGGTTCAGATTGGGTATTATGAAAAATTTCTTCTCAGAAAGAGCAGTCAGGCATTGGAAGAGGTTGCCCAGGGCGGTGTTGGTGTCACCATTCCTGGAGGTCCTTAAGGAAAGGGTAGATGTAATACTTAGCGACATGGTCTAGTGGCAATATTGGTGGTGGGTGGACAGTTGGACTGGATGATCTTAGAGGTCTTTTCCAACCTTAATAACTTTATGATAACCTTCCACCAGTGTAAAGCTTCTTTATAATCATGAAACACTTCAGTGGTTCATTTAATAACCTTGCTAAGTCACAAAACCTAGAACTTGGACTAGTTTGAGGAGAAGGAACTTGCTTTGAGGTCAAGCTGAATGGCCCATCGGAACATTAGCCATCCAGTAGGCCTATCATGCACTCAGACTTTAAATTAAAGCTTAAAAAAAAAAAAAAAAAAAAAAAAAAAAAAAAAGTACTGCTTAGGACACCAACATCTTTATTGTTCCTTCAAACTTAAGATATTCTATGATTCTGTTGATGTCTCAGAACTGATTTTCAGTCTTGCAGAAACAGAAGACGAAAACCAAATGCAATATTCAATGCAAAGAAAAAATAGAGACACTGGGCAAGGTTCCATGTGCCTGTCTTTAGTGTTTCAGTGTTTCAGTAAACTCTTGTTATTAAAACAAAAATCCTTACTCAAGTTTTATCTGCCCAGCATTCCTGCTCTGGAGAACATCCTGCAGTTTCTACAGATGCCTGAAAATTCTTAAGTAATCTCTATCCAGCTTGCTTTTCTAAAGGAACAAATCATAGTCACAAATGCTTCCCTCGAATACGCACACTTGGGCTTCCTAGCCAGAAGTGACTAATCTTTACAATCCCCAAAACAGGTATTCAACATACCAGAAAGTTTATGGCAATCAAAAGATTACTTCCTACAATATTTACTGAAACTCATGAAAAGGTGTTTGTCATGAAAAAGATCCATGTTGAATTAGGAAGAGAGAACAGCTGAACTGATCAAGGGAGAGTTGAGAAAAGATGCAATTTTGCCCTCTTTCACCTAGAAAAACTGAAAGTGCTAAAAATGAAACATAATTGTTTCCTACAGTTACTGTAAGTGGTTAAAATGTAAGAAAAAAAGAAGGCATATTGAAACAACAAGCCAATGTTGGAGCAGGAACATAATAATCATAAACTAACTGTGAATGTGTCTAAGTTGCACATTAAAATATTACTTCTATGCCATCAGAAATACAAAGATTCTACAGCAGCCTTTAAAGAGAAGTGGAGACAGAAAGTATAGTTTTATGTCAGAAGTTGATGACATGTTAAAAGGAATTGCATACAGCCTGATTGCCTGCAATACCAAGGGAACAAACTTGAAAGCTCTTCTCATCCAAATATATATACATTTTTTACAATAAGTTAGCACACCTTCAATCACCTCACAGAAAGTATGTACTTAATACCTTAAAGCCACCCCAAACCCTACTGTTAAAAGTGAGACACACATTGTAAGTTCATTTAAAATACTCTTCAAGTATTAAATGTTAAAATGCAGTTTCTCGTCTAAGCCTTGTCGTCCCTACATGGTTATGGAACTATTAGCTGTGTCCTGTTCTTTTGATTCTCAAATGCTGCTGACAACTGCATTTATTAATCTTTAATCTGCACAAGAGATCTATATTGAATAAATTCACAAAGTCATGTTTAAAGAACATTAAATACTTGGCCATTTATGTCATTCTAGACCAAGGCTAAAAAACAAGACATGGTGATATAAATATGTTTATTTTTAATATGATTAGCTCTTTTGTTTTTTGTGAAGTGCATAAACAAAGTAATATCCATGAAAAAAAAAATATTTTGAAACAAAACATGAAAAACTAAGGTCAAGCAGACCTCCACAAAAACAAAGAAGGGAGAAATTGGTCAGTTCACAAAGCACAAGCAAAACAGCCTTTAAAAATCCATAGGAAATATTTCTTTAAGGATATATACTCTGCTTTAGCCTTCATGGATCTCTCTACCAATTGAGCTAAGAGACAACACTTGACCAGAGCATTAACAAACATATATGAAAATTCCTTCTGTTCCCTCATTCTCTCAAAACATTGTGTTTTGCTATTTTGTTAGCAATGAATATTTTAACTGGCATCGGACACTTCCTTGCTAACAGAGTAAACCTAATGATGAATATGCAAGGTGGTGACAAGTTAAGGACCAGCCAACAAGGGAGTGAGATGGAAGGCTCCCATTCCAAACCCTTGGAAGGCAGGAAAATGCATCAGTACTAATCTCATGCCCCACTCCAGGTTTGAGGGCCAAGAAAATCTGCAAATGAGTTCACAGCTCTCTTAACCATTCAGTTTAACACTACAAGACCATTCTTAAAACTTCCACCAGAGCTCAATGACTTCCAAGAAACCACTATCAGACTCTGAAATAAGATATAATGTTGTCTGTTCAGTGAAGTTTGCTATAATTTAAGAATCAACAAATTTGTTAGGCAGATTCATGGTAGCACATTCTTTTCAGTTTATGTTGGACCAAATAACTTAAAAAAAATAATCTTCTATGCATAAATTACACATATTAACAATAGTTTCAATTCTGCAGCAACTGAAAACATATTTTTCAAGACATATGTGTGTATGTATGTGTGAGAGAAGGCAATCATACTGGGAAAAATTATGAATAGCCCAGCTTCCATGAGCTTTCTTATGAATTATGAACAAATTCCAAAAACATGAATCAGAAAATTCTTTAAGTCTCATTGTCTGGTTGGTGCACTAATTTAAATCTGTAATTCTGTAAAGCTTTAAACTGTAAATTTGAGACCTTATCTACTAACCTTTTCTCCTTAACTAGCTTTCTGAAGTCTGAAGTATTTGTATGGGCAGTCTATCTTTTTAAGGGATTTTTCCAATGCAGGCTGAGTTTCAGAACACAACATGAGTGTATTTTCTTACATAATTGTTTTCTTATGGTATTTCAGCAATTGAATATTGATTCAAAACCTCTTACAGGCAGAGCTGGCTGCTTTAAATTATTGCTTTTGAAAACGCACAGATGATATGCAGCTACTTTACTCCCCAATATCCTTTGCAGCATTTAAAAGAGTTCTCAAGTAAAGGGAGAAAATTATACAGATATTACAGATATACACAATCTCTTTCATATTCATATACGTAATATATTCTGGCTCAACTCAGGTGGTCTCCAGAGGTTTGGGCTCTCTAGAAAGAGTGAAATATCTGAAACAGACATTTTTCTTATTCATTTATTAGCACTGTTTTCAAAGGACTGTTCAGAGAATGAAGCCCAAGAAAAATGCAAATTCTCCACTCCACACTCAACTAACAAAGCATCCAATCGTTCCCACTGAGCTCCAGTTCATTTTGTATCCACATGTAAGTGATTAAGAGTACATTGTTTGAAACTTAATTCCACATCTGTTCTTCTGTGGGACTTGGAAAACTGATGCATTTTTCTGATAATTGTTTGCAGAGAGGATAATCACAAGCATGTGTAATAGTATCCTAAAGTGTAAGGGGAAAACACCATGAATCTAAGATTTTTTTTCTGAATATTTTTGTTTCTTTTCTGAGTAGATAAAATATATATATATATTCTCAGATTAAAATGATTAATAATGGCTTGAGAAGCTATCCATTATAACTTAAAAAAAAAAAAAAAAGCAAAGCCCAACAAGTGTGTGGTGGGTTTTTTGTTGTTGTTTGTTTGTTTTGTTTTGTTTTAAAACATCCCAGTAGTTTACCCAGAGAGCTAAAAATCCATTTTGTGGTCTGCCAGGTAACTTCAAAAAATTATTTAAAAGTGGCAAAAGCAATAACACATAAAATACATGGCTTCTTCATAAAGCCATACAGTTATGAGAGAACTTTCTACAGTTCAGAGAGTCAGCATCTTGTGAATGGATCACACATTTCAGTGATAAGGATGTATTTTCTTTAGATCTCTAATGAAATACTGACAAGCACAGAAAAGTAGATAAGAACTCTTCACTGTTTTTGCTAATGTAAGTGCAGACAATATCAAAGGGTACTGGGGAATGTAAGGTTCAAGAAAGCACTTTTCCATGTGAGATGCAGTTGGATGCTAAATTTCTCATTTGCTCAAGAAATTACTGGACAAGTTAATGAAAGAAAGATCCACTGAAAGTGATTAAACACAAACTTGCCGCCTTTGACTCAGTACATCCTTGAGATGCGGAACAATGGATAATACAAAAGCACCAGTGTATATTTACTCCCTTCTCTAGGCCACTGGCTATCACTACATACTAGGCTAAATAAAACTTTGGTCTACTTTTTTATTTATGGCCTTAGGACATTATACATATGTATATATAGGTCAAGTGAAGGTCCAAGATACTGGACCTTCACTTCAAAGCAAGTACAAGAGTGGCATTAACTGTAATGATTCAGGAAGAAATTCATAGGGATGTCATAAGGTAGCTAAAAACGCCTTTAAAAAAAAAAAAAAAAAAAAAAAAAAGCTTAATGCTGAGCTTGAAGTAATAATTAGTCATCAATGAGGACATGTCAAAGAAAGGCCAAAATTTCAGTTCAGTCAGAGCAAACTGATGAGTCAGTTAAAGAAACCAGATACTGCTGCCAACTTGTACAATTTTATTGTGAACTTCCTGACACTTGATGATTTTGTTAGACTGCAAATGCCAGAGATACATGATTAGCTCACATTTTAAGAGGTGTTTTCAAATTTTTCTCTGTACTCACTAGGACTAGAAACATGGATGACATTAGAAGCTAAATTCACTTAAATTGTAGGATCAAGAGAGTATTTATCTTCTTTCTTTTTCAGTTTTCATTGTTTGTTTGTTTGTTTGTTTGTTTTTTCTCCTCCTCCTTTTTCTTTGCTGGTTCTGGCAATAGCGAAAACAAGGTTAAAACCCAGAATTCCCACATGTTGCCAGTTCTGAAACTCTGAAACACTGAAAAACCTCAGATGAACTAGATTAAAAACATGAATGGGAACTGGGTGGACTTCCTGAAGCAGAGAAGTAGAAAAGGCACAGGAGAAATAAAGTTCAACTAACAAACTAACAAAATACTTATAATGCATAAAAAGACACTATTTGGAGAAGGCAAAAAGTCGATCTTCTACAGCAAAGTAACTGCTGGATTTCAAAAGTTTTCTGCTAAGCAAAATTGCTATCTTGCATTAATTAATTAAGGACTTCAATTTAAAATGTGTAGGATAACCCACTCCATAAGTCAGAACAGACAAAAAGGACCTGTTGCATATGATAGTTATATATTGTTAATTTCATTATGTAACATAAAGAATGCCACAAAGAAAAGATTAAAAATGCAGAGCATGTGATCAGACGGCATTGTGCTTTGGAAGAAATATTCCTACCAGATCTGTATTGAAGCTTAGCAGCTTCAACATACAAGTAGCTTCAATACACTTCAGAAGTAGTTTCAATACACTTAAAACACTAAAAGAATAAGCAATATTGCTTGAACAAGGACTAAAATACAACATATAGCCTTATTTTTACATCAAAAGGTGTCAGTTTATGCACGTGTGATTATCATACCAATCAACAACTGTTAATGTATCAACCCAACTGTATCATACCCAGCTGTAGACAATAATGACTGAGTTTTATTGTCTCATTTAATATAATTTAACACTTTAAAGAATCACTGAAGGCTCCCTGCTGGTCAGGTAAGATTAGACAGTCATTAACCATCTGCAGACAAAGATCAGGTGAACAAGCAAAATTCCCTCCCACACCTCCAACCATACTAATGCCAAGACAGCACCAAAGTTTTCACAACTTTCTTTCCATGTGCTCTAGGCACTGGAAGACGTGTACTTTTATTTATTGATTTATTTTTAAGTATGAGTATCCTCTGCCAACAGCATTTCCTAAAAAATTACAACTTTTTTTTTTAATAGTTACATGTGGGCATATGAATATGCTACACCCCCATATTTATACCCCAAAAATATAAACTTAGCTGCTTCAAACATGTGTCTTTTTCTTTTCTTTTCTTTTCTTTCTTTTTTTTTTTTTTTTTCCCCTGCTAGGGTGACCAAAAGGCTAAACAAAATTCAGTACACATAGGAGTCCCACAGGTCCAATCCACTTTGTCCTTCTGTAATTGTACTAAAAGCTTGCCTGGAGTCTCTCAAGGCATCTGGAGTTGACAGTTCTCCTATTTATCCAGCTAAAGAAAGGTCCCCTGCTTCTCCCCTGCCAATACCATGAAGAATTTAATGCATCAGCAGGGACTTGAAGCCTGAAACTCTATCCAGTATTTTCATAAAACGATTCACGGACTTGCACTGACTTCTTTTGACTTAGAGCAAAGGGTTTCCATGCAGCAATTTGGAACTAGATTAATCCACTCATTTCCAGCAGGAGGAGAGCAGACGGAGAGCACTGTAACATACAACCACTGAACTGATTTTAACATACTGAGACAAAAGAGAAATCCCAATCGGAATGGCTTCATGCCTTCTTAAAAAGATTACAGCACCTATTTAATGCCTCCTGTGAAAAAAGTAAGGATGAACACCAAGCAACGGAACAGAAAATTAAGCTGGCAATAAAACAAAAGGGGAACCAAGAAACATGAAGAGACTCTGCTTTTTACTTTACAAGAGGAAAGCAGCTTGGAACCAAATCTTACTCCACATCAACACTCCCTGTAACAACAAAGAACCAGAGGAGGAACCAGATCAAAGGAACATTCATGAGCAAAGCTGAACACATTCTCTTTTTTATAACTAAAATAAAAGACAAATACATAACACAGAAAGAAACCCTTTCCTACCACATTTACTGATAAATTTGTCAAAGAAATGCTCATCCACACTTCCACTTTTATTATCCCATCCAGTATAATAAGTATCAGAAAGGCTAGTTATTCTGCATTTAGCTTTTTGAGAATGGACTAATTTTGTGAATAATTTTGTGATTAATGCCACTCCAACTTTTTTAAATTGCTTGTTAGTGCAAAATGGCATGTTCGCTTTTTCTGAAACTTGAGATGTCCTCCATTAACACAGGACAAAAGGTCGAAGTGTGCAAAATGTGAATTTTATTTAAAGTACACAAAAAACCCACATAGCAGCTTTTCTGTAAGAAATCAGAAGTTTATTCCAGTCAAAGTAAGAGAAAACAATAGCCGTCAAACATGAAAAGAAGTGACAGAAAATGAAAGAAGAGAAGATGGAATACAGGCATTTCTTTTACTTCTACAGTGCTTTTTTTAGCCACCAGATAGCAGACAGATCTACCATTCCTATATACCAAGTCTTATATAACATCCAGTCTCACATATTATAAAATGTCCTTTCAATTCCAGGGCACCTACTATTGAGATCCTAAAATTTATCTTCATCTTCCAAATTCTTTATCAAGGGCAACCTCAGTGACTCAGGATTTATCAAACTTCAGTCTCAGAATCATCCGAAATATCTGAAGTAATCAAGAAACAAGTTATATGTAATAATCCAGAAGCACAGCAGAAAATAATCGTATTACAAAGCCCTTGGTTTATGCATAGTCACACATTAATAATGGAAATTAGAAACTCAACTTGCAAGTAGCAGGAGGGCCATTCTCTAACAAAAGTAGTGATATGGAGGGAGGGCCATATCACGTACAAAAGGTATGCATCTTCACAAGTCATAGACAGCATAAATATTTCACAATCACTGAACACTCAGGAAGGATATTAATATCCCATAATACACACTAAAGTTTCTGCAGCTCTTTCCAGTTTTCTGGAAACAAAGTTCAGCCAGCGAAAGCACATTCAGGATTGTGCATACATGTACAGCATTCCAGCTTCCCCATATAACAAGTCATCCACAGGAAATGCTCTTTCAAAAAGTTCAGTCAATTTTTGAAATGTCCCTGTCATTTCTCTTCTGAATAATTTACAGTCTTACTAAAAATACTTGATATGCTAACAGTGTTTTTAGGTAGAATAAACTCATAAGTATTCTAATGAAAGATTCCTAATGATTAACTAAAAACCTAATTGCACAAAAAAAAAAAAAAAAAAAAAACAGACACTAGTATTAGATACTGTTAATTTCTGGGTATGTATTCAAGACACTTGTAACATTGCTCTTATTAGGCTATGTACTCTGGGTGTCCCTGCTTCAGCAGCAGGGTAGGACCAGATGGCCTCTGGAGGTCCCTTCCAACCTCAGCCAGTCTGCAGTTCTGTGAATTAATCTCTCATATTGCATTGCAAGATAGAGTACTTCTATAAAGCGTGTTCTCAAGTTTAAAAATACTTCAAAAAGCCTGTATATCTACAACAAGTTTTTATTACTCCTGCAACCTAAACAGTTTGCCTTTACTTAATTAGATACCATTTTGGCTTTTCCAATACAAGCAAAACAGTGTTACCTACTATACTTGCCATTTGAAGCATTTCAAAGAGGTGTAACATGTTTATTTATTTATTTATTTTTCAATTTATTTACATAACAGTAGAAGCATGAACTACATTTTTTCTTCTGGATTTATTATTACTGTATACCCAATGAACACATGGCTACAGCAGAAAACCTGGTAGAAGGTGCACCAACAGCCCCCAGGCCGCTGCCATCAGGGCTTGTGGTGTGGACCCACAGAGCACCCCCACACTTCGTCACATAAGCTTGTTGGTGACCATCCCTCCAAGATTAATCTGTTATATAGATCCTACTTATTTTAGTCTTTTGTCACTGCTGTTCAAAAGCAGTTTAGATACTAAACAAGCTATCAGGTTTTAAACTCTGTCCTGCATAAGGCATGAATACAGAGACTCCCCTCTCCAGAACCTAGGTTGCTGAACAGATGTGTGTTTTAATACTTAAGGTGAAGGAAAGATCTAAATAACCAAATGCCGGAACATTGCATATTGGGCAACATCATTCACTGAATCACAGATGAAGCCATCACAAATGCAAAGCCCCTGTGGTATTATTGATAAACTGGTTTGAATTCAACTTTTCCATAACTTTCCAGGAAAGCTAAGTGATTTTTTTGATGTATGGTGGAATCTATTTACAACATTTATTCAGTGCAAACTGCCAGAGTCCTGCTATTTCCTACAAAAGAATGGAGACCCCTGCCTTCACTTTATAGGTAGTAGTACCTCAGTGTTTCTGGTACCTTCCTTTGAGGTGCTATAAAATTTAACAGAACTTTTGGAGCCCACCCTGATGGCACCCTATAACAAAAAGTACAGATTTTGACTACTAGTAAGATACAATACAAATTAATTCAGAACTGTGCGCTCACTTAATTCATAATACATTCCCTGAGTTTTCTTCTTCTTCTTTTTTTTTTTTTTTTCCAAAGATTTTTCAAACATATTCAAATTAAATATAGATTTTGATGCAGTACTTTGTCCTCACCTGTACTCCTCTTCCTTAGGCACCTGCTTATGGTTGTAGATGTGGACGTGGCTGCTTTTCCCACAGAGCAGCCAAATCAAAGGCAACCAGTGCCAACTGATATGACACAGCCGTGCTGCCGCACAGAAAGACAACTGACTGGTAAATCGTACCTGGGAAAACAGTCCAAGTGGTCTGGCCAGAGCAGGGATAGCTGGAGAGTCTCTGGCAGACAGAGGGATTCAGAAACGCATACTCCTCATCCAGAAATTGCCTGCCTGCCCTGCTGGCTCCAGCAGAGCAGGAGCCATGTGTGGTTTCTGCAGCCTAAATTTCCTTTTCTTTGGGATAACAGCCTGAACTCCACCAGCAGTGGCTGAGTCCAGCCCCTCAGGAAATAAACATCTGGCTCTTGACATTGATACATGAAGAAAAACCTGCTTCTGGGTAGACAATACACAGATCTGTAATTCTGAGCATTCCCAGCCTACATTTGAATTTTGGTGAAGTAAGGAACTTAAACAGCTAAACACACAGACTTTACACAGTAGACATCCTGAGATCTCACGACATTTAGCTCCCAACAAGCTTTTTTTGTTTTGTTGTTGTTGTTATAAGTAAGAATCAAAACCCTGTACATTTTCCAGGCTTATTTGTAAGGTTAAAAGCTTAGTAAAATTATTTACCCCATTTCTAAGTACTCACTGGCAACCTTAAAGACAAACAGTTCAGGATGGTGGCACGTACTGACATTAAGCTTGGCTCTCAAAGCTTCATGCCTAACATAATGGCTTCCTGCAAAGTCAATTAGAAGCATCTTGATCCTGAAAGTTTTTATTATTATTATTACTTTTATCAAAGATCAATCAACTAAACACTACTTCATTTTCTCCAACCATCAACATTACTTTCTTCGTAAACAACCTACAATGTTTCCATTATCACACTATATCACACTACAATCAAACTCCACAAATATTTACAGGCAGTTTTAAAAGCCTGATCAAAGAAGCTTTTTACTGGTAGTTGGTTGCCACAATCACTTTTTTTGACAATTTTAAAAATTACATGCATCAATGATCAGGAACCTGTGAGGCCAGAGACTTCACTTCATATAGCCTTTAGTCACAGTTGGTGTTTTTTTTGGTTGTATTTTTTTGTTGATGTTGTTGTTTTTGTTTTGTCGCTATAAAGTAATATAAAGATGCATATCACATTTGGCTTTTTAAAATGTGTTGCTTGCAATTGTCATCTAGCAAAAAAAAAAAAAATCACAGGCAGCTGCTGCTGACAAACAAGGAAAAGAGAAACCTTTTCTTTCTGCATCTTCAAAATCAGAAGCCTTATGGAAATTCTGGAAACTTTACATGTATATAAAACCAAAGTTGAATGTTATGCTACAAAAAGCATGTTCTTCATGACAATTAGTAATTATGTCTTTTAGGTTTAATGCAGTTTTGCAGCTCCAAAGTTCTTAGTAGTGAATTGATTTCAGTTCCTTTAAACCTTTATCTAATCCTATTAACTATCTACCACAGAATGATTAAATGATTAACATTCAAGAACCTTACTACTGCAGGTCTGGCTTCTTCAGTTATAGACTTCACCAAGGATTTCACCACCAGCCTCTTACTGTTTGTAAGGCAAAGCCTTGTTTACTGAGAACCTTTCAAAGTTTTGTTTAAAGTTTACAGTGCTCTTGTGAGACCCCACCTAGAGGGCTGTGTTCAGCTCTAGGGTCCCCAGCACAAGGAGGATGTGAACATACTAGAACAAGTCCAGAGAAGGGACACGAAGATGATCAAGGGGCTGTCTTCTCATATGAAGACAGGCTGAGGGAGTTGGGGCTGTTCAACTGGAGAAGAGAAGGCTCCAAGGAGACCTTATAACAACTTTCCAATACCTAAAGGTCTTGCAGAAAAGCTGGGTAGGGACTCTTTGTCAGGAACTGTAGTAATAGGACAAGGGGGAGTGGCTTTAAACTAAAAGAGGGTAGGTTTAGGTTAGATATAAGGAAGAAATTGTTTACTATGAGGGTGGTGAAGGAACTGGAACAGGTTGCCCAGAGAAGCTGTGGATGCCCCATCCCCAGAAGTGCTCAAAGCCAGCTTGGATAGGGTTTTGAGCAACCTGGTCTGGTGGGAGGTGTCCCTGTCTATGGCATGGGAGTTGAAATTAGATGGCCTTTAAGGTCCCTTTCAAAACAAACCATTCTATGATGCTATGATTCAAAGAAATGAATGCCAAAACAAGAAAAAGCTGAAGAGTGAAAAAATGAAGTCTGATAGGGACTGCCTGAAGATGAACATAAAGCACATCCTTTGTAGCCATAGAACAACAGATTCAACCTGGAAGCCACTCTGACTCTTCATGTTTGAGCAGTGATCCAACATTGCAAGGACAAGAAGAGAAGCCAAGGAGCTTCTTGACAGCAATTTTGGGGAATCTTAGACTGTTAGTGATGCAGCTGTCATCCTTCTGCCTATGTGGAAGGACAACCTTGTTCAAAACTTCTTTTAAACAATAACTTTGGAGGGATTTTTTTTTCCATTTGAAACATGGATGATCTGTAACAAGGATGATCTGAAGTGAAAAAAAATAATTCAAACAAATTAATAATAAACTAAAATGGGAAGCAGAAAGAATGGAGGTGGAAGAAAGTTTTAATAACTCTTGAGGATAATAAAGGAGCAACCATCCTTCTCTAATTTCCAATTTTATTAATGCTTATATAAAACAAGTTGAATATTTTTGTCTACATTTTAAAAAAGCTCATTAGAAAAGACAGAATGCTAAGTGTGCTTAATACTCTTAGATGAAACATTAAAAAAAAAAAAAAAAAAAAAGAGACCTGTGTAGGAAAGCTGTGAAGCCAACAATGAGACCAAATAAATTTTCTATATTCCTACAGAATAAAAACAAAGCAAAACAAAAAGTTTTCATGGCAACTTTCAGTGTCCTATTTATCAACTGATCAAGTATGTCTCTAAAATCATCATTAACATAAATAATAATATGAAAGGAACATATATTTAAGGCTCAGGAGTAAGAAAACAATAAATTCCTTCTAGTGCTTTTGAATATACTTGAATACAGCTCTCTTTCGTAGTGCAGCTATGCACATTAAAGAGATGAAGGGCACTCCTTAAAAGAGAAGGGAAGAAAAAAATACCTTTAGTCCTTTATAGTTTACTTATTTTATTTATAGGTTGTGCAAATTACTACCACTTAATGCAAAGCATTAACTCCTAAGGGAAAGCATGAAGGACACATTTCCTTCACTTAAGCATTGGGGTTAGTAATATGTTTACATTGCCCCAAACAGCTTTTAAATTCAACTATTCCACCCCATTTTACAAAAAGAAGTACATTCATGTATTCAGTCAAAAGGATATCTGTAAATTAAGAATATTTTCCTGGTTCAATACAATGTTAATGGGATTTCCATTTGTTTCCTGTCTGAATTTTAAGGAAGGATTTTTTTTCTGATAAATGCATCTTTCTTATTTCTGCAAATTACAAAAAAAAAAAAAAAAAAAAAAGTTAAGGAATTATATTTGCCAGACCCTCACCCAAGTGAGTGACAGAAGCTTTATTCACAGACCTGCACACCACAAAAAAAACATCTTGCTGAACATTCTAATGTGTATATAGCTCATTTCATGGGTTGTGGAGTTTAACCTAACGTTGAGTATTTTCATTTTCTTTCTTCCCAAATTCACAGACACATGAACAATACCCTGGCCACTGAAACCAATCACAACCAACCACTGCAGTGACTTCAAAAAGTCCTTTTCTACTGTTTAAGGCCGCAAGAAGAGTCTCCAGAGCAGTGATAAATCTCCACGCTCTTCTTGAGAGCCAAGAGCTTGAGCTCTCCTCTCTGGCCGGGAAAGGTGGGACAACCTGAACCACCTTGCAGTGAGAAACACATCTACTTTTCACTTCATGGCTAAGCACCCTAACAACTTGGTTGCCACACAGGGAGCAGGACAGCATCTTACTACTCCAATAATTTTGTATTTCCTTTTGTTTTGGTTTGATTTTTTTTGGGGGGGTAGGGAAGAGAGTGCTTCCGTTTATCTGCAGGAAAAGACTCTAGCATGGACATCCCTCCTGAGAAGTGTGAAACACCCACCAGGGACAGGTTTCTGCCCTGAACACCATCCTTGCCATTTATAGTTTGCTTCTTAGGAATATGATGCTGCTGAAACACACCCACACAGCTTCATCCAGCATTTTTACGTCTTCACTCTCTGAAGCTTTTTAGAGCTTCAAATGTACATTTTTTAAGGCTTATTTTAAAAATAATTTAAATGTGTTCTAGTTTCACACTGACACTGAAGCCTATACGGGCCCATAAAGGCAGCTTCCTGCCTCAGTTCCCTCTCCCCCCCATACTTCAAAATGCCTGGGGACTCGATCAGAAATCTCTGCATGACCAAGATTTCCAGCTCACCTCTCATTGCTGTCTTTTCAGAAGCTTTCTGTTCACCCTGCCACCAGCCTCCTTCAGCCACTTTCAGCTACAGCATCAGCACTGCTCCCTTCAGCAGTTCGTTGCTTCATTGTTTTCTCCCCACACTGTTATATCTTCCTCCAGGACCCATTCCACCCCTGTTTTCAAAGGGCTGTGAGAAGGTCTCTTATCTTGGTTCCTTTTCCTGTGGAAATTAAAATTTCTTGAAACATTACTCTTCCACACAGCAGCTGAGGAAAACTGGTTTTTATCTAGTGTGCAGTTCTTCCTCAGTTCTGCTTACTGTAAGCCACAGGATTTGATTGAGACAGATGGGCTGGATCATCCACCCCAGACCCCTCACTGAAAGCACACACAGGAAAGGAGCATAGAAAGAGTTACAAGGATGCAGAGAGCTTACAAGCAGCATGAGTTTTCTTAGAAAATCTGTTAATTGCACATAGACAAATTCCCCAAATCATTCCAGGCATATTGTATATATAAGCATTACTGACCGATTTTAAATCTTTTCCAAAATATATCCAACAGCTTAATGGTCTCAAGATTACACTAAGATGAGAGAAGGTATTTCTGGCTCTTCTTATTTTCATAGTGAAGTTTTAACCCCTGTGCAAATGGATGTTCAGAAAACAAAGGGTCTGGCTAAAGCCCACGTTTTTGAGTATTATTTTTAGCTTTCTTGACGCTGAAGGAATTCACTACAGGCTCTCTATGGTATGGAACAACGTTCCCACCAGTCTCTCTGTTACAAATTAATGAAAAGCTGGCTACTCATTCTCTGCCTAAAGGCATCTACCATGCATCATAAACTTCAGTCATGGGCACTGAAGAACAGATCAGTGTACAGCCTCACCGTAATAATCCAGCTGAAGCTCTCTGCTTAACATTCCTTGCAGCAAGATGACCTCCTGAGCCTTCTAATACAATTAATTCTCCTGTCCTCTCCTCCTCTCCCATTGCCAGACTTCTCCAAAAGCACCATGTATGCAGAAAAAATAGAGAAGTTCCTTGTTCCTCTTTAAAGCACAGGACAGTCACGTTTTTAACTGCCACACTCTACAAAAATGCAATGTTGAGTTTGAAATAAAGATCAAGAACTAAATATTTGCAAAATTGTATCAAAAGGACTCAGTGGTGATCTCTGCATTAGAAGCCCTGCCCTAAACAAGACCTATAAAGCACTTTAACTGTGTACTTTGGAACAATGCCTAGAAACAAGGCTACAAAGAACCCCTCCACACCCAAACCAATGCTCTTTGACTGATATTTTACAGCAAAGCAAATATAAAATGATAATAAAAATCACTTAGCTATGAAAGGAAAAAAGTAACCTTAAACAACAACAAAAGTGCTGTATACTCAAAGTAAGATTTTTAAAAGTGATAAGCACTTGCTTAGTTCAATTGCTCCTGCTAGTATCAGTAGCATAGCTTTAAACTATTAGTGACTGCTACAGAACAATTCAATTTTGAAGCACTAAAAATGTTTAATTACAGTTTTAATGCTACTCTAAATTTGATCTATTGGGCATACAAACCTTGACAGTCAGAATTCTCAGTTTCTAAGTAAAAGGGACATTTAACAATTCAAAGAAGGAAGGAGCCAAGGAATTGTAACAACGTAACTTAAACACTGTGTGAGTTACTAGATAATAGCACAAGTGCAATCACTTGTACTACTTTGAAAACCATGTTTTAAGTCATCATTTATGACCATTCTGTTAGAAAGCATTAGCCTGCTTGCCAAAACTTGTAGTTTGCTTTCAACTTCTGTAACTCAAAACAACACTGACAAAGATGCAGGGGAAACACCCATAAAATATTTCCCCTTAATTTTAGGCTCAATTATTCATAGCAGGCCACATATTGGCCCAACTCCTTTCACTTGCTGACCTGGTCTTTATTCTGCTTTCCAGCAGACTTTCCTGTCCACTTTTTAAATTCTGTATGGCATGCAGTTCCAAGTAACATTTAGTAGAGAATGGCATGGTCTAGTGCAAGCTTCTGTTGTGGAGCTGCAAACTGCACATGTGTCTTATTCTCCACACAAGCTAGCAGGCAGTAAGGAAAACCACACCATCCATTGGATCCTTTTCGCTGCTTAAGCTCTCCATACAATATATGAAAAAAAAAAAATCAAACAAAACAAAGAGGCATATTTCACCAACTTTTGGAGGAGTGAAGTCTGAATTATTTTAATTAAAATTTACAGTGTGTTTGGCTGCTAATGGAAAGCTTGCATCTAAAATAAACCCTTATATGGTAAAGAATTCCTCAGCTATGGAAAACTAATTAAAGTAGTTCCATAAGCTCTTGCTAATAATGAAACTTATTTTTGTCAGATTTGTCTTTTGCAGTTTATCAAGACTTCTGACAGCATATTTTATAATCTCTCCTGCACTTGGCCACCTATTTTTGTAAAATGCAAAGGTACCCTGCTAGTGTTGACAAGTCTGCCTTTCTGTCAATGGCTGTTATCAACCATATGTATGAAAAATTAGAGAGAGAAGCACTTAGAGAAGCCAGTCCAGAAAATTAACAGCTCATGGAGGGAAATGCCTTATAACGAGGCTGTATAAAAGACACTTACATAGCAGGTAGGGCTATGTGCTAAACATACTTGTTAATTCTTAATATGACAGAGTATGTTTTCCTCCTAATGCAGGAATGAACAGGACTGAGACATTTTTGTTTGGGCCATGTCTCACCAGCCTCGCTGCTGACTTTCTACCACCACGTCACATTCAAGACATTCATGTTTAGCAGAAATCTACTCACTTTTCACTAATACTGCACACTGCATAGCACTACTATACATTGTAAACCCTCAAAGCCATACATGCACTGTCCTTTCTGCTACTGTTTGCTCCATATAACCTCACTCCCCTGTGCAAGGCCAAAAGGGTACAGCATAGCCAAAAGGGGAGTAACACTGTGTTTGATAAATTGCAGACAGGCACATATTGCTGGCTAATGGTCAAGAAAGCCGTAAAATTGGACTGACAGGGTTTTGGGAAAGATTCTGCTTAACAAACTTGGCTCAACAAATTTGGGTCATGATTTGGATCCAGTTCATAACCAGCCATAGATGGATGATTTACTTTGGAAACAAAACCAGGTGTTTGTTACTTTACATTCTGAAATAATTATGTTCCTATTTAACTGAAATTTTACTTAACATCTTGTTTCTCAGACACATGAGCTGTTTATCAACATATTTATTAAAGCACGATGCTTTAATAAGATTGCCTTCAGTGTTTTCAAATCTTTATATAAAGTAAAAGGAGAAACCATACAAATATACCTACTACAAGTGTATTGCAATGACTATGTACAGCATACAAAGAGAGGAACTTAAATAATATACTACTCATGGAAGTTTTCATTTTCAGAAATACGCTGGTTCCTTCTTAATTTATAGGTGTAATCTGTAATTCATAATAATTGCAAACAGGCATTAATAGGACTTCACAGAAAAAGAACCTCAGTTAATTGAAGAAATCTTGGCCAGTTTTACCGGTGGGAAAGTAAAAAACTATAGTGCCTTGGCCACCAGCAGTGCTTTCACAGTGTTGTGAGACTGACTGGAGCCCTGTCAAACTTTCCAATGCCAAACAGACTTGAAGTCTTCAGCAAAGAAGAAAAATCACCAAGAATAAGAGCACAGAGGCTGGCAGAACGACTGATGTATGGAAAAGTCAACAAGCAACCATTTCTCACTGAAAACAAAACAAAAAACAAAAACAACCCCCACACTAGAGGGCAGCCGATGAAGTTGTAAATCTGAAACGAGGAAATGTTTGTTCTTCACAACCCATAATACTTAAGTTAGCAAATCATTGCACCAAGACCCCAGACACCCACAAAGCATAAATGGGCTCAAAAAAGAACTACATGTAAATTCTCAAATGACGGACGTTCTACTGCTTATTTAAACCAAACATGCTTGTGTGCAACTTTCAGCTAAGGCAGTCCCTAAAACACTAATTAAGGGACCCAACCATGGGAAAGAATCACTATACTTAATGCACTTTTTACTTTTTTCTCCCAAAGCACCTTTACTGGCTGCCTTCCATGAGAACATTGAGCTAAAAGGACACTTGGTCTGACCAGAATACAGCTTTTCTTCTTTTCTCATGAAGTACTGGAAAAAATGCCAAATAAAGGCAGTCAAACCAACATGCACAAAATGTACAGAGACATTAGAGTGTTATTCCCCTCCCATTCAATCCTCCTCCCCTTCACAAGAAGCATTAATTACCATTTCTGCAAACAACCTCATATAATGTATGACAACAGATTTAGACAGTTATGTATAAGTATTGTGAGAAACAAAAATTACAGATGAGAAAAATGATTTTACTTCTTTCATATGTGATTTTGTTCACTGCTGAGAAACAAGCCATGATCCACAGCTAGCTCTCAAACAGGAAAACAAATTAGGTACAACCAGATATAAAGGCTGAGGTTGCTTTCTGCAAAGAGGTTAAATACCAGTGCACTTTTAGAATGCTGTTCCAGAAATCAAGACTGGACAGGTGGATCTCATCTCCGGAGTGTTCCAGTGCAGTGCATTGATCTTACTCAGTCCAGGGTAGAAGTCGTTTAGACCAAAATTTCTGCTACCTTCTTCTCTTAAATGTTACTTTTTTTTTTTTTTTTTTTTTTTTTTACTTTTTTTGTTTGTTTGTTTGTTTGTTTTCAGTTAACCATTACATTTCTGTCAAAATCTGCATCACTTCAGTTTTATCTAGAATTTTGGTCAAATCAAGTCTGCTGAAGAAACAGAGCGCTTCACTACTCTCTGACATAATATTTCCCAAATGAACAGTCATTCCTCTGGGATTAGATCTTGTTTCAGAAGCCAGTTTGCTTTTTGTTCCTTGAATCAAATTGCACCTACACTAGTAGAATCACAAATGGAACTACAAAAGACTTCAGAAGATCATCTTATCTAATACTTACTGTGAGATACAAGCGAATATAGATAGTTCCTCCATGAAAATATTCAGTGTCTCACCAGTTTCTGGATATCTCTCATTTCAAAGGCTATTTCACAACATCTTTAAGTCATCTATTCAACAACTAACTTACACACACGTGTTATTGAGAATACGTAGAGCTAAACCACATCATAAATGCAGGGTATCAATCAGCTGCCACAGAAATTTGTATACCTTAGACAGTTCTTATCTTTCTATTATCCACCCCAAGTCATACTATCTCCCACTAGAGAAAGCAGAAAAAATAGTAGTATCTCATAGAATAGAATAAAATCATAGAATACCCCAGGTTGGAAGGGACCCATAAGGACCATCGAGTCCAACTCCTGGCACCACACAGGTCTACCCAAAATTTTAGACTACATGACTAAGTGCACAGTCTAAACACTTCTTAAACTCCAACAGGCTTGGTGCAGTGACTATGTCCCAGGGGAGCCTGTTCCAGTGTGCGACCACCCTCTCGGTGAAGAACCTCTTCCTGATGTCTAGCCTAAATCTCCCTTGCCTCAGCTTGACAACATTCCCTTGGGTCCTATCACTCGTGACTAAGGATAATAGGTCGGCGCCTTCCCCTTCACTCCCTCTCATGAGGGAGCTGTAGACACAATGAGGTCTCCCCTCAGCCTCCTCTACTCCAGGCTGAACAGGACAAGTGACCTCAGCCGCTCCTCATATGTCTTCCCCTCTAGGCCCTTCACCATCTTCATCGCCCTCCTCTGGACACTCTCCAACAGTTTTACATCATTTTTGTACTGTGGTGCCCAGAACTGCACACAGTACTCGAGGTGAGGCCACACTGGCGCAGAGCAGAGCAGGACAATCCCTTCCCTTGACTGACTAGCGATGCTGTGCTTGATGCACCCCTGGATACAGTTACCCTTCCTGGCTGCCAGGGCACACTGCTGGCTCATATTCAACTTGCTGTCAACCACAACCCCCAGATCCCTCTCTGTGGGGCTGCTCTCCAGCATCTCATCACCCAGTCTGTACGTATAGCCAGGGTTGCCCCATCCCAGGCGCAGGACCCAGCACTTGCTCTAGTTAAATTTCATGTGGTTGGCTCTCCAATCTGTCCAGATCTGTCTGCAAGGCCTTTCCACCCTCAGCTGAGTCCACAACTCCTCCAAGTTTATTGTCATTGGCAAATTTGCTCAAAACACCTTGTAGTCCTACATCCAAATCGTTTATAAAAACATCGAGGAGGATTGGCCCTAACATGGAGCCTTGGAGGACCCCACTAGTGACCATCTCCTACAAAGCCTTTCACTTTCCATGAGATGTGTCTCCTAACAACCCTCAGTGAGATGAAACAGTCACTTCCTTCAAATTTTTCTTGGATTTTCAAAGCACTTTGTTACAGCTGCTTTCTTAAAACACTCTCAAAATGTTTGTGTCCTTTAAAAAGAAAAAAAGAAAAAGAAAAAAGCTAGTAACCCTAAAATGTATACAATACTGTGTATGAGATATCACCACTGATGAGAAAAATAGCTACTGCCCTTCTTGCATGTGACATTCCCTGTTCATACATCCCAGGTGCTATTTGTTATTCAATCATAAACCTCAGGTTTTCTTTGGCTACACTATTTTAGGTTTCAACTCTTCTTTCAAAAAATGTGCAAACCATACCAACTTGTGCTCACCTTTTAGAATTTCAGTTTGCATTTGGATAGCCTTTAGGCTCTCTCTCCAAATTATCAGGATGGTGGCTTTTCAAACAACACTTTTCCACATGAGAAACCATTAAATATATTCTAGTGGAGGCACAGTACCATGTGTGAATTTTGGCTTAGTAAAAATAAGCTTATTTTGTGAGTTACCCTTCTCTACACCTTGTAAGCAATCATTTGATTCACTTCATTTGAAGATCACAGCTTGCAAATCATTTTTTGTCATCATTCAGAATTTATCTTAAATTTTCACCATGCTAATGCAACACCCTAGCTTGCTGCTGTTAACAAACATATTCTGTGTATTCTGCTAGTCAACTGCCTAAATAAAATACAGATCACCAAACAGAAAACACGCTGACCTATCTGAAATGCCCTCTTAGCTGTCAGTAATCCATCAATACTATACTTGGAGACCTTTTCTCAACCATCATAGTGACTTCATGTGGAGTTCCTTAGCCATTTTCTGGGGATCAGGTATGAGATAGCACAAAGAATATCACGTGCAGTCACTGCACGAAAAAAAAAAAATAACAATGTCAAGATATCTCATCCATCTACTGAACTTTTAATCTACAAAGGCAGCTACACTGCCAAGGAAGGAAATTAAAATTGTCTGACACCGTTTGTTTTTGATAAATATATGCTGGATACTTATAAATTTTAATCTCCCAGAGGTGCTTACAAAGCAACTGTTTAATAACTTGTTAAAAAATGTGCAGGGATAAAGGTTTTGCTCACTGGCTTATAATTTCCCCTCCTTTTAAGATTTTACTGACTGTCTTACAATTCCCTTCTTTTTGCCAATCACATTAAAAAAAAAAAAAAAAAGGTATGGAGTCTAGTTCTACATTTGCTCTTCTCCAATCCTCTAGAGAGTCTCCTCCTTCCATCCCAAAGACTCTCTTCAGACAAAAGAAGGATAACGCTGACTTTGGCTTGGCAACCTCCTAGGTCTTACATGAGTATGGTAAACTATTAAAATCAGTGAAAAAGCAAGATAAATTAATCAGAGGCTTAAACAGTATGCTGAGTTCCCTGGAGAGAACAAGAGAGGAAAATGATGGGAAACGACTTTAGTAAGGGTTACTCCTGGCCATCTAGATAGAATGAAATCAGTAATTTGTTGCTTAAGGGTAATCAGTAGGTCAAACATCTTCCAAAAATAAAACAAAATAAGGTTAGTAGAGTAAAAAATAACGTAGGCCAGTAGCCTTATTGCTTACCTTGAGAAGCATGTTAAGGGGTAATAAAACAGACTGTTTAAACAGATGTTTAACAATGCACTTCTGAATAACTCAGTAAACCCCTTTGGCCAGATTTGGGAAGCGGGGGCCTGCTCTCGGGAAGCGGGGGCCTGCTTGGGTATCGCCTTCAGCCACTCTGCTGGGAAAGCGCAGGAAGCTGGTGTCTCCATCGTTCCGGTCTGAGGCAGTTACTGCTATAACGAGAGGCTATTGTACTAATGGAAATCCCCTGTTAGCTCTCAATTTCAGTCAGAACTGTCTCTTTCCTGCCAAGTTCTCCCCAGATGTGTCTCAAAAGGCCTGTAGTTAGGAAATTCTCCAAGAGACTGTGAGGTAGCTCACCCTGTCAGGGACAGGAGACACAAAAAACGTTCTGACAGCTTGCCAGGAAACAGAGAGCACAAAAATACCAAAAAGGCTATTTTATTTTTTTCTTTTTAATTCTCAGTACCTGCCTTGAAGTAAATGGAAATGTCAGATTACCTAGAAAGTAAGATGAACGCTGGATCCGGCACATGAAAAAGACATTACACCTCTAACACACATTATGCATCAATCAGCTAAAGCAACCTGTTGGTACTGCCAGTGACAATACTATCATAAATGCACTGATTTAAATATTTGTTACACTAACTTATTTAGCCTTCAAGGCACAGAAAAAAAGCATCAAAAGGTGCTTCTCTTTCTCTCCTTCTATTTTTTTTTCTCATTAAAAAAAAATAAAGACAAAGAAGTTTTTAAAGGAAAGGAAAAGCTAAGAACAAGTGAGTGAAAGAGTCAAATATTATTTTCCCTGTTTATACAACACACACAATTTCTCGCAATTATGCATTCTGTTTAAATTTTCCATCAATGCTACCTGTCTTTGTGGATGTTGAGTTAGGTTAACACATGCATTGGAGCTTCAAATCTTCCTGTAGCTCAGAAAGTACAATAGTAGAGCCATTCCCTTCAGCAGTACTCACTCAACAGTAAAATATCCATACTTAAAAGTTTGATCAGCTTGCAGCCTGTAATTTTACTTGTGCACAGGTACTGCACAATTCCAGTTTGTCATGTTCAACGCAATGAAGGGACTTAAGCAGTACAAAACCCCACATCAACTGTTTGCGGTCAATATAGTAATATATCTTTACCAGTCATCAGAGTGCTAGAGCCTTTAAGAGGCTTACCCAAAACCCATAGTTACAGCAGTAATTATACTTTATCATTCAAGAAAGACAGGGCTGAAATCAATCATACCCTTACCATAACATCTTAGAGTCATTCAGAAACACAGCTGGCAAGGACTGTGGATCCATGCTGGCAAAGATCATTCAGGTAAGCAGGAACTTACTGCAACTTTCACTGCAACTCAGATAATGCTGAAGAGGATCAAGTAATCAAGGATCAAGAGGATCAAGCTAAATACCCATATTAGCACCCAAACACACTGCTTTGAAATGCACAAATTATTTTTGACATATGAAGTTGTATATTAGCAGAAAGAAATGATTTTCCAAAGAACACAGCAGATGAAGGAATTAGATTTGACAATCTCTTTCTAGTTTAAGAGCAGGACAGAATCACCAACTTGCTGACTCAGCCTAATGCTCTCGAAGCGATATGTTTCCACCAATGCTTTGCCACACATCCAGGTACACAACATGCTGAAACCATGTGAAAAGACAAGTCAAATATTTAACTAAATAGCTGGCTTTCCCATCAATTAATAACATAGATCTACTATTAATGTGACAATAAAACATCCTGGAAAAGAAAGATGGTGCCTTGACCCACAGCCCACTTCATGTTTTCCTCTTTTACAATATATAGCTCTTCATTAGGTATTTGTTTGTACAGAGCTTAAATAAACACTTTGTTTAAACAGACCCTTCACTCCAGAAGGATGGTTCATAGCTCTCAGTTTAAACAATTACAGTAGTGCATACTTTACCAATGGATTGCCTTAGCGATTCACAGACTTGCAGAGGAAACATTATAGAAGCAAAAATTTCAGTGTTTAAACTAAACAAATGCAAACTGAGAAGTACGCATCAGCATCCAGTTTTGCTTTGTAACAACAATCCCAGTTGATCTGGTAGTACTTTTTCTTTAGAAGTTCCAAGAATAGTGCTCATTCCATCTCCTTTTTTAATGCTAGGATCATTTAGTTCAAGACAGAAACACATTTACGTGGATTGAACATAGATGAATGTATTATTAAGACTTAGCCACAAAAGCCCTGTTTTCATATACATACAATATATTCATTAACCCAAGTATCATACATATACATGCTACATATGAAGTAAAGCAAACTCAATTAGAAAACTAATCAATAAAAACACAACATGTATTTCTGAATTATATACTTTCCCTTCTCAAACTGTTAATAAATTCAGTCTTCATCATCATTATTTTTATTTAGGATCCAGATTTTCAGCATTGATTGGTTATGTAAATACTTTAGAATAGCACCATAATTTTTTATGTTTTTATCTCAGTCAAAGGAGACCATATACATGTACTGAATATGTTACTTCCTCACAGAAATAAACCAAAAGCCAATAGCTCCCCTTCAGAAAAAAATAATCTGTATTCAAAAAGAAGATAGAAATATACTTTTGATGATTTCACAATACAGACTGGCACCATATGTTTCATTTGTTGCTTTTTTTTTTCCCCCATTTTTGTTTTTCTTCCCTCTTGAAGGACTAGAGAAAGCTCTATTATGCATGAATTCTGAAAGCACAAGTCAGCCAAAAGTCACAAATCTCTCAGAATAGACACATCCATCTGTCATTTCACAGCAGGAGAACAATAGCAGCTTCAACATAGACACAACAGCTCACACAGTCCTCATACAGCCAGACAGAAAGTCTGCCTTAGCTGATTGCTAGCTGCCTTTGAAACTCCAGACAGATGTTCCTGTGTAACACCAGGATCAATTTCTCCTCTCTTGTTTCTGTATTTTCAAATTCCTCATTTGTTCATAGCAACCAAAACATAGTCAGTTTACTGCATGTAATCTTTACAGAGCATTGGGAAAACCAGATTCCAGAAGCAAAAGAACTCAAAGCACAAAAGCACAGAGTACACTGCTCTTTAAGCTCAATATTTTTTACTGCTGGGGACTAATTAAAAGCAGACAATCTACAAAAGTTGGACAAAGACTACTAGTATTCTTACAAAAATTTTTTAGGTCTATGCTTGGCAGCCTCCAATGATCTTCACCATATTTATTTATTTTTTAGAGACGACATACCACATTGCTTTTCCACTGCCCAAAATTCAACTTTTTTTTTTTTTAATTATTTGATATATATGCAAAACAAAAGCTCTAGATGGAAAATGAATTATCTGTAAATACCCCAATTTATTCTTTGAATGATTAAGCAGGATAATTCGTAAAGCATCAGTTGTAGTTCATTTTGAAAAAAAGTACCAATTTACACATCTAGAAATAATCTTACCAGGCCCATCTGCAGAACCTTCATTTCAGTAGTATATGTGGATGTAGTTTTTTCCCTGACAGCCAGTCTCATTGAGTTTTGTTTACGCAAATTTGTGAAGTCGGCTCCTTCACAGTTCCCACACTTCTCAAAAGTAAACAGATGGATGCCTTTAAACAACAGGATAGTGACCATGTCATGTGCCCTGCTGTAAAGTTTTCCTCACTGAGAATAAGCCTCTAAAGCAAGTCTGGCTACCAGCAGTTGAAGAGATGCTGTGAAAATGTACACCTTGGAGCAACTTCAGAAGTCAATGGTTGGATTTAAAACTAAGCAAAAAACCCTCCAGCCTACAAGATGGAGGCTGACACAACACCATTTAGTTCAAAACTGATACCATCTGCATTTCCTCTTTTCAAGGGACACAAGGACTGAGAATGGTGACGGTCTAGGAAAACAGAAAAAATATTGAAGCTTTGGAAGCAGGAATAAAATATTCTAAAGATAAAGACAGAAAATAATTATATGTAAATTACTGATAAAAAACATACTTTGTATAATCTTGAATTCCAAGGTTTCATATCAAAAACTTATCCATCTCTCTCAAATATCTCTGAAAACTTTCCAGGCCCTGGATGTAAAGTTCTCCTTACTGAAACCATCCCACTTTTTGAAGTTATAAAGGAAACTTACTTTCTTTTGACATCCCACCAAGAGTCAAATCCCACTTAACCAGCAAAGGCAATTAATCATGCATTAACTGTTCCTCCTTTAAAGCTTGCTGGATGGGGACAGTATATAGAACTTCAATAAGGATTATCTCAAATCCCAAAACAGAGTATGACAGAGCAGAGGTAAAAAAGGCACAGAAAACTCTTTTACAGGGGGGTTTGGTTTGGTTTGGTTTTGGATGTCAGGAGTTGTTTGCTTTCTCATCTGTGTAGAAGCCTAGAATAGCCCGAAGCCATGGATAGCACAGACTGAACAGAAGTAAGAGTGTAGCTGGAAAAGTCAAAAGGTAACAGCAAATCCAGTTCCTCACTGATAGCACCAAAAGTTAAGCCTGCCACAAAGGAAAATAAAAATGAAAAGCCTGCTTGTCACTTGTCTCTGAATCTGTTGATGCAGTTGGTCACCTTCGTTGTGCTTCATGCCATTCTGGAAAGCTGTATCATACTATAACGTACCCTACATCATCTGGTAAAAGGTGATTTCCTAAATTGCAGATTATTTTTAGCAAACCTGTAATTCATTCATCTTTCTGCAACGCAGGCTATGTTCTACCTAGAAACAAATTCATACGCCAATAGGACCATTTCACTGTTTAGACAGGTAACTAAGGAGAGTCTATGCAAACTTATCCTATAAAGAAAACAAAGTTGGGGTAAACATTACAGTTCTTCTTTTTTCCTTATATAAACATCCACAGATCCATTTGAATGGGACTCATGCCTTCAGGAAGCAGAGGACAGAATCAGTCTTCAGGTGCGGACAGCACATGGCAAACCAACATCATCCTCCTTTGTCTGCTCTTCACCAGTTTTCTGCCTCTCCTGTGCTTCTACAGAAATTAGATAAAATATCTGCAACACACTGGGGATTGAGACTGAAAAGGGAATGTGCACAACACTGAACTCGTGCTTGAATAAGGATCTAGTTGTCTGTCAAGTTGTACAACTGTTCTGGGCAGAAAGCTTCTAAGGACAATATTGATATTAAAATGAAGACAGAAGAGGTTTTGAGTTAATATAATAGAGTGAATGGGCATGACAGTTACAAGAAATGGTTTTATGATTAAAAAACATTTATTTTCTCCTACAAAAGTACTGAAATTCAAATAAAATCTCTCAGTGGAGATGTACTAGATCTCTAGGTACAGCAAGACATTTTAATATAGTGTTGGGAGAAATGAAGTCAAAATCTATAAACAGCAGGGTTGGAATAAAATTTGTGCCTTAAGGAAACATTTAATGTTGGGATCCTTGCAAAGAATACTCTTCTTGCATGTGCTAATATCATCAGTATTTCATCATACTTTTACCCAAAAGTCTCATAAAAAGTCATTATGTTTCACGTGTTTAGCACACTATTTAACTGATGAACTTTACATAAACCAGTACACCCACTTGCTCACTTCTTTCTGGAGCCTAGTCCAGCAACATACCACATCATCCAAACACTCATTTTAAATTCACATGAATAGCAATCTTCTATTTGAGTTTGTTAGTAAACTCCATCTGCCAAGGTGCATTTGTAAGGCTTTAGTGTTTTCTTGAAAAAAAAAAAAAAAGGAAAAAAAAAAAAAAAGGAAAAAAAAAAGGAAAAAAAAAAAAAAAAAGGAGAGAGAGAAAAGTGTTCCCCAGACAGAAAGGTATAGACAGTATTAGGGCTGGCTTGTAGTCCTTTCTTTTATTCCATTACAGGAGACCAATAAAAAGATGAGTTAAGTACATATATGTTAAAAACCAAAACAAATAAACAAAAAAACTTATTCAAGTACAGCCTTAAAGAAAAACAAGACAGCAAAAGAAAAAAGAAAAAAAATAAATAAATAACACTTCCCACTGTAAACCACTGCACACAGCATTTATAGTTTCCAGATGCATAGAGATTGATCACAAACCTACCATCTGGGCTTACAGTGCACTACATACCCTGCCACTCTGACAGCTGGCACTGTCACACAGGAGCTGATCCGTTGTCCTTTGCAGGGAGTGTGGCCAGCTGGCAGAGACTGGAAGCTCTGGTTCACCTCGTACAGGGGAATCACTCTGCAGTTTTCATTGCAAGTACCAAGATACTCACCAGTGCCACATCTGCCGCACATGAACCACTCTCTTCCTGAGTATAAATAGAGGGGACCCTCAAATACCTATACCCTCCCTGAAATGAATCAGGAAGACCCCTCCCAACGTAAGTTCTGCTCTGCCACCAATAGATGAAGACATGTACAATCCCTGCAGCAGATGAGGATGTGGAAGAGAGACATCTGTAATCACTGGATCAGTAACTTAGTCATTGAGTATATCTCTGCGACACACCAAATATTTTGATAGGTCTC
Organism: Aythya marila; assembly: GCF_965140915.1. Taxonomy (NCBI): domain Eukaryota; kingdom Metazoa; phylum Chordata; class Aves; order Anseriformes; family Anatidae; genus Aythya; species Aythya marila. The sequence goes on along the minus strand of NC_139080.1, from coordinate 24,772,431 downwards.
AGGAGGAGCTTTGTTTCTGGGGTATCACTTGCTCCTTGCTGCAGACAGCAGTGTCTTCTGCCAATGTTTTTCTAAGGCGTAGCCTTGTACCTGGAAAGACTCATCTCCACACAGCCCGTGCCATGTCTCCGAGTCACTCCTCAATCCAGAGTACTACACACAGCGGCTACGGCACCACAGCTCTCCTCTTTTTGCACAAAGCACTACTTAAGATTTCCAAAAAAAAAAGAACAGAGTATTTTCCTCTTTCCAAAACTAACATTACCGCTACTGTAATCCTGGAAAAAAGAGATACCCGGGGGAGAATCAAACCGTAACAGCAGAAGTTGTGAAAACAAAATGGCTTCCTTCCATCTGCGAAGAATAACCGCTGGGGACGGTGAAGAGGGAATGCTTTGAAGAGGAATCTCCACATTAAGAATTTATTTGGAAGTGTCAGACAGACAGCGTCCTGCTGTGCTTGTCCCCAATTATCTGGAAGTAGAAGTAAGATGGGGAGCAGATTGCAAAGCTTTGATCTGAAGCGGAACAAGGATGGTTTCATGACTTCAGTCATGTCGTGGCTGTTAGAGGCAGCCAAGACTGAGATCTGTTCCTAAAGCCTCTCATACATCTTACAGTCTTCTCTGTCCACTGACCTCCTTTGATCAAAATGATGAGTAGCCCCTTCTGCACCCAAAAGGAAAAGCATCTGGTAGAAGAAAGAGGGCTGGCTTGAAGGCTTGCAAATAACCCCAAGATTGCAGCTTCAGGAGCATTTGAGCCAGTTTGGAGTCTTCTTGCCATCCAAAAGGAAACAAGATGCCTTCCTTCCCTCTGTCACCCCTTATCCTCACTTTCTCCTCTTCCCTTGTATCAGGCTGCTTAGTTCAACCTCTTCCCCTCCTTTACACCAGCACTTGACAGACCCTCTTAGTAGGACACTACACTTAAAAGCTTGGATAGATTTCTTCCGAATTGGGAAGGGGAAGGGGAAGGGGAAGGGGAAGGGGAAGGGGAAGGGGAAGGGGAAGGGGAAGGGGAAGGGGAAGGGGAAGGGGAAGGGGAAGGGGAAGGGGAAGGGGAAGGGGAAGGGGAAGGGGAAGGGGAAGGGGAAGGGGAAGGGGAAGGGGAAGGGGAAGGGGAAGGGGAAGGGGAAGGGGAAGGGGAAGGGGAAGGGGAAGGGGAAGGGGAAGGGGAAGGGGAAGGGGAAGGGGAAGGGGAAGGGGAAGGGCTGGTCAGAAGCAGAGGCAGGAACTTCACCCTGTGAGCAGTCATTATCCCTCATTCAGGTTTCAGTGGTGAAGACACTGGGCGGCACACAAGAGTGCTCAGTTTAAGTACCATCTGAAAAGACTGTTTCATCTACAGGATTTTAAAACACCTCTAATCTGCCTCATCTGCAGTTTTTCTTCTTGTATCTTTTGACAGAAGTCATGCTATGCATTGATTTCTGCTGATGACTCCAGACATCTCTGCTTTATATTAAATCTTCAGTAGTAAAAAAATACATGGTCTCGGTAATTGTTCACGCTAAGGCTTTCTTCAGTCACAGTACAACATAAACAGAAACTCCTTCAGATTTAAGAGACCTACCTAAAAATGTTATGTGCTTGCTTGTTTGTTTTAACTGACTGAAGAGCACAACAGCTTAATGTAAATAAAACCATGCACTCCTTCTTACTGAGTAACACAGGAACAGTTAAGTCCATAGCACAGCCTTTTATTAAAATAAAACATCTGCAAACTAAGGTGTTAGGGACTAACGTGTTCCTTAAGGTCACTATGTGTCCTAAAGAGTTTGCCATAGATGTGTTCACAGTATATTGTGTAGTAACCAGCAAATGGATATATTACAAATATGTGCACAAGATTATCCCATTTCAGGGACAAATGAATGTTTCACAGTTTTTATTGGAAAACATGATGCTTCCACAGAATATTTTACTTATAGGCTGTTGCTTTTCTCAAATGGAAAAATGTAAATAAGTTTAAAGAGTATGATAGTGACAGCTAATGATCTACTGCCTAATCTTTATTTATTTTTTTTTTAGAACTCTTAAGATTACAGAAACGAAACAAAACAAAAAAATAAACCTGCATCTTTCATGTCCACTATGCAAGCACATAAGATCTCCTAAAAAACACATGTATTTTAAATTGTAGTTCAGAAAAAGCTTAATTAAAGAACAGGAATTTCATTAGCCTAAACTTATCTACCAGATAACTGATTTCCCTGATCATATCTGAACCCATATCTGATCACTTGAAATACGCCCCAAGTGATAAAACACTTCTGTTATGTAATTTTTAAATCAGAAAGGAAAACAGTTATAAAATCTTCCCATTTACCACTGTTCTGAACATCACCAGATGCTTTTCAGTGGTCAAATGACGCCAAAAAATTATTTGCCTCATACTATCTGAATAAACCTACTTAAAGAAGAGTGCCACAACAATGTTATGGGTAAATGTGATGCCCAAGCTTCAGAACTGCAAGGGTGGATACCCTCTGAAACTAAATTATCTCCTGATAAGAAACATCAACAGCTGGCCACTATGGAAAACAGACTTTTATACTTCTAGAGTGATAACAAAGTAAATGGTGGTATTGGAAGAACCTCCTGTCCCAATCAAGATAAAGAAATCTTTCTTCAGATAAGACTTCATTTGCACCCTTCTTCAAAAGCAAGAGAATTGGCAAGCTCTTCTCTTAAGAGGGTGGAGATTCAATGACCAAAAAAAGAAAACCAACCACCCTTTTATAAAGGATTTCCAAGCTTTCAAGCAAAGCACCTAGTTATCAAAAATTTACCACAAGTGGTTAATACAAATACAGTAGTTCTTGTTGCAGATGAGATAATGACACAAAGATTCCAGTAATTCTGGGAGCAACAGAAATGCATGAAGTCATACTGCACAGAAAAACAGGCATATAACAAAAATAGCAAAAGTAAGCTAACAGCATTCAGTCTAACAACACACACCACAAGAGAACCACTGGCCACAACACATCACGAAGCAACCCAGAGGCACTTTTTATTGATCGTTCCAAAAACATGCTTCCCAAAACATGCCTGCATTGAATACCATTGGAAATAGAGGGATGTTTTAATTCCCAGGGTCACAAGACATTGTTCATTTATGTTCCTTTGAGATAATCAGCAAGTCAAATAAAACAAAAATTAAAAAAAAAAAAAATCAGAAAAGTCCATCCTGTGTGCCTTTAGAAGTCCCGCTGCGTTGTTCCTACCCAACCACCACAGCAAGACTTACCTTCCTAGAAAAATGTGTTTTGTTTTTGCTCTTTTGTTCTTTTGTTTTAAATAGATACAACCAGCTCTCTTCTTAGAGAAGAAAAACCTGCTCCTTTTCCTGATTGGACACCACACAAAACTAGTCCTTTTCTTTCTAGCTCTCTTCTGCATGTCAATCTCATACTGCAGGTGTTGCAGAGCAAATTTGACAGGTTTCATGGTTTTAGTTAAGCTTCATTTGGCTACTATGCTACTTACACACTAAGTACAGTGAAGCTCAGTTCTCAGTTTATGCAGGAGAAATTCAAAAACAGTCCAGATTTTAAATCCATCTGCAATATATATGTATTTCTGTGTCAGTGCATCTGTCATCTGCGTCTCTAACAAGCAAAACTCAATAATCCTTTCTCTGGCAACAATGTGAAATAAATTAGATTCCACTATATTTCAGAAAATGTTCTCTTCAAACCAAGAATTCAGTCAATAAGTATAAGCCGCTTACAGCAAGTGTAACTGCTAAAATGATCAAGTTCTGACAACCCCCAAACACACACACACACTCTAGAGGGAAAGATAAAATCTATTGCTTCTTAATTGGCAAAATATTTAACCAGTCTGAACAATCACTTGAAGAGATGTTAACCCCTTGGTTCAATGTGTTTAAACATTAACTCTTTCAGTCTGCAGAAAGAATAAGTCAGTTAGCCTTAAAAAAACTATTTGCAGCCTTTGATGTGTAAATATATAGGATAGCCACTAGCAAATGAAAACATTTACATATGAAGTAACTTTCTTAAGGCTCACTTTAATTATCAACTAGGAACCAGGTGGTCTGAACACTATTTTTCATCCTTTATGATCCAAGAAACTAATTTAAACTGATTTTCTCAATTAAAGGCTTTACAATCCTACCGAACAACATCAAAAAATCCCTGAAAAATTTACCTGATGAAACATTTTAACTCAATTGCTGGATAAATCTCCATTTCTCGAATAGCAGAGATTACTCTTAGATTTTTTTTCAGAAGAGGATAGCCAATTTTAGAGAACAAAACCAACTTTTGAAAATGTATTTTTGACTATCTCTTTGGAAAAAAAGTAACTGACACATATTAGCACAGCTCCAAGTAAACAGTCTTAAGTGAGTACCCAAAGAAGACATGTTGCAGAAGAGACAAACTTTACCTCTAATCCTAGCATTTTTAAGAAAAACAAGATCGCTTCCCTTTTATCTATGATAAAAACCAGCCAGGGATAGCAAGCAGTACATCTTCCACTGTACTGCTCACTGTACACTCCTTTTACTGGAGCCAACGGTTTTCAGCTCCTTGAAAATAATCAGGCCTTGAATACTCAGGAATGTATCACGGTGATAAACAAAGGATACTTCACATACTTCCAAAACATATTAACAAATACAGCATATTTTTTTCTGGTGCTATTTTAAGTGAACTTACCAAACTTACCAGCCACAGCTGGTAATTAGGTATGTCAAATTAACATCATGTTGCTTATGCTGGCTCTTAAAATTAGAATTTGGAGGGAGTGCACTTCTAAAATACAAGTCAAACAAGACAATACTGCAGCTGCCTACCTGCCTGTCCCACAGGCACCAACAGCTCAGCAGTCAGCTCTTTGCTGGGTTTCAGAGTTTCTTTCAGCAGTTCCTGGCATATGCAGAATGGCACCAGAAACCCAACACCCACCTTCATCAACACTAGTGGATAAATCCATAACCGTGTTTAAATCAGGGGATGGACATGGTACTTCACACTTCCTAGACTCTTTGAGCATCTTATATTATTAATATAAATAAATTATATATTAATATAAATAAATATATATTTTATATATATTAATATAAATTATATGTTATATAAATTAATATATATACTTATATATTAATATAAATAAATACGTATTTAATATATTAAGAAAATGTATGTATATACATGTACACATGTATATCAAATATGCCTAAATACAGTCATGATCATAAGCATAGGGACAAAAAAACGTAATTCCCCACTCTCAACTGCAGACACAGACCAAAAAAATTGCACAGAATCAGGCTCCTTCAACCATTGTCTCCCCTCCTTGTCCTCCTGACTTTGTTACTCTTAGAATGAGCAGTTCATCCTCAGTACAAGGGGCAGATCTTCCACATCGCCTCCTTTGGCTAGCTAGCAATTGTGACTGCACATGGTTTCCCCAGCCCACAGCAGGACATGAGGTTGCCCATTTTCCATGCAAGCTCCCCATCTAGAAGCCAAAGGTGGGTGAAGGTGGCACCTCTTCAACTGGATATACTTTGGGACTGCAAGGCAGAGCACACCTGTGTGTTCTCAAAAGAGGATCCAACCTTGGTAGAGATGACCACCACTCCTGAGCCAGGTGTCTCTGGCTCCAGCAGGAGGCAGTACATGAGCAACAACTTCCATGGCCTAACTCTGCCAGCCCCACCATTCCCTTTGACACCTCCAGTTCCCTTGTACTGACTACAAACGTTGCAGGCACTAAGCTCAGGTGACATGAATGCAGTGCCTAATTTTTCACCTATACATGACATTTGTACATGGAATTTCTTTGAAATTGCACCCAGCACTTTAATGACTAACTACACTGTTATATCAATTTCTGGCAGACTTCTAAAGAAAGCCATTCTGAAAACAAATTTATGGAAGAAAAATGAGTCAAGTGAGAGAAAGATTCAGTTTCCTTTTACATATGACTCATTTTAATTATTATCCTGCAGGCAGATCAGTTAATTGCAGGAAACTACTGATTATTCCCTCCTTTTCTTATTAGGTAAAAGTCTTTACATACTCAGATTAAAAATCTTAGCATGAACCAGACCTTATCTGACATTTCTAGGATTTTGACTTCATTTTGCACTTTGACTCTGTTTTTCATCTATGTTTTTTTGGCTTTTTTTTTTTTTTTTTTTTTCCAAAATAATGGTAAGTCTACATTGCTCAGACACATCTTTTTTTTTTTTTTTTTTTAACATCTGAAATCAGTTACATCAGTTAATAAAGCATTGTACTATTTTTCTTAAGCTAAGAATCCAGATGTGTCTCTAGATTTAAATCAATATATTACAAAGGCTTATTTCAGTATAATTCAGTACACAGGGTTTTCTTCAAGGCACTACATCTGATCAAGGTTTGTTTTTCTTTTTCTGTACCATTGGGGATCTCAAGTAAAGCTAATTTGTCAGGGAAGCACAAAAAAGAATTTTAATTGCTTTTTATTCCCCCACCTCTTTTTGCTTAACAAAAAATGTTATGCTGAAAAGACTTAAATATCAAACAGAGTACTCTGTAAATGAAAGTATGCCAAAACCTGTACCTGAAATGGATGTACAATTAAATGACAACGACAACAGCTTCAGAAAGATATCTTGCTTTCTGGCCTTAAGAATTCATGAATTGCAGCTGGGAAGGGCACTTTAATATTTACGTTTTATTATTTTTGAAGAAATTAAATACATGTGTTGGTGTCTGAAACTGGAAATAAGACATGGCAGGTAAAAATAAAGCAGTCCCTGGCTGCCACGGTATATTGTCAAAGAGTACTATAACTAGAGAAATTATTTGGATTTACAGATGTTCTCCATTATATTAAGGTCTTCAAGACCTCAATTATTTCATACAAGAGAAATCTCCAAAAAAAATGTTCAGGCTTGAGAAGGGAAAAAATTCTAAACCACAGATTGCCTCTGATGTCACCACTAGTGGTCCACCAGGATGGTTAAACATGGTGATAGTGCAGCTGTGTGTAGGTGACCATGCCGCAGGAGGGGCTACCAGAAAACAAGCTCACCAGCATAAAAAGCACTGCTTTCACTTTTAGTAAAGTTTTGGGATTTTTTTAGTTTTTCCTCAACTTTACTCTTTAGCTGAAATAAAGTTCATTTCAATGCACTTGCTGCTGCAGCTACTTGATTCCCCTGCCCAGAATCAGAACCCGTGGCTTTGGGTTTTTCACTGGTTTTATTCATTTACTTCTTCCTTCGGGCTTCCATGGTGGGCAGCAACAGACGTGTGCCCCTGCACAGCAATGTGGGGCAGCAATGGGGGACAGGCAGCGATGGGACCCAAGCGGGGCACGCTGCTGGCCTCTCCCCCTCGGCGGGGAGCTCTCCGAGCCCTGCAGGGCAGGCAGCACAGCCCCAGCCGCACCCCAGCACGCTCCCACAGCCTGCTGGCACGGCCCCGCAGCCCTGCCCAAACACCAGGGCACCTTGTCCAGCGCCCGGCCCGGGCCTGGGCTCCGCATCAGCTGCTGCCCCCCACCCCCCCGCAGTGCTGCCCTGCCCATGGCTCAGCAGGCAGGGGGTGCCCCATGTCACAAAGGGGCAGGGACGGCCTTGGCCCCGGAACGCTGGCCCCAGCGGCACTTGGGCGCTTGGGCAGCCCTGCCATGGCTGCCCGTGCTGACGGGGAGGCTGCTCGGCTGCCTGCTCCTCTGCTGCGGCTCCAGCCTCCGCTCTGGACACAAAGGCAACCAGAGGAACTCAGCTCCTCTCTCCTCCCTCCTCAGGCCCTCGCCTCCAACGGCTCTCAGCGCCCTACAGGACACTGAGCGAACTAAACCACCGCACACTCCTGGCCGCTCCTTCCCAGCACGGGGCCGGACATTTGTCCACGCTCTCCAGGACAGGTAACATCACCCCGACCCACACCCTCCCACGGTCCCATAGCAAGCAGCCAGCTGACACCATCAGGCCAGGGACAGCTCCATCAGGACGACGGGACACGGACAGCCTCGGTGAGATGCTAGAGACCCTCGGGCAGAGAGGCAGGGGCTGCCCGGGGTCACAGGGGATGCTGCTCTGTTTGTTCCTTCTCTTAGTAAAGCCAGACTCAGACAGCAATGGGACCAGATCACAGCACACTCCTGGGCTCTGCCCAAGGACCACTGAGAAGGAAGGAAGAGCTGCCAACGCTCTCCAGGACAGGTAAGATTGCCCCAAACCATTCCCCACTCCGGTCCACAGCAAGCAGGACGATGACACGTTCGGGACAGGATGGCAGTGAGCTCCTTCAGCATGACGGGACACAGACAGGCTCGGTGAGACACTAGAGACTCTTGGGCAGAAAGGAAGGGGCTGCCCATGGTCACAGGGGATGCTGCTCCGTTTGCTGCTGCTTCTCTTTCAGACAGAATCACACAGCGATGGGACCAGACCATGGCACGATCCTGCCCTCCCTGCCTGTGAGAACTCAGCTGGAAGGAAGAGCTGCCAACGCTCTACAGGACAGATAAGCGATCCCCAATGCACACCCCACCACACTCTCATAGCATGCCACAAGATGACATGGCTGGGCTATGATGGGCATCCCCTGGCCGTCAGGGAGATGTGAGATGGACGGCCCCGCAGTGAGGCTGGGAGAGCCTCGCACAGGGAGGAAGGGATGGCTTCCAGTGCTGCCAGGGGTGGCTGCTCTCTTTGTCGCCTCCTGTCTTACAGCTGGACACGCTGACAGTGAGGGAATGACGCCATGGCACACTCCTGGCCTCTCTCTTTCAGCACTCTGACGGAGAATTCACCACGCTCTCCAGGACAGATAAGATTGCCCCAACCCATTCCCCACCTCTATGGTCTCACTGCCCTGGCCTAACACAGCTGACTCTTGGCTGTCAGCGATGCACAGCAAGGATGGCCTTGCTGTCGGGCTGGGAGTGTCTCACGCAGGGAGGCAGCGCCTGCCCCTGGCCATGGGCTGGGGCTGCTCTTTTTGATCATTTTCCTTTCTCACCCCATCACAGAGCCCCGAGGAGACTAAGGGCTGCCACTGTCCTTTCCCACCTCTGCCCAGTCACTTCATGGCCACTGACCTGAAGGCTGCTGCAGCTTTCTACAACCACAGCCATCGAAGGAGCAGCAAGCACACAGGGACCCCGCCTCTACCCTGACATGGTCCTACAAGCACAACCACAGGCCCCGCAGCTATGGACAAAGAGAGCTTGGCACACCTCCGTGACACCCCACTGCACCCCATGTCTCTCAAACGTTAATCAAATAAAGTTCTGATTTACAACCTCATCGGCTGCTCTTTCCTGCCCTTCTTGGGGAAAACTCGGGGGGCTTTGTCTTTTGCAGAAGGAGCAAGTGCAGCAGCCTGCGCTTCTTCAGGTGCTGGCATCAAGAGAATTTCAAAGCACATTACGTGTCCTAATCTAAGACCAGGGTCTGCAGGCGTGGCTCTGGAAACCAGTGTACTCCCTCTTTCACCAAGGGACCACATGTGTACAAGAAAGGACCAACATTTAACACAAAAACCTCATCTGCTCTGATGGAACTGTTTGAGGAAATTCCCCTTCCTGACATGCACTGTGCACCCAACGTGCAGGCACCAGGGGTTGTGCTGCCCCGCTGCTGGAAATCAAAGGGAACCATGCTTTCTTCCCGGGAAATTAAGCACCTCTCATAGCTTTGCTGCACATTTCTTGCATGCAGCAGCCTTGCCACGGCCGGCCATCCCAGCTCACTTTAAGCCAACTTCTTCCTAGTCAGCTTGGCTACCTCCTGGTTACACACCTGACCACCAGAACCAAACTGGGACTGATTAAAAATAAATAAAAGCCCAGGGGACGGCACTACTTTTGCACACTCACGCTCCCAACTCTTGTAGGGAAAGGTTGAAGAGATTGGGAAGTTTTGATCCCTATCAGCCCCATCAGGGTTTCAATACGGTGAGGCCTGGCAAATTGACTATATCAGACCACTCCCACAAACCCACCGAGGCAAGCGGGACATACTCACCATGGCAGAAACAACTACTGGGTGGCTGGAAACATACCCCGTTAACCTTGCCTCGGCCTGAAACACTATCTTGGGCCTAGAAAGGCAAGTGTTGTGGTATCATGGTATACCAGAGAGAATTGCGTCCAACAATGGGAGTCATTTCCAAAACAATCTTGTCACCTCCTGGGCCAAGATGCATGGTATTGAGTGGGTGTATCACATCCCTGTTCACCCACAAGTCTCTGGGAAGTTTTAGAGGTACAATGGATTGTTAAAGACTATGTCAGGAGTGTTGGGTGCTGGGACATGGAAACAATGGGACATAAATCTACCATAAACCTCTTGGCTAGTTAACAATAGGGGGTCTGACAGCAGTCCTGATTCTGCTGAAACAAAACCCCTATACACGGTGAAAGGAGCTGAAGTCCCTGTAGTGCATGTAGGGAAGTGGCTGGGGAGGGCGGTGTGGGTTGCTCCTGCCTCGAGGAAAGGCAAACCCACTCGTGGGACTGTCTTCACCCAAGGACGGGGTATACCTGGTGGGTCATGCAAAAGAATGGGGATATCAAGTGTGTGCCTCAAGGAGATTTAACCTTGGGAGAAAACTAATCTGTAATCTAAGTTACATGTTGTAGGAAGACATTGCAGGATCAACAACAGGTCAACTTCGCAAGGAACCGGGCAAGTGCAACAAGGAATTGAGCTAAGCTGGTGCTGGTGTCCAGACATCCAACTCTGCCTGCCCTGAGTGACCACTTTAGCAGTGGAAGACTAAATCATCAACAGTTCTTATGAACACTTTTTGAGAAAGACCTATAGAATTAAAAGATATACCTACTTATTAATCTGTTAAAGGACAAGGAACAATGGCGATGAGAATACTTACATGCTGAAGTGTGAGGGACCTGAGAGTGACACAAATGTTATGGAATAAGGGGTGGAGGTTCTTCTGGGTCTGGCTGGGATGTTACCTTTCCGTGCAGCAGCCCATACAGTGCTGTGCTCTACACTTGTAGCTAGAACAGCAGTAGTATCACACCAGCGTTGTGTCTGCTGCTGAGCAGTGCAGGCACTGCATCAGGACTCTCTCTAACCATTCTAGGGGGTGGGCAAAAAATGAGAAAGGAACATCACCAGAGCAGCAGACCTAAACCCACCAAAGGGATATTCCATACCATATGATGTCACACTCAGCAATAAAAGGTGGGAAAAGGAAGAAGAGGGGAGGGGTGGGCTCTCATTGTGAAAACATCTGTCCTCCTGAACAAAAGCTATGTGCGTTGAGGCCCTGCTTCAAGGACGTGGTCAAGCATTGCTCATTGGTGGGAAATATTTCTGCACTTCCACACAGACTTTACTTGTTGTTGTTTTGTTTTTTTTTTTTTCCTCCCTTTTCTCCTTTCCCTTTTTCCCTTTAGTTAAAATAATTAATGTTTTTTTTCCTTAATAATTATTTTTTCCTTTAATTAAATTTTCCTTATCTCAAACCTTGAACTGTTTCTTTCCTTTTTTCTTCCCCTCCTCACAACAGGAGGGGAGTGAGAGAATGGTTGTGGTGGAGTTCAGCTGCCTAGCACAGTAAAACCACCACAGTACCTCAAGCCACATGACTTCCTGAAATAATTCTGTGTTGAACTACAGTCTATTTTTTTATTATCTTTTTTTTTTTTTTTTGGTGTGGGGGGGGGGGGGGGGGGGGGGGAAGGGGGAAGTTGTAACCATAATTCAGATCTTGATTCTGGACACCCTAAACCAAATAAATACACTATAGGGAACATTATTCAGTCTTCCATAGATTTTTTTTCTGGCTCTTCTCTGTTCGCCATCAATATCTTCTTTGATTTGTGGGTAATAGCAGGGTATTCTAGTAGCAGTTGTACCAGTACCAAATAAATGATATAATCTCTGTATTATTTACTCTTTCTCAGAGCACCTTATTTTATTTATTTTTTATATCAAGGGATCCCATTAGTCCTTTCTGGGCATACTGCTCTGTTAAGAGCTCGTGTTTAGCTTGTTATCCTGTGATCCTCCATTTGGAGGTGCCACATTTCACACAAACCACGTGAGAGTTACCTGTATTTCCTTTCTCTACAACTTTTGACTTGAGAATTGTCATTAGGTGGACTCAGCTTGCCAATCTACCCACATCACTGTCATCTTCTGTTATTTTTCATGCCCCTGGAAAGTCATTTCTTACCCTGCCATCACTGGTAATTTTTAAACTCACGTGGAAAGCTCTATGTTGCAGCTTAAATAAGAATTAATTCAGAAGTGTCCTAACGCCTCCCTTTGCCCAGGAAGCCAGGCTACCTGACCATGGGGTCCCCTCAGGCCTCATAAGCTCTGGCTCTGTGACTCTTCAAGGTCTGATATGAGAAATATAATGCTTTGGTTTATGTCACCAATAAAAAGATCAGTGAATAGCCCAGCAGCTTATCCAGAAATCCAGCCAAACAGTGACAACACCATATTTACAGTTGCATTGGGCACCAGTCATTTAGCCAGGTCAAAGCTCATTCTTTGATTTTGCTTTCTTCTACTTTGTAAATAAAAATGTGTGTTGAAAGGTTAAATACTTGACCTAAGTCTATTACATCTTTAACTATAACGAACTTGTTGCCTCATGTAAAAACATTACCAGCTTAATTTGATCAGACAAACTTTCCACAACCCCATAATTATAAATAACACTCCTCTCAGCACCTATTAATTCAATCCCATCACAGACAGACAGCGTGATGTCCTACCTTAAAGCTGCCTATTGCAGCCTGATGCAGAGGGTCAGGCTCAAGCTGCTGGCAACAGCAGAAGAGCCACTGATGATTTCTAGTCTACCCCTGCCCACCAAGATCAGCATGCTCTTACCTCCTCAGGTAGCAACAGCAATCCGACCACTCACAGCTGGCAGCACAGTCCACCCACTCTGTTCGTACATCCAGCTGGCTTCCTAGCCTCTCTTCCCTAGCAGCCCACAAAGAAAACGCACAGATCCAGCCCACAAGTCTGTTGTACAACATTAAGTCATCCCATGTAATCTAATAAAATAGAGACACAGCACTGATGTCATCTTCTAGTCTCTGAAACATTGCCAGAAGTAAACAAAAAAACTGGGGGAAGAGAGGCTGAGGAAGGGGATACAAGTTACATTAACAAAGCAGGGAACTTGATGCTCAGCTTTTCCAAATTTTCTGGATGCACTTTTTTGGCCCGGGGGATTTTAAAGGATGCTGTTTAGTGGCTGACGTTACTAGACTGGAGTCTGTTTTGTTATAAACCTGTGAAAAGAGCTATGCTGTCTCTTCCAAATACTGAACAACACTATCTAATAAAATCCTTGCTGGTTTTGCATTCTCATTTACAGTTACACCATTTTTATCTAGTAACTCACCAACTGTAAAGCTGCAGTTTGATTTGTTCCTGATACAGTAAACTCAGCTTCCACAGACCTTAATCCAGGGATCAGGACAATCACACCCATGGGGCAGACTCTTGGTTTAAACAAGATTTGCAGCTGGCTCCCCTTTGTATAGATAGTGATCTATCACAACAAGCTAAAATGTATAGTTCTGATTACCTTTTTCCAGCAGTTTGAGTGCAACCCTGTATAGAGCACTGCTTTACACAATACAACAGTAAATTACCAACAGCCAGTGCCCAAAGACTTAAGTCACTTGTGAGGTGAAACACGATGAGACTGAGCTCTGAGAACACTGATTATTATCCAATCCTAAGAAACTCAAATACAAAGGATTAATGTGGATAAATAATAATGAAAAAAGTGATTTTTGCATGTTTGAAGCCTACTATAGATATTTAGCTGTCTTATGTAGGCATGTAGAACTTAGTGGGTGGCACTAGGAAGCATTATAAGTTGTGTGTCATGGTAGGCAAAGAGATACTCTGCAAATATCTGAAAGCTGTAAATCTGTTAAATAGCTGCATTCAACTGCTGGGGAACAGGCTTCAGGATCCAGAGGCCCTCTGGCAATTCTGTACTCTTTAATAATTCACAAAGAAAGTGCCTGGAAGTTCCTCCAGAGTTTTATGGCAACTGAAAGTGGGCATGGTGCAGTTACTGCTGAAAAAGAGCTGTAATAGTGACTACATCAGCTACACTGGTTTGTTTTTTTAACATTCCAGTTTCTATTTTGAATTTCTGCACATGCAGAACTAATTTATTCTCATATACATGATCATAAGTATATCTACTATATATAATCTTGATGGCTGAAAACCATACATTTCAATTCATTTCCTATTACTCTGCATAATACCTATATAACCTTAAGTCAAATCTCCACATGCACTGAAACACGACCACTGCCAAATTGATATTCTGTCTTTTAACACTTTTAAGAAGAATACTTTTCTCTCAGTTTAGATCAAAAGATCCATATAAATTCAAAATACAAATATTCCCTAGCTAAAGGCTGTCAGCAGCTATTCCTAGATTTACTAAAACTTTCAGCATTAGCTCCTTTAGAATTGATACTGATATTTTACCATCAAGTTAGTAAGCAGAGTTTTACAAAGTAATGGAAGACTACATTTCTTAGGTGTCAGTCATCAATTGAGATAACTTCAGAAAGATCCCAAGCTCATATTAACATGAGCCCAATAGTGCATAATGACCTTAAAAAGAAAAGCTCTACACAAAATTAATCCCTAATCATTCCTGAAGAGAAAGAATTAGATGCAATGCTCAAGGCATTACTTAACAAACTCATTTCCCCCCCAAAATGGAATTGTTTCCTCCTCATTTTCACAACTACAGCTCTTCTGAAAGTACCTACATGTTTATCACAAACAATTCATGATGTCTTACTTAGACTTACCCTATCTTAAGGATTGGAGTTTTTTTATCCTGTATTGTAATATATGTGTGTATATATATATATATATATATATACACACACACACATATATATATACACACACACACATATATTGAATTAGACTTCTGTGAGTAACTGAAAAATTATTTTTCAATTCAGTTTTACAGAGGAAAATTCCTATTCACCAAGTACTCAGAAAACCTAACCTCAGCTAAGTCAATATGATTAGTTCCAGCCTCTCCTGAGCAAAATCAAACATTTCCCAAACTGTGTCTAGTTTCAGCCTCTGAACAGTTGAACGGCATGGTAACTCTGCAAAAGTGGAAGGGATTTAAACCAACGTCAAAAGAAGAACATTAGGTTTTCCCTCGGCTATTCTGAGATTAAAAGCAAACCAACATACACAACATGACTCTTCACTGGAGTATAGAAGTGGCCATTAAATGATTGGAGGCTTTTACGCTCTGACCATTTGATACCACACAATGAGCTCCCTGCACTGTATCTCTTCTCCAAAGCCGTCGACATGCAGTCTCAGAACTTTGTTTTTCTGTAGAAGTCAGATGACAAATAAGAAAAAGTCTACCTAATCAAATCATTCATGCATTAAGAAAGCCTCCTAAGTCAGCAATGAGATGAAAGGATAGCTGTAAAAATGGCTAAGCTATCTTTGCCTTTAAGGACTAATTTTGTGCATTATTAGATAGTGTTCGTCTTTTTAAAATATTAACTGTAAATGCACTAACTTAAAAGCAGACAGTCACAGAAAACTGTCTAAAATTGTAAAGTCTGAAAGTGCCTCATATCTTTAAAATTTATCACAATTTATCACAGACAATTAATTTAATAAACCACACTTCATGGCTGTGTGCCACACCTCACCTGTTCAGGAAACATTGGAAACACCAGAAGAATGTATGACCACAACATGGTTGGACCCAGAGTTATCTGATAAGTATGTTGTGAGTGGCATTTATTAATTCACAAGAGGGGATGTAGTTATGTGGCTATGGAAAGGGAATGGAAAGAGCTCAGCTGTTCCTCCTGCTTAAAACAATCTGCATCAACATTTCCCTATGTTTTAAAACACAGGCTGTATTTGCTGTTTTTTGTTTTGTTTTGTTTTCCAATATTGTTAATTGTCATTGCATTTGAAGTTTCCGATGAAAGATGTTATAAACATTATCTTCATATCAACCCTTATGAAAGAAAGGGAACTTTTCTATGAGCTGTATCATCACTAGCACCCAGAGTATACTAAGTTCCCAGAACTAGTCCATCCTTTCAAAATAACAGTAGCTTCAAATGTGCCTGCTCTAAGAAAAATTAGTTGTTTTGCTGTGTCTGGTGAACATTCAATGAAATCGAGCATCCACTTTTTTGGTTACTGCAAGACACACACCTTCCTAAAGATTCAATTGTAAATAAACGTGTATACACCTTCATACTATCGTAATGTACAAATCCTAGTTGGCAAAACAGCTGTGGCATTATCTCTCACTCCATGACCAACACATGTCCCCTCCTCATATGGCCACACATCCAGTGGACAAGTACCTAGCCCAAATGCACGGTGGGACCATGGAGTCCTCATGAGGGCACAGTCTGCAATTCCTCTAGCTCAGTTCCCTCTCTGCTCATCATTAATGGGCTTCAAGAAATACAGGAGACCACATGACAGGGAAAACCACATTACTAAATAAAACAAAAGAAAAGAAAAAAAAAAAAGAAAAGAAAAGAAAAAAAAAAAACATAAGAGGGGAAAAATCATGCAAAACATGCCTGTCTAACTCAGTGAAAGGGTTAACTGCAGACCTACCCATCTGACTATTGCAGTGAGACTCCAGGTTCGGTATATTATGATCAATATTCATTGAATATTTTCAACAAAAGTTTCCAGCACATGCTCAAGAAGTAGTGAACTTTAGCAATAATTAAGCTGAAATTTAATTAAAAAACAAAAATGCTCTTAGAAACTGGGAGATTGGGAGAGGACAGTCTGGTTAGTCTAGGTCAATGTAAGACAGCTCATTACAGCATTGCTTTGTGATCAGAGTATCCTATTTAATTTTAACATAACTTAAGCAATTTTTAGTACTTGACAGGGAGAAGTTCCAAAGAAAACAATTTCAGTATACAGTTACATTGACACATACCCTACATTTTCTGCATTTCAACCAAATATCACCTTGTTTCTTTTCACTCACTACTCTCAGTCCCACTTGCTTTTCAGTTCAAACTGCATGGCTGCATACTATTAAATAACATTTTCAAGATAAAGCTCAGAGTGTTTTTTCTGCTGAAATTTCTAATTTGGGAAGCAGTATGCTGAATGGGGGATACTGTGATATGTATATCTGCCAGTATTTTCTTTACAGATTATTATCTTGAGAAATAGTATATTAGTTCTGCACAAGAGTCAACTCTGAATTTTAAAAAATAATTTAAGAAGTCATGTCAATTATGGCCAAATAACACTTTTTTAAAATGTCTAATCAACTAAATTAAGACTTCATCTCTGTATGTAAGACTAGAAATACATTCCAGAAGATAACTATGTAACAAGTAATCATTTATTTTTATTATAACTATATTAAATAAAAATTCCAATGCTTACGCACTTGCTTTTATAGTATTTTTCAGACAGCATGAATGTTAAAAACTGAACTGTTTACATATTTAAATAACTATCTACCATATCCTGGAACAAACAAATGTGTAGGTAGTGAATCTTCCAGCTGAGCTGAGCAAGAACACCAGTGCACAGAAAAATAAGTGAAAGGGAGCCAAAACAGTTTCCCTCTAAAGGCAAAAACTCATTTAACTGTTAAAAAAAAAAAAAAAGAAAAAAAAGAAAAAAAAGGAAAAAACAACCCACATAATCATTAGGGAAACTAGTTTATCTTCTATTTTTGAAAGGATATAATAAATAACAGATACAACTACAGCATGGGCCGCATCCAGGAAATCTGTGAGGTCTCTTGGACCACACACTCCCTCCAGAAAGTCACACATAGTAATCATGAAGCAACCCACTCAGGGCAATGCTCAGATCACTAACATATGGCTAGAAAAATAGACATTCCCCAAATGGTTACTACCACCTCAAGAACTACTACCATGGCCAGACTGAATAGAATAGCTACTGGCCTCTGCTCAGAATTTGACCCCCAAGTAATTCCAAAGCAACAAATTTGTGCATACACAAAGTCTTCTGTTGACTGCTTCATTTATTTTTTTAAAACTTCAACATGGAGAAGCCCTCAGAATTGCCAACCTCTCTGAGCCACAGTCGACAACCACAGAAGTGGGTGTGGATCAACTTGTTCCAGCCTACAAATTACAAACATCCATACATCTAAGCAAAAGGGAAAAGACAACCCAGTACTTCCTGACTGCTAAATTAGAGAAGACATATGAAAACTTTCACTCAATTACTGTTTCCCCTTGAACTGGCTGACAGGTAAGGAATACTATTGCAGTAAAACCACCCTTATAAAGAATCATGTCCTATCTTCAAAACAAAGTAGATGAAATAGGAGCCATTCAAAAAAAAAATTGGCTCTCAGCAGAGCCATGATCCTGGGAGGAGGGACAGTATACTGAATCATTTATTCCACTGTGAGAGCATGCAAACTTCAGAGGAAAAAAAAAAAAAAAAGAGAGAGATCAAGCTTCTGCTACATAGACAGGTTTAGGCTGACTATATCCATATATAGCAATTTTCCTCTTGAAATCTGTATCTCAGTCACATAAAGGCCAAACAAAAATAAAGTGTGCACAAAAAAAGTTAAGATTCCAAGCTTAAAAAGTGGATATGCCTCTACCCATTAAGGACAATATTGAGCAGCAATTTTCATCCTTCTTGTGGTTCATAAACAAAGACTACACTACTTAACCATTAATGGAGTAACAGCATGTGCATGTTACAACAAAAGAAAATTTTAATCGAAACTAGATAAATCCAGAGCTACTGTAACATACAATTCATCCAGTATGAAAAAATAGACAGTAATATGCAAAACCAGAATGGTACTATATAGTCGAGAGTCTTTACAAAGTCTCCGGTTTTGAATGGCAAACAGAACCAGTGGGTGGACATATTTATTATTGTTTAAACAGGACAGTAGTTAGACTGCAAGAGCAGCAGACGGACTACTTCCACCATCTGGTAATGAGATAAACACAGATTAGAAGGTACAGCATTTGTTTCTCACACAGATTTCAGAGTCCATGCTGAGCCCTTTGTGTTCACCTTCACACTCTCCCTTAGACCTTCTGCCTGCTCCTCTCTTTATGAGGACATTGCCCTGCAAGCAGCACTGTTCTAGACAATGGCTGTGAACATGTAGCTAGTGCTTATCTGTTACTGTTTTTAGCTACTCTTATCAATTGCCATTTGTTTAAAAAGTAAAACACTAACACTCGACCATACCTGTTTCCTCTCTGAATAAGGAAAAGTTTTGAGCTTCTGAGGCCTTGCAGGAAACCACGGGAAAGTAACATTATAAAACAAAACAGATTAAAAAACAAAACAAAACAACAAAAAAAAAAAACTATATATTTCTGAGAACTTGACTGAGTAGGGGCACCTAATGGTCTAAGCCACCCCACAAAAAATAACCATCAGATAATTTTTCCCCTAGATTTCAAACTGGTTCACCATGCTACACAATGGGACTCTAATTACCCATTCTTTCTTTATCAGACCGACATCTGCCTGAAATGGGTCATAATGTCTGAAGATTTCAGAGATAACGTGGGGTATATTATGTGTTTGCAAAGACGGCTATGTACACTACTCCCCTTAGCTGATGAATGTCTTCACTCAGAGTGCAAGGCATAGGTCTTATAAACTTTCACATGATCAGATACAGACAAACACAGGTGAGTAATGAGAGCACAGGTTTTGATCAATCTTCATCTTTGTTCAGTCTTTATGGTCAAGAAAATTAGACTGGAAAGGGACATTTTCCAAGTTATCTGGCTCACTTCATGCAAATCTGAATTTCAAATACCCTCACTGCAGAATGTTTTTGTAGTCAGTCAATACATTGTATTTAGTTGTAAGAGCAAACATGAATGGAAAGTGAAACAATAAACATCAGTTCATATATATGTTATCCCTTGGCAAAAAAAAAAAAAAAAAAAAAAAAAAAAACACTCCACAGACATAGAAGAAGATTCAGAATAAAAAACTTCAAATGGAAGATTCGTTAATTGGTTATTAAATTATTTTTATGACAACATAGAACTTGCTGCACATATTGCTTTTACATCGTTAGGAATCATATAGTAAAGAATAAAGAACAAGAGTGTCTGACAACTTCGACAGATAAGCCTTAATATTAATATTATTGCTACACTCAATTTTATCCATGATTATTACAGGAGGAAGGATGGTAGTAAAGACTTAAGAGTATCAATTAATTAATGATCTCCCTTCCATAATCTAACCTCCAGAAAGAATATTTAACAGTTTCCTAAAAATAATAATAATAAAAAAATGGACTAGTTACATAAAGATTTGGTGGAAGAATAATTTTTATGGATACAAGGTCTGAGTTCATTGACCAGTCGATGCATTGATTGACAGCAAGATAGAAGGCCTTTTTTGCAATAGTTTCTCAGCTATTTAGCTAAGCTTCTCAGCCTTTAGCAAAAGGCTAAATGAATATACGTATATATATTAAAACTATTTCATTTGGATTATTTTCATATATCATATCCAATGTATGAATCCCTTCAATATATTCCCTGATTCTCTGGCAAAGAACCCTGCATTACTTGTCAGCTAAAGGTAGGTATCTGAACAGTGGCTTCACAATACCTGAGAGACTTCTCAGAGGTATAATTAGCTAATGACATGGTCAAGCCTTCCCCTGTCCATACATGAGAGGTGTTTTACTACAGCAGAAAAGCTAGAGCACTTTCCAGTCCAAACAGAAGATTTATCTTCCTTTATCAATTCAGGAATACACAGCTGCAATGCTGCTGACTATGATTAAAAGTGTTTGGCACAGCTTTAATAAACTGTCAGAACAGAACTGTATTTGCTGTGTGCAAATACATCATCAGTGCAAACATTTACAGGTATCAGACAATGACATTTGAAGGTACAAATACTTTTGGGGTTTCCTACAGTTTATTCTTAAGGTGGTCATAAAATAACTGTGCTGTAGTAACACTGATTAGCATTCACTCAACATGCAGAGATCAAACGAACTACTACATACAAACACCCCAACCATAACAAAACAGCGCTCACTGCTCTTTACAACAAACTTCAATAGCCTCACCTACACAAACCCAAATGTTGCCTCTCAGACCTCTGTGCAGTCCTGCCCTCCCCGCCTCCAAAACCACGTACTTCAATAAAGCACATTTCGGTATGTGAAGTGAACTGTATGGAGTTCTCGACCATCGTACTTCATCAGCGTACGTGGGAACAGACTACAAAGGCTCAGGAAGGAACTTCCTAATACCTGCATGATCCTTGCCTTTGTAACCTGGCCTCCACTGCAGCAGCACAGGATAACCCGGGAATTCAGCCACTGCTAACATCGATGGCATACAAAATGGGCTAATACCCAATATGAAAAACTCTCTATGGCAGCATAATCACTGCACAGGCTTTCCCCCTCAGGCAATGTTGCTTTCCCCCACATCTCAGACTACAGAGAAAAGGAGGATAAAATAGTTTATCTGGTAGCAGAAAAATAGAAGAAACATTCAGGTGGTCAGACACGAAGAAACTGGCAGATACAGTCTGGAAAAGAATGTGTTGGTAATTTAACCTTCATTGTCACCTTAGAAAAAACAGCGATAGTGTGTTAGTTTTGTCAATACTTGACAGAACAGTAAAGTATGCATGTGCAGCACATGGCTCCCTGTTCATTAATGCCAGATTACCATCTGGTACATCACCATCTGGTACGATCACCATGCAGTAAAAATTCACCCCAGAGCAGGTGTGGACACAATCACTATTCTGTCACATTTGCCAGAGCACAGGATATTGCACTGACGAGGACTTCGCGCCAGCTGCAGTAGGACAAACAATACCTGGCCTGGTATTATCAGTTATAGACAGACAAACAGTATGTGACATAGCAGAACACCTGCTAGTACAAGATGACTAAAATTTGGATTGACAAGGTATGTTTATGCTACATCTTTGCGTCATGTGGCTACACATTTTTGATGTGCTGGTTAAGTGCTCTTAGGCTATACCATTGAATCTATGATCTAAATCAACCTAGTAAACCAGTGTTTGTAGAAAGGTAAGTTGCATAGCATTCTTCTTCATCTACAGCTCTCTGTCCTGTTCAGAGATACAAGAGATTTCAATCTTTTCTCTAACATTGTAGGGAATCTCACATATTTTGTATTCACATCAGCAGTTACAAACGTACCTGTAATAGAAGGGAAACAGCCTAAGACATGCAAAACTTCCATAGTAAATAAAAAATTCACACAGCTCTTAGAGAAAATAAATCAGAAAAACTAAGCAAGGACGAGAGGCATAGCTGCTTAGATTCCCTAAATGAGACAATATGTATTATCTCATCTGGCAGTTTAGCATGACTGAAATGAAACATAATTTGTAGTTGACGCCAACTGGCAGGAGACATACAAATGTTCATGGTAATTTTTGTGTTTTGTTAAAAATGTACTTCTGTCTTAAATTATAAAGAAAATGAACAGAAGGCTTTTGGTCCACAAAGTACAATATTTGCAGATGCTACTCTGAGCTTTTAACTCACAGAAAAATGTGTCTTGAGTTTTTACAATTTTAAAAGACAAATCTAAAATTATGCCAGGTCAAATCTTCTACCCAGTACCCCTGTCTCCAAAAGCAGCCAAAAGCAGATGTCTGGGGAAGAGGATAAGAATAGTGTAAGCATTTAGTCATACTTTCCCCAAATACTCTCCAGTCTCCAACAATTTGCAGCTCAGCGACTTTCAAAGTCAGAGGTCATGCTTATGTATTTAATAATCCTCTACAGACTTTTTCTTCCATTCATTTTGTCCAGTCTCCCTTCAAATCACTATAAATTTTCAGTATCCACCACATCCTGTAGAGTTACACAAGTTAACGATGTGTGAGTGAAAACAATATTCCTTTTTGCTGTTCTGAACCCAACACCTGCTAGTTTCACTGATATGCCCATTATTGTACTAAGAGAAACAATGATCCCTACCAGCCTCAGCATACCATGCATGATTTTATAAAACTATCATTGCCTCCCCAGTTGTCTATTTTCCTCATTAACTTAACTGTTCTTTGTACAGAAGGTGTTAAGCATCTGCAATTGCCCTTGTAGAACTTCTGTAGTTTTTTCCCGGTTCTACTTGAACCTTCTTGACATGGTGGTCCAGAAGTGCAGATAATACCCAAGATGCACCCCCAGGATACAAACGGCAGATTTGTGCTCCGTTCCTTTAGGAAAGAATTACAAAAACTAGATTCCTAACATTCCTTTTTTTTGTTTTGTTTTGTTTGTTTTTTCTTGACCTGTGACATACTCACAGAAACATTTATTACAAGTGTATGTTCTTATATCCAAGAGATAACAGTAGCTTAGAAGCCATCACTTTATAAGCAGAAGTCGGTCTGTTTTACAGCACATACTATTTCACTGCCCAGCTACTTGGTCTTATAAAGTATTTGTGCCCATGCTTGCTACCCTGAATAACAAAACAGTACTTACAAATTCTATCATGTCTTCTGAATCACATATGAACAAATGAACAGCCCTGGCAAATGAACAGGTAGATCCATGCACATCTACATTGGTAACTTCCCTCTGTTGTGTGAACAAACTGTTTATGTCCACCCTTTTTTTGTTGTGTTTTTTTTTTTCTTTTGTTGTTGTTGTTGTTGTTGTTGTTTTGTTTTGTTTTGTTTCTTTCTTTCTTTCCCATGCAAGAAGTTTTGCTTTTCCCCATGATGATAGCAGCTTGTCTTCCTTACAAACCTTTCTGAAATCTCAGAAACCCCAAAATCAACCCCATCTCTATTATCTATGTGCTTCCAGGTTTATGATGCATTAATTCCCCTTGAAAAATTCATGTTCTCTAATCTCATATTTATGCATGTGTCCACCATGCCTACTCCTTGGTACACACCACACAGACTGCAGGCACACTGGTCTGTGGTTCCCTGAATCTCTCCTGGAATCTGACCGAAACTGCCACACATTTACCATTTTCAGCCCTTTGTTACCAAAGCATTTTACAGAAAATGTCACGGCACATTTAGCAATTATTTTATTTCTGAGTCAGTACTTCTGTACCTCCTGTCAACATTTCAGATGGCAACTGACCTTCTAACAAGTCTCCCATGAAAAGGTACTCCCTTGCAGAAACTCCATTTCTTCCACCACAAACAAAAAAAAAATCAAAACTTAAAATTAGTTTTCTAGTATCACCTCACCTTCCCCAAATATTCTTTTTTAGTTCCCAATAATCTATTGGTCCTATGAACTTTTGAGAAGACTTCCTGCTCCTCTACTTATTCCTTAAATTCTTTTTTAACCTGCTTTCTTACAGATAATTAATTTTGCCAGAGTTTGTCCTTTCCGTTTTCCTCTTTCAGGCACAACCTATATTAAAGAACTAAAGCTACTACCCCCAAAACTGTATTTTTCAAAAAGCATTGACTAGACAAATGTCTAGCATTAATATTACAAAAATAACTAAGGATGGAAGCCAACAGTTTCTTATGAAAAATGTTATCACCGTTGCCTGTAAACTACCTGAAACACTTGAGCAGAAAGCAGGTTTCTCTCTGAGCATTAACATCTGCATGAACTGCTTTTCCCAATCTAAAGGATCATCAGAAGTCTGGTGAATTTTTCATTCCACAGATTCTTCAATACAGATGGCTAATTTAAACCACTTGCTCTACAATGAAAATACTTTATCTTTCTCTATGACATTTCCTTCCATGAAAAGGATAGCTACATTTAGAAAAAAAGTAGACTTAGCCAAAAACATCTTTCCTTTTGTAAGGTAGGGTTACCAAAAATATTTGTCCACACCATACAGAAGAATGACCTGAAAAATAGTGTCATCTTCAGTAAGAAGAGTGCAACATGCAACAGTCAAGCTGAAACAATAAGCAATAAAACAAACAGTGAGAATCTCATCTTAAAACACTTGTCCTCAGATGAGAATCTGCCTAAACATGAAAAAAGAGTTACAGTGCTGCAAAAACATTATTTCAGCAAATATGAAGAGGATCCCATTCAGTTTTATTCAATGTCATTAAAGCCTCAGGTCATATGGAGTCTTAATTTGGGCAGAAAATTTCAAAATAGATGTGAAGCAATGAAAGACCACCTAAGAAATGCATCTAAAATAACTGGTGTACAAGAAAAAAAAATCCAAAAACAAACATCACTGAGGTGAAAGAATTGAGCTTAAAGAAAAAGCAGACTACAGCAAAAACACTAAGCAATAACCCAATAAAAACACTCTATAAGAAAAACAACTGTCTTCTCTGTCCAAGACATATGTAGGATGGTGTTAAACTACAACAAGAAAGGTATGAATTGGATAACATGAAATGAAAAAATTCCCATGGCAAGATGATGTTAGAGTGCCGAGTCCCTTAAGAACAAGTTACATATAACAGATATAGATGTTCCTAACTTGAAGCAGATGAATGGATTGGATAATTGATAAGTTTTTTTTCTATCCTGTCTTTTTGTGATCATTTCACAGAATATGACTCACCGAATATCCCAACTTGAAAGAGACCCACAAAGGTCATTGAGTCCAACGCATGTCACTACACAGGACTACCTAAAATTTCAACCCTGTGTCTGAGAGTGTTGCTCAGACACTCCTGAACTCCAGCAGCTCAGTGCCATAACCACTGCCCTGGGGAGCCTGTTCCAGGTTCCTGACCACCCTCGCAATAAAGAACCTTTTCCTAATATCCAGCCTGAACCTTCTTTGTTGTAGCTCCGTGCCATTCCCTTGGGTCTTATCGCTCTAGACACTTCACCATTTTAACCTCCTTTGGAAGCTCCCTAATAGTTTTTATGCCCTTCTTATAGTGTGGTGCCCAAAACTGCATGCAGTGCTTGACGTGAGGCTGCACCAGCACAAGAGCAAAGGACAACAATCACTTCCCTCATCATTTGCTTGGGATTTGAATCAGAATCTCTTCTGTCCAGTGATGACAAACAAAAACAAAAGTTACAGAGCTACCTTGGAAAGACATGGTTACAAGCAGCCTGCTCATACACAAGCTTTTTTCATCCAGACCCTCTCCCTGGCCGTATCCAAGAAGCTTGTGTAAAGAAAGGAAGTCTAGGATCACCCAAAAGCTGGATGAATTTTGCCAAATGCATGGGCTTCCTTTCTCTAACCTCCTCCAGATATCCCTCAAACATGCATTGGAAGTAGATGCATGCTGTGCACGTGGGCATGTGCAAGAGTGCTGATGCATCCTGAAAGTAACAGATTGTGTGTTCACTGTGCAATGCATGCAATATGAAACAGCAAAACTGTATAAATTATGCTGATATGGGCTAGTCAAGCATCAAAGAATTAGAGCATTCCTAATGCTCTGTTTTAGTTTGGACTTCTACCCTTTCACGTTAACATGTCCCATTCTTGCACTGAGCAAACTCAAGAGACTGGATATTTCTGTTCTCCAAATTTGGCTGCGATAAAAGGCAAGCTCTAATTCAAGCTGTCAGGCCTGTCATGGAATGTGGTCTGGGTCACTTAGATATAAAGATTGGTTGAAGGTAATTACACTGATTTTATGCAGTCATGATCATGACTAATGACTGAATAAACATGTATGCTCAACACAAGCCTCATGCACATTTCTGAAAACTGGCTACCTCTGCTCATTTATCTAGTATCTCAACAGAGCAATCAGCTGGTCAGTCTGTGGAAAATCTTGCACTCCAGCTGTCATGTACTATGTCTATTAGTAGCTTAAAGAAAACCTAAAACAGAGAGAAAAATGAGATCTCAGTTAACTCTTGAAAGGTAAGTCATACCAGAGCACCACTATCATGAGAAAAATCAATGCACAGAGGGAACAGGGAGAGGACATTGCATTAAACTTTGTATTGAGCATAAAACTATAACCTCACTATCATGCCAAACTTGGCCCACTACTTCATGTTGAACTCACAAGTTAAAATGATTTCTTAAAAGCACAGAAACAAGTCCTCAGATGACTGAATTTAAATTAATATATATGCAACCAATTTCAACATATAAAAAAGGTACATAAAAAAGAACATTAAAATATTTAGACTAGAACTTACATTTGAAATTTCCATTTCAGTGCTCTCATTTCTAACCACAATTTTCTTATAAACTTTAAATTACCCAGACCCACCTGTGCAGAATGATGGTCAGGTTTTATCAGTTGTCTCATCTGAATCACAGCTGCAATTACTAAAATTGTCACATTGACTGCACATACTTCCTGTCTTATTTTGTGAAATAAATTAGATCAATTGAAGGCTGAAGTTGAGAATTCGCTTAAGATGCTCTCCACTGATTACAAGCACTATTCAATGCACACAATTTATAAATAGTGAACAAAAAACACTGTTCTTTGTGTGCAAAGAGCTTTCTTGAGACATTCCATAGAAATCTTGTTTCAGTAAACTTGCAGTGGTTTTAACACTGCTGGGCAGCTGAACTCTACCACAGCCACTCTCTCACTCCCCCTCCTCAAAAGGTAAGGGGGAGAAGGGGCTCAAGGTTTGAGATAAAAGGCAAGCAACAGGAATACTTACCCATCACTTACCCATAATCCTCACAGGTAAAATAGACTCAGCATAGGAAGATTACATTTATTGCCTATCTCTAGCAAACTACAACAGCGAGAAACTAAAAGCAAATTAAAAAGACTTTCTCCCATCCACCCTCTTTCAAATTCCCCCCCTCCAAGTGATGCAGGGGAATTGGGACTGCGGTCAGGCCCTGGTGCTTTGTCTCTTTGGTCATGGTCACTCTGTGCCCCTGCTCCACACAGGGTCCCTCCCACAGTGTGGGGTCTCTCCTGAACTGAGCCTGCGGGGGCTGCCCACAGACAGCAGCTCTTCAAGCACTGCTCCCACATTGCTCCATACCACGGGGTC
Organism: Aythya marila; assembly: GCF_965140915.1. NCBI lineage: Eukaryota > Metazoa > Chordata > Aves > Anseriformes > Anatidae > Aythya > Aythya marila. The sequence continues at coordinate 24,744,476 of NC_139080.1, read as the reverse complement.
CATCCATCCCCCAGGAGCAAACTGCTCCAGCACGGGTCCCCCACGGGTGGGCGGCAGCTCCCCACAGACCCCCTGCTCCTGCGTGGGCTCTTCTCCACAGGCTGCAGCTCCGGCCCGGGGCCTGCTCCGGCGGGGGCTCTCCATGGGCCGCAGCCTCCTCCAGGCCACATCCACCTGCTCCACCGGGGGCTCCTCCACCCATGGGGGGGCTGCAGCGTGGAGATCTGCTCCATGTGGGACCCATGGGCTGCAGGGGGACAGCCTGCTCCACCAGGGGCCTCTCCCTGCACAGCCCGCAGGGGAACTGCTGCTGCCTGCCTGCAGCACCTCCTGCCCTCCTGCTGCACTCACCTGGGGGCTACAGGGCTGCTGCTCACTACTATCTCTCTCCAGACTGCTGTTCCCCAGCATTTTTTTCTTTTCTTTTTTCTTTGATCTCCTCTCCCAGAGGCCCAACCAGCATTACTCATGGCTTGGCTCTGTCCAGCAGTGGGTCACTTTCGGAGTCGTCTGGAGCTGGCTCTGATCTGACACGGGGCAGCTGCTGGGCTCTGCTCAGAGAAGCCACCCCTGCAACTCCCCTGCTAAAAAACCCTTGCCATGTAAACCCAATATAAAGCCCCAGACATCTGACAGACTGAACTCTCATTTGCAGCACTTTGTCTTTTACACATGCTTTACTGCAAAAACAGTAACTATGTTTACAACACTACATATATATCACTTGTTTCAGGGGAAAAAAAAAAAATACTAAATGTAAAATTACTCTTTTTTATAGCTTTCTCTCCACAAAATTTGTTTGCACAGGAGATATCAAAGGAAAACACATGTTCTAAGATACCAACACAAGAGCACACAACCATTAAAATAAAGCTTCTCTCAAATGTATTTGAAAGCATATAAACCCAGTGCATTAGCACCACCACACACTCTAGTAAAGAGGTCGGTTTCTGAGAAAGAAGGCGCAGTGCAAACTCTGAAAAAAGTGTTTACAATGATCCCAGATGTAAGCCTTGCAAACTGCAATTCACTGACCTATGTAAACTTATTTGGTTTTCAAATAATCTTCTGGTGAATACCATTGCAAAATCTATAAACACAGATGGCACCAACTGGCACCCTATCTGCAGTCTCAACAGAAGATCAAATACACAGCCTGAATTTATCCTCCCACATCACAGGTGATTCTTTCCAAACAGGTTTATGGGATTACAACTAGAAACTGAATGAAGGAAGTTGTGCCACAGCTATCCATAGTCCCTGCTATCTCGCGAAGTCACACTCCTTGAATGAAACTACTTTAAAACCTGAATGGCCTTTAACAAACCACTGCAACATTTCAGTTCAGATGACATCCAAGTTATAATTGCTAAAATTAACATGTTCGCACTTTCTATTAGCAGTAAACTGAAAATAATTATCCTAAAGCAACATAACATACAAGTCTACTTTGGATCCAAAAAACTCTTGCAAGATGAAAAGGCCAATGACACACAATAAAATTTTAAAATAAATATCAATCGTACTAGTTAAAGCCCATTAAATGATTTTATCTACAAAACTTACTATTATTCATCTAGAACAAAGCAGCAGCATGCTGGTGAATTGTCATAAATGATGCATGAGAGAAGATACAAAACATGCAATGTTAGATGTTTGCATAATGAAGGCCAATTAATGACCTCTAATGCTAATTCAAAACCAAAATATTTTCACACATAAGATTACACATACCATGTATATAACATGGATCTAACTATATCTCCATTCTTTAAAATGACAGTATTAAGGCAATATAACTTGAAATGTGACACTGACACCAATGACAAAGAAAGCCGTACAGCTGCTTTGGCAAATTTTTTTTTGTTAATCTTTTCTTCAAGAAGCAAAAATGATCTGAAAACCAATTTAAAGTACAGTTTCCTTGTGTGTTGGGGTTCAGTTGTAACTTAGTCATCTCAGATGGTTGCAACGCTATACATTGTTTTCTCCAAGACATTTTTTTTCTCTTTTGACAGCATTTCAGAGTTTATCATTCCAGAGTTTCTCATCAGAGGCCCTCAACCCTTAAAAAAACAAAACATGCAAACAAAAAATATTTAAACTGATGCAAATAAGAAATGTTTCAAGGAACATATATTGTTGCAGCACTCTGCCCACACAGCTATGTTTAAATGTTCTGGATTCTCCCTTGAAGAGCTCACACCTAATTTGACCAGAGAGCTTCAAATTGAAAGTTTTTGCATGATTGTGAGGACCAGGAGACAAGGAAAATTGAAGAAATTAATCTTTACCAACAGACTGATTTATTTATGTTTTACATTTACAGGATTCTAGTGATCATGTCAACAGCACAGCTGTCTCTAATTATCTTCTACTGTGATTTATTGTGCTTGGTCATGGAAAAGGTAATTGCTCGAGTGCTACATGTATTCCCTAAGTTCAGAATTTCAGGTATATTCCTGATCTGCTCACACAGATTGGTTGCATTTGCAGCCACTTCCTTGAGTTTTGCAGCAAATTAATGCCTTAATTATTTTTTCATTATGGATTTATTTTCTTTGGAGCTACTTTCCACAAAACCTTCTCCTAGAAAAATACTTCTAGAAAAATTGATTATTTTATTTGCTGATTAACTGGTGTTAAAATGCTTATCTGTGATCTATGTCTGACCTCCTAAAGTCTGAACCTAGGGAGAAAATAAGACAATTAAGAAAAATCTCAGATCAGTGGTAAAGTATTTTCCGAAATGCATTAACTATGCTCAACAACGTAACATGAAAATGACTGAAATTATTTAATTAGAAGATTGTTTAAAAATAAAATAATAGAACTCCTATAGCTTTCAGAGCCATGAAGGTGTATTTCCATACCTCCCAAGCAACGTAAACAGACAAATAATAACAACACTAGTTTTTTCCTTGTCTTTACTAAGGCTGTAAATTCAAATTAATTCCATTTCATCTGTAGGTGCCACAATGATTTTGGAATAACACACCCTTTTAGTTCTGCATTTACGGGGAAAAATTTAGACACTATGACCTGGGAGAATTCTATCAATTTTTGTGAAAACTGGAAAACCAGAAGTTAGAAATGGCCCGGTCTAAACTTACCAGACTTGTCAACTACAATCACATCAGCAATTGCCTCTGTATCAAAGAAAGGGCTCTGACAGCTGGTAATACCTTCCAGCCACTGACCGCCTCTGTCCTCGCTCCGAAGCCAGTTAAAAATGCTGATACCCCACACAATTTATCCCCTTGGCAGAAAGGAGTGAAATGGGAACAGTTGTGAGTGAAGGGAGTCAAGGAAAGTGGAGAAGAAAGGGGAAAAAAGGCAAGATATGGGGAGAGCTCCCATTGATGGGGAGGCAGGAATGGGGACACAACAGCTTCTCACTCTTGCCCTGTAACGAGTTGGCTTGAAGGAAGAAAGTCCTACAAACTGGTTGTCACCTACCATGGAGAACCAGGAGTTTACTTCAGGCTAGGGATGGATTAAGTCAGCTAAGAACTTCCACCCCATGTTCAGCGCAGCCTCCAGTAACAAACACTGCTTTGCTTTCACTGGGGAGCCATCCAACTGGTACTGAGCGTGTCTAACACAGGAGAAACTTGTGGAAATACAAAGCTTGATGAATAGTCATTGTGTTCTTCAGATAACTCAGAAAAATCATGAATCCTACTTTCCATCTAATGATTATTTTAGAAACACTGCCTACAACACTGCAGTACACAAAACAAGACACTGGGTTTCTTGCCTGGTGCCAGCTACAGGATGACCCGCAGCCTAGCAAGGCTCTTCCAGGCTGTGCAGTGACCTACAGCACTTCATCTGTCACTGCCCTGCTGGAGTACACAGCACCACAAGCACTATGCACAACTACAGGCTACAATACAAAAATGGACCACAGCAATTACTGGCTTCCTTTCAGCCTTTGCTTTCCATACTCCCAACCCAAGCTTGCCAGCACAGCACAATCAAGAGCAACTTAGGTGAGTTGGAGGAACATGCCTTGATTGAGTAGGAAGAAAAGGAATATCATGTTCTTGTGCAGAAAGCCTGTGTCCAGTCACAGTAGATAATGTTCTTAAAAACAATCAACCCACTATTGTTACTTGCCCAATATGTGGGTACATCCTCACCCAAGCACGTCCCAGAATGCTTAACAGAAACAATGATTAACTAATAAATAAATAAATATATAAATAAACAAATACAGATAAATTGAGCAATTTCCTAAGTACTGATTAAAAACACCCTATGACCAAGACAGAGAAAACTTGTGAAGAAAGCAGAGATGTAAGTAAAGCTGTAGTGGATGCAGTTAGCCTACACAATGAAAATCAAGTAACAGTGCCACAAAACTGTGTCCGAGATAAAACCCTTTCATTAGCAATGGCTGTGACTGAGTAGATGCAGATAACCTGCATCTAACAATGGCTGGAAAAAAAAATGTAAAAGATGCCAGAGATTAATTAGGATTATGCCTTTGTAGCATGTTTTATTCAGAGGAATAAACGGGAGTATTGATTTAGTGTCACTGATGGTTTCTAATAAACCACTCTTTGTGCACAGCAGATATTTAGGCCTCGGTGAGTTACAGTTCAGTGAGGTTTCCCCGACCAAAAGCCAACCTTCCCCTTGAAAAAAACAGGGCTTCTGCAGGTGTGAGCTTGTACAGCCAGAACCCAGAGCGGGACTGGGACGGAGCTGACAGTAAGATATCTGTAATGGTGTCTAGGAATGTTTTCCTAAGGACGCCAAACCTTTTAATTAACATATATAACATTTTCTTCCAGATGAGGTCAGCCGGAGCTTTTCATTGTCTCGGTTATTCCCCGTAACGCATCTCTCAGCGGGATCTGTGCATCCGCAGCGTCTCACATGCTCGCTTCTGGCACAGCACAAGCTCTCCGGGATGGGGCAGCCCAGCCACGCTGCCACCACGGCTGCCGGCAGGACGGGCACTTGCCGGGACACAGCGCTGGCACACCCGCATCTCCCAAACCCCGGCGCCGAGCCAGTAGCCCTCTACCGACACTCCCGCCGTACGCCCCTCTCCCTGCCCCGCAGGACCCCAGGGAACAAACCCCCCCCCAGACCCCTCAACAAGCATCGCCCTGGGGGGAGGCGAAGGGACGAAAAAAAAAGCCGCACGGGGGTGGGGTGAGCAAGGCGCCGGCACCATCCCCGGCTCCCCTACCCCTTCCCCTTAGCGCCGGCGCCCTCCCGGAGCTCTCCGCCTCCATCCCCGCCGCCGCCTCGGCGCCGTGCCCGCGGCCCCGGGCGCTCTCCCGGGGGCACGGAAAGGGAGCACTGCCAGCGTCCCGCTCCCTCCTTCCCTCCCTCTTTGCTTCCTTCCCTCCCTCCTCCTCCTCCTCCGCCTCACCTCGGCCGGGCAGCGCCCGCTCCCCGGCGGCTCCTCCGCGCTGCGGCCCCGCCGCCACCATGCGCCGAGGGAGGAAGGTTTGGGATCCCGGCGAGCGCCGACCCGGCCGCCCCCAGCCGGAGGGAGGGAGCCGAGGCGAGGGGAGGGACGCGGCGGCTCTGCCCTGCCCACCACCGGCCCCTCCATCGGCAGCCGGGGGGCGCCGCCGGGCGCACCGAGACCGCGGGTGCCCCGGGGGGTTGCCGGGGGGTTCTCCAAATGGCCGGCCGTGGTACACCGGCAGCTTCGTAGCTTACCGACAAATTATCTGTAAATCTGCTATTTTCATTATAACCTCCCCCTCCCCCCCCGGAATCTTTTCCCCCTCAAAACTAATCGTTTTCACTCCATCTCCCTTACACATCCCAGTTAACATTCTTCCAGTTCCAAAGAAGCACCCCGACAATACAGGCTTCTCAAGAAGTCTGAGATTTTTAAAGTGCTGTAAGACGTCTAGTCCTGTGTCTAAGAGCAGCGATCCTCAAATATCTGCAGAGAAAATTACGGTTTGGGCTCGGGCATGTCTCCACGTGCCGGTGCTACTCCCTGCTCTTCTGCCCTCATGTAATGTGCTGGTAGCTGCAAGTGGGTGACAGGTGTATAACTTCACGTAGCTCTTCTCAAAGTCAGCTCCACTTGCTAGATTGGAACTGGCAGTTGCCAGTTCCAGTGGTAAACCAGCCATTACACGGGTAAATAAAATAAATCACCCCGGGTATCTCCAGGCATAAACAAACTGCAACACCAATGAAAAACTCGATTTGCTGCAGCTAATTCTGCTCTCCTCCTGGGGAAAAGCAAGCTCTCCTTTCACAGCTATCGGAGCACTATCTTCCTTGAACAGTGCATTTGCTAGAATCTGTGTTGCTGCGTTGCTCTTCCACCCTGACAGCACAGGGGGGGATGTATGAAGGCTGGGGCAGCCTGGGGCCACAAGGTCTTCATCAGGCCTGTGCAGAGGCACAGTGCATCTGACTGGGTCCAGTCATGGGCCTATGCCTTTTTAATTAGTGCCTGCTGCTCAGAAAGCCAACAGCCAGTTAGAGTTTTCCTGAGTGTGTGTAAATTGAGGAGGAAGAAACAAGCACAAATAAACAAGAATAATGTTCATGTAGCAGAGCTATTACAAACATATACAGGTATTTACATTTAGGAAAATGGAGCTTATGCTTTCATGCCTATGTTTATCTTCCAAACTTTCTTGCATTACTTTTCCCCTTTCTTTCTGAAGGAGTCATCAACTGCAACATTCTAACAAACTTGTATTAAGTATATTTTATCTTGTTACTATTAAAGACTCAGAACATTCATTTTTAACAAAATAAGGGTGTCTTTGTAAAACTGAACCCTCTGTGACCTCTGAGAGTAGCTACTTTAACATACAATAGGAGACAACTCAATAGGCCTGTCCAAAAATAAACATCTGTTTAAAGCATATTTTTACCCTAGAGACTTCAAACAAACAGAGCAGTTACAATGTTATTTGATAATACAAAATGAATGTAATAGATGTATTGATTCCCAAAAGCTATAATGCATTTTGCATTCCAGCCTTTGAGTACACTTTGAGCTGCTCTCTGCGATAGATGTTTCTACCACTTCTGGATCAGAGTGTTTTCCCAGACAGATAAAAGACCCATGCCATTTCAAAAGGATGTGTTAGAGCTGTGAGAGTCCATCAATAACGTCAAACAGGGGAGTATAAAAACAGCATTGCAAATACTCTTGTAGCAAAGATCAGGTTTCTTACTGATCACTAATCATCTATTAACTCCTAAAAAGATAAAGTGATTGCCTGTTTATCTAGTTAAGACTACCTATAATGAAAGGAAATAATTATTGTCATCCCTGTTGTATCAATTTATGAAGTTCCCTGTGTTTATAAAGACAGGCACCTGTGTGTGCCCAAACCACCTAAGAGTTTCAGTGTGATTTACAGAAGGGATAAGGAGTGATGTGCTGGCTGTTGTGGTGGTGGATCCAGTGGTGCCAGCAGCCTTTTCTTCTAACTCAGTATTTGGAGAAGAAAGGAAAGACAGACACTCCTGACTGAGTCTCCCCAAGTAGGTCAGGGTTCAGACACACTTTAATGCAGTGTCCTCTCCTGGCTAAATGGAGACAGCTTCCTTGTGGAATGTGGTACCTGACAAGTGTAGCTTACAACAATCCAAAAAGCATGAAACCTCATGCTAGCAGCATCCCAGAGGAAATGTTCAAACAAGCTACTCAAAAATACCCATTAGGAGAAGTTATGCAGCCCTGCTGTCAGCTAGTGCCCATGTGCAGGCTCAGCAATAGGATATGTAATTACTTACAGGAATGGTGGCACCTGATCTTAAGAAAACAGTAACCCATCCAAAGAGCAACCATGGCTATGAACATTTTAATTTCGGCTGTCAGACAACATGGTCCCACGGGGTGCTGTCTGGTCATCAGCAGTGATCATTACACTTAGCTTTTACCACACTGCCCTGAGTGGAGAAACCTTTGCAGCAAGCTGGGTCTCAAACTGTGGGGCTGACTGAGCCTGGTGTTTAGGACAACAGCCAGCAGCAGGCAGGTTTCACCAGTAGGAAGGAACAAGAACTCCAAAAACACCCTAGGGCTGGGCTGCACTAAGTGGCCAGAGGGTCCAGCGGGTCCACAGGAGCATCTTACATGTGTAGCATCTAGTACAGCCTTCCTTGCCTTCCCTGTGGACATGAGACCTCCCTCCCAGGATGGTACAGAGCTCAGAAATTTGTCCAGGTGTTTCTGTATAGGTGTCAAAACACCCAAAGCAAGTGGGCTGGCAGTATTAACAAGGCATGCACAGGACCAGCTGTTGATGCACAAAGTGTATTAATACTTGTACAAGTGTAACTCCAGCATGTGAACTGGTGAGAGAGACCTACAGCAAGACATAGGCCAGCAAACAAGTATCCAGAAGCAGGCCTACAGAGTTTATACCTACCACCAAGGTCTGGGACTCTGACAGATCTAACCATACCACACTATTTTATTTTTAGTTTGAAAAGGTTATTTATTGGAGTTGGTATGAGGAACTTGTTAATTCCTTCTATCAAAGCACTGAGGTATTAGCACTACTGAATTACAATATTGTCTTTGATGTGCAGATCTAAACATTTTATTTTGATTATCTGAAACCCAGCACAAACAAATAATTAATCACCAGAACTTAACACATATGCATTATACAAACAGGAAACTCAGACGTCAAACAAGCACACTTCGGATTAAGTAATATATTAGATGGAAAAGTTGATATAATGTTTTTTCCTCTTGCTTATACATGTAGATCTTCCCAACTATTAACTTCATAGGCATTCATTTGTTTAGACAGTTTTTCTCCCTAAATATTGGTTTGTTTATAACCCCAGATAGTAATACCTGACATCATTCTGACTGGTCTATTTAAATTCTCCACAGACTGTTAGAACGAAGGATTATTTCATCCTGAAATTTCCTGAAATTCACCTGAACAAATACAGGCTTGGATGTGGCCCAAAAACATTCTCTGAAGGTTATAAGAATAGAACATAGACAGGGCAGACAAAACAGGATAGCAGAAAGTACAACCGAAGAGGCTATTACATTCAAATAACTAGCAAATAGCACATAGGTTGGAAAGCAGAATGGACACACTTTGGCTCAGAATGAAGCTCCATGAATAGTCACTGGAAACTATTAGAAATTCTGGAGAAGTTACAAAAATGTCTATATGTTGCCTACAAAAAGCTAAAAAAGAACAAAGGGAATATCATGCACACATACTAGAATTAGAATTGTTAAACAGCAAATCAATCTTAAATCTATAATCTTTAGAAACATGCATATTACATATACTCCCTAATTTTATTTAGTTTTCTTTTTTTTTTTTTTTTTTTTTTTTTTTTTTTTTTTTTTTCCCCAGTGGCTGTTGTTCCAAAACCTTATCACTGTGGGAGACTGGAATAAATTGGAATATGGTCTGACTATAGGAACATACAGTAAATAATTTTGTGCAAGGAACATAATGATCAATGGTTGGAAGAAAAATGTTACAAACTGAACTAGTCTGGAGAACTCTGATGTGAATAGAAAACGAGGAGTTAAAGAGACAAAAAATGGTGGGAACTATAAGAAAGGGATGGCCCAACACTGGAAGAGTTGAGAAGTCAGAGGGAACAGAGTGAGGGTAAGGGTGTCATTTTGCTCTGATTTGTTTATTCTTCTCCCCCTGAAGTAAAGTAAAATAGAAGACATCAGCTGAGAAAGATCTCAAAGAAAATGCATCTTTCTCATGTAATACTTATTTTTGTTTACAGCTTCAGAAATCTCAGTTCCTGTTAGCACTTAGTTTTGACATTTAATTTTTCAGTATTTCATTCCTCTAGTGTCAACCAGCATATGGTGTTGTAGAAAAGAATCTGAAGGCTCTATTCTGTAACCAGTGACAGTAGGGCCAAAAGAAAAAGGAAAAAATAAAAAATAAAAGAGAGAGAGAGAGGAAAAAAAAAAAAAAAAAAAAAAGAAGACATTTAAAGTGTTTGAGTTTGGGAAACCCATCTGTTATAACTTGTTTTACTATAGCTTGCAGGAACCTTTGTCATGGATCAGACTCACACTGTAGTATAAACACAAACTGAAATAATGGCCTCCTGGCCAGAAATATCTTACACTCTAAGCAAAATCAGTCCAATGCCCAGACACAGGCAAACAGAAGGATGTTAAGAATTAAATAACAATAAAAACTACTAATCAGCATTTTTAGCAAAAGTATCAATGTGGGGGAAAAAAAAAAAAAAAAAAAAAACTTCTACTCTCATCTTGGATCATTAGTAATACAGTGGACATTTTGGTAAAGATGAGAAGAGCCTGTGGTTAAGCTGGTAAGGACATTCAAAATCAGCACCTTGTGTTGAAGTTAGTAAAAAAAAAAAAAAAAAGGGGGGGGGGGTTGTTAACCTGAATGGATAACAGCAGTATCATATGGAATCTATCAAGTTTAGAGAAAAGGAATTTATACTTCAGGCACAAAATGAAGTTTCTGTTAGAATTTTAGCCATGTATAGTCAGAAAACATCCTATCTCAAAGATACCATACAAAATCAGTGTACAATATTCAGACTGCGTGTGAAGACTTAAGGAGAGATCTGTGCGGTGTGGCAGAAAACACAGAGATGTTGTCTGCGGATAGAGTGAAAATGGGAGGAAGGCTTGGAAGGAAAGCCTGGGAGCTGCCTTTAACTGTTCTGATTTTGAGTTGGTGGCTTACCTCCAAAATATCGAGAGATATAACTTGAGATTTTTGTCTTTAGACAAAAGAGAAGGAAGTCTGGGGCAACTCTATACACCCTCACATTAGGAAAGTTAGTTTAATTATGTGGAAATTGTTTTGATACCAGAAACAAGTAAAACGGATGAAGGACTTAGAGCTGCCCTGGGAGAATTATGAAGATAATACTCTGAGATATGAAGCATACAAGGCAGCACTGCGCATTGATTAAAATAAAAATAAATTGAAGAATAAGGTCAGTTAAATGGAGTACCTCGTAAATTGGGACAGACGTTTAAGAAGAAGGCAACAAGAGAGAAAACAAAGTCCTTTGGTAGTTATCTGTTGGCCCTGTTGAATATTCTGAGGGCTCACATTCCAGTTTCTGAAAAAAGCTCAGAGTTTTGGGGACAGTAGTTGTTAAAATAATTTGGGACTCAGAAAGTGTGGTACAGGCAGGAATCCACCACTGTATTTTAAGGAGGTTGTAATTGAATGCAGACACTCAGGCTCACTGAAGGGATCCAGATTTATCACTGTGTCTAATCTGTATTTTTGAAACACATATTATTGTAAGAAGTCTGAAAAAAAGCTGTCTAGCCAAATAAATGTTGCCTGACACAACAGCAGTAACAGCTGCTTTATCTCCTTTCCCATAATTTGGGGGTCTATGACAGAATATTTTTAAGTGCACTCTGAGGCAATAATTCATGGGAATTAAAATTAGCAGTATCCTTTCTACTGAACAAACTGAAATATCCATTAGGTATAAATAATTAAAGAGGCTGAGCTTTAAATATGACATTCATCTATTGAAATTCCCACATTAATACCCAGTTATGCTAATCTATTGCTCTTATAATGTCTTAAAATATCTTTACACGTCCTAAGGAGCACTACAAGAATACATATAAAGTCAAATGATTTAAGAATCTTGAGCATATATACTATGCATATAATATTTGAAATTACCCTATCAACTCATATATCCAGACCAAAAAAAAAAGCAGCTCCGATATGTTCTTCAACTACTAGATTATTTATCACTAATGAGGCATTTTCTAGGACTTTGTCCAAAATATCCTACAGTTCTACTGGCCGTGTTACAAATTATAAAAGGAAATAGTCTAGTGCTATTTCTAGGACTTATATATCCCAAAATTATTAAATATTTTTCATTCATCAGTGCTAACATCACTGGAAATAGGAAAGCTTTAAAGATTATAACACTGTTTAGTTTTACAAAGTCATTTACGACTTGAAGAAACTGCTTAAGAATTGGGAGGAAAAGTGGCCCAACTATCTGTGTAAATTCAGTAAAGAAGGCTTCTTGTTCCATAACCTAAGTTCTAGAATAAATGTTTGAAATATATTTTCAGAATAAAAATGGACATTCCCATGAGCAATCCTGCCCACAGAAGGACGCAGCCATGAGTCCACCACTACATCTTTCTAAGCTCTGTTTGGACTGGCTGTGAGATCCAGAACTTGTACGAATCCAATTAGTTAATGGGACTGACTACACCCACTGGCAGTTTGTGCTGTTTTTGAGCTAATTTCCAGCCTCACATTCAAGGATGAGTTGTGGATTCCTCACATATTTTGTACTTGTCTGGATGCTCAGGATTTTACACACTCACCGTGGCAGGGCCAAGATGGAAAAAGACAAAAATGATGATGATGATTGCTTTTTGTTGGATTTCTTTTCTTTGTTTTGTTTGTACAGCAGACTATCTCAGTTAGAGTTTCCATGACTTTCACTCCAATAAAGCTATTCTTACAGAAGATATAATGATGTCTTCCAGAGTAGAAGTCTGAACTGATATTCTATTTTCATCTTCCTTACTTGACAGGCATCTGCAATATAGTAACTTATGATGTTTTTGAAATCTTTTAATTCTTTTCTCATGTGGCTCTAGTTTCACTTTATTTCCTTTTCACAACTGTATTGAAACCCTTCCTACTCCCGAATATGGATAATATGCAATGATCACATCCATCTCCAAAATGAAACTAGAGAGCAGGCTCTATTTGTTACCTCTGCATTCTGTCAAATCACACTTTAACCTTTCCTTTCCTTTCCTTTCCTTTCCTTTCCTTTCCTTTCCTTTCCTTTCCTTTCCTTTCCTTTCCTTTCCTTTCCTTTCCTTTCCTTTCCTTTCCTTTCCTTTCCTTTCCTTTCCTTTCCTTTCCTTTCCTTTCCTTTCCTTTCCTTTCCTTTCCTTTCCTTTCCTCAGAAGCATTTACTTTATGTTTTAAAGCTTACTGACAGTAAAATCAAACTGGAAAACATGCATGCAAGGACTTTTGCCAAGACTATATATTTTAGTTAAAACAGAACTCTGGAAATAAACAGAAAAAAAATATATGCAAAAAGAGTTGTTCTGTGTTTAAATTTGAGCTTCCCAAACTCTTTTTCCATATGCTTGGAGGTTGCCGTAAAATTATTACAAAATACTCAAGATTCAAAATCTTAACCTTTTAGCATCCAAACCATTTTCATTGAAATTAAGAGAATGTACTTCATTTTCCCCAAAAGTAGTTTGTATACACTGTATAATTTGAAACAATAATAATAATAATTTAGACAGTTTTAGCTGTTAAGAAACTGCTACAAATATTAATTGAAAATGATAATGTTACAGGTTAGAGCAACTCTGTTAAGGAAAAGGACTGCAATGCCATTAACTCATCCTTGTTTTGTGGGGCTAAATCATGTTCATGTTTATGTCCTCACTAGATTAATAATCTGACATGTCAGATTTAAGTGATCCATATATCCTATGTAGCCTGGGGGCAAACAACAACACATCATCATTTGGGGATGATTTTTTAAAGTGGAGGATCAAATATAATCAATTTCTTCCGAGTCATATAGACTATACTAGAAGAAAATCTTTGTAAATTAATTAAGAAAATGTCTTTTTGACTTGAATCCTGTATTTTTAATATGGTATATTTATTGACTCTAGCACTGACTCACACCAAAAGGCTTCCCTTCTGTCAATCACTAATCACAATTAAGTACTTACAGTTAAGCGGATGTAGCAATTTCCCTGTAATGTGGCAAACTACAGCCTATAATGATATTAGCTTCCTTGGGACATGAACATGTGTTCTGACTTTTACAGAAAAAGTAATGTGAGAGTACAAAGAGTTTTGCATATGATCCTTTAAAAATGCAAAGGCTTTTATAATAAGAGATTTTATTGGGCAGTGCAGCACACAACACTAAAAGACAGTAGGCCTGATTATGTTAGACCTTTTTGCAAATATTATATACTAAATAAACTTGGAAAAATGGACAACAATTTGCTTAAAACTACCTATCAAACTTTCCAAATTTATATTATTTGCAAGAAAATGTTTAACCTCAGAAGCTGCTCAGAGACCTCAGAGTTGTCTAGGGAAAAAAATTGGGTCAGCATACTTACAGTTATTCTAGTATCTGAAGTTATATATGGTAAGTATTAAAGTAATGGATTTTTTTTTTTTTTAATAATACTGTAAAGTAAATGCACTATTTTTTTTTAATTTTTTTTTTTTTACATAACACATTAAAATGTTTATTGTCCTTCACATAGAGCAGAGCAGTGCATGAATTTCGTTAGAAAATACCGTGCATTTTTGTTTTAAAAAATGGCATTTCTATAAGGAATACTTTAACTTTGTATATTTCCACTTAATAGTAGCTTGCTTTTGTTAATAAGCCACAAAACACTCATTGTTTTGTTTTTACATTCCATCTAATTGAGCTTACTGATTTTAGCAATAAAATGCCGTGCTGACCAGAATGCTGGCTATAACAAACTTTCTAAACAATTTTAATGACTGATTAAGCCCTGCTGAAGGATCCCAATAATTAGGATTTATGGTATTTCCCTGTACAGATCATTGTTATTCTCCAGTTATTCGCTGGAAGCTGAGTCCATCATTTTGTTTGAATCTCTATATCAAATTTATAGAATGTGGAACTGAGCCCCAACATAAAAAGTGAGATAAATAAATAGTAGTTTTTGCTGGTCTAGTGCTTGAGTATTCTGTACCACAGGACACTAAATTTTTCAGTCCTATGCTAAGATATGTTTTTCTCACTGCTTTCATCTTTCTTTTAACATAACGACTGACATTTTTGTAATAACTCCTTTCCCCTTATTCCTTATTTATCCTTCAGGTCTGTGTATCAGGTGTGTACCCATTTATGGGAGATCTGTAGGGATCTTTAGCTGACAGTTTTCCTTACTACATTATAAAAAAAACAGTTTTTGAATCCTTGTCTCTGAAATGGTTTGACTGGTCTTAAGGAAAAAGCTATTTTTTTTTCATGGGTCTAAAAATTATCTGAATGGTAAATACTACTGCACCATCTCACTACAAGGGATTTAAGTTTCTCTTCTAGGCCATTAGTTTGAATATATATATGTTCAGCAGCAATACAGTTTTCTGATTAGTCAGCTGCGTTGCCTTTGTGAAATAATCAAACAATCTCATTGCAGTTTATGGCCAATTCAAACTGCAGTGCAAAACCTGTTTCCACAATAGGTAACTTTGATAAAGACTTTTAATTGAAGGTTTCTGGGCTTACATAGTTACAAGCATTAAGACAGCCTTTTATTCCTTGAAGATTCTCACATGTGCTGGTAAGTGAGTATTAGCAAGTCACACTGAATATTTGATTATTTTGTGTAGAAAGTAGAAAAGTTTTAATTGCATTGTTATGTTTTTCATTTCTATAGGAAATGAAAAGAGTAGCTTCTCAAGAAGTGATGAATGATCCACATTAAAATACAAATGAAAACTCTTAGATGGAGATAACTACTATGGTCATTAGTACTAGGAATTCATGCTTTCATTGTTTGAACAGATAAGATGGAATCAAAATAAAAACTTGGAAACACAGTATTTTCATTTATCTGCAGATCTTGCAAGGACACTGTAATTATTGAGAATAGTATGGAAAAAGAAATAAGAAATGAGAATTAAAATACCACAACTGATTAAAAATAAATGTTGTTAATTATGATAATTATAGGGCTAATAAACTCACGAGGAAACAGAAAGGAAAAAGTTAATTACAGAGAAAAAAAAAGGCACATATTGACCAGGAGTGGGTTGCAAAGCAATTAGTGCATGTTTTTCCCTCAGTACCAAAGGACCCCTGAAGTACTTTTCTGTACTGAGTAAAGAAAATTCTGACATGCAAGGCCACATTAATCAAATTAACATAAAATCTATAATATTATATATCACACTTATTACAATATTAAATGTTATATCCACATATTATATATCACAACACATATATATATTACATATAATATAAAATATTATATAAATGTATTATACTTAAATATTATGCATATTATAATATTAAATGTATATACATTTCACTGTGTAATGATCTTGCTTAGCTGTTACCTACACCTTATGGCCTGGCATCATTGCCAAATTCAATACTGTAGCTCACAAAATGGTATATTGTGGATGACTGCACAGTAATAAACACATTAACTATACAACTATACCACTGAAACCTTTAAGATTCACAGTGTTGTTAAGTGAGTTAGCTTTAACAAAAAGGCAAATTTCTGTTAAATCTATTTGTCTAAAAATTTTTTTTTTTTCAGCAATTTCTTATTTGGTAGCTGGTCTCTGTTGTGCAAAATAGTATAAGCAAGTAAGCTCTGAAGAGATAAACGTAACCATAACAGGAAAAGACATACTGGGGTGGTTACATATGAAAGTGGCTGGGACTTTATCTCCTGCTATTGTCGATTTGCGAAGCCACTGAATGACAAGTAAGCAAAAGTCATACCTTAACATCAAAACTAGTTCAGTTTATTGTATTTCCTGGGAGATGTATTCAGCTACAAATCATTGGGGTGGCACTGGGAGAAATTTAAAAGAGGAGAATTCTTAGTATGATTTTGTGAACTAAGAAAAAGTAGACCTCTTTGTTCTGATGGAGGGCAACATTATGTTTTGTCAGGGAAATCACAGTGCAGCAGTGACACAGTCAGCAAGCACAGTCATTATGAATGGTCTGGGAAGAAAGGAGATGATAGATGACATACAAGGTCATTAAGAAATGGTTCCATACAGCAGCACAGACCAAGTACTACACAGAGAAAATTAGGATTAGCCTCTGGCTTTGGAACAGCAAACAAAGAAAAACATTCTCATATGGCACATGTTTTTGCAACGACGTTACACTGGCAAAATTAACAAAGCAACTTTTTGGATAAAGCAGAAGCTTTTATTTATGTCCTCCATTTACTGTGTATATGCCATTCTTGTGGATTAGCATTTTTAGAATAGTCAGTCACCCTTTCTTACAAGTTAGATATTTGTGGTTTTGGCTATCTGTTTGCAATTGGAACATCTGGTTCAGAGCCAAATCATGGTCTTTCCAGAATTGCTTGTAGGCCAACTGGACTTCAGTGAGCCCAGGTATACGATATTCAGTAAAACAAACAGGGATCCTGTTTTTCTCAAGTTTCAGAATAACTAAAGAACCATCAAAAGGTTGGCCTCCATTAGTGCTATTATAACCAAAATAAATTAAGCACTCACTCATTTTCTAAAACATGATTTATTTCTTGACATTCTGATCATTGAAAATTTAAATCCAATGAATAAATGTTTTGTTACTGGGTCTTCTAGTTCTTTTAAATAGTAAGTATCTTCTATATTTGTCATATAAACATTTGTTTAATTACAGATAAAGTATAATTGTAGAGGAGAATAAGAATCAAGATTCTCCTGTACTTGGGGAAACCTTTTTAAGATTACCATAAAAATGGACGCTCCATTCCACAATTCAAACAAATGGTAATTGTGGCTTGAGGCAGAGATCCAAAAGCTAAATACATATGAAGAGGTTACACGTTTAGGCACTTAACAAATCAGTTGCAATGTCATTTTCTTTCTCCCCCACCAACACTCCCAAAAGGTTTTACAATGAAATTATTCTGTGATTAGAAACTGTTAAAGAAAAACAAATGAACAAATTAAAGTGTTCAGTTAAAACAGCTGTAAACAATTTGATAAGTAAATCAAAGACCTGGGATCATGTCGTTGTACAGTAAGTGGTATTACACTCTGCATCTTTACATTGTTTTATTTTTCTCTTGAATGTTCATAGTAATCAAATGGAAGTTGTCTCTGTTACCCTACTAGTACATCCATTAAAATTCAGTTTCACTGTTCATAGTTTACCATCCATTTTTTTTTCTCTAGAAATTTTATTTTTATGTTATAATTAGAATTTTCAGTTGGCACTTCCTTTTAGTTTTTCAGATTACTGTCTTTCTTTGTTTAAATACAGCATGCTTTACATATATAACATCTTTCAGAACAGTACCAAAAAAACCTCACCAGAGATGGTGAAGAATGCATAAATGAATGACCCTTAGACTCATAAATCAATAGAGAAAGTTGATATAATCCTCCCTCAACACCAACACCACATTCTGACTACTCAGCTGAAGCGAACAGTATCATCACATTTGAGTCAGAGATACAATTATGGCTGGAAGATTCCCACAGCCCTGCCAGATTCCTCAAGGGGATTAGCACTTGTCTGATTGCAGTATACAACAAAGACATTGTTAAAATATCAGTGCATCAATCAGGAGGAATTTGGAGACTTTGAAGTTTAAAAAAATAAAACAACACTGTGGGAAAAATAAGTAGTTACAATAGCTAAGTGCAGTTATGTTCACCTGATTTTGTTTGATGACATGCAGTTTGACTAGTATTATATTCTTAGCAATTTGTAGGTAACAAATTTAGAAATAACTTTTTTTTTTTTTTTTACTTAATCAAATAATGTCAATAACTTTTTGAAAGTAGTTCAGCTTTATGAGTTCATCTTTTTCCAGGAGAAGTAAACCAACAAAATATGAAGGAACATTAATTATAGTTCACTGTGAGTCTCAGAGTTCGGAGCCTGGGATTGCACTTTCCTACACTACAGCTAATTTTCCTACCTCCCAGCAGCTTATTTCACAAGGTAGATTTCACAAGAAAGTCTAAGGTGACAGACCTCTTAAGAGTAGCATGTAGTAATTGCCAGTATGTTCTCCTCTAAATCTCTCTCTGATTTGTAGGCAGTGCATAAATCTCAGCTGTATAACATTTGCTGATAAGAATGACAATGAACAATAACCACATCATTTCCAATAAACATAAAGTCTTTGTGCTGGAATTTACTGTTGCAACTTCTTTATAGTATACATACAGAAACGTACAGGCTTCTATTTTGCAAATTTACATAAATAGTTTCCATGTCACCATTTTGGTCCAGACCTGAGCTAAATGTTATATACCAAAGATGTCAATGATAGGAATTTACTCCAATTCAGTGTGTAAGATTTCACCAGAATCTTGCTATGATTTCCCAAGAAATTTGCACCAGCTGCAGGAGTGAACTTCTCAGAAGTTCTTATGTACATCCACGAAATAGCAGTTTTAAGAAATGTTCCAAAGTCAGTATCTCCTCGAAAGCATCTCTAATACATTAGTCACAGAAGTGACTAAGGATGCATACATGCCACATGCACAGGTAATGTGAAGCACACATACTGAAAGCACAGAACACCATTTCCCATCACTGCTCTCCTTACTACAGTTGTTCCTACTATAAGCAAGTCTCATGGAATTTTACACACTTCCAACTGAGTTTGTAGTTCATGTCATTCATGATTAAGTCTTTCACTGCAAATAATCTGATTTTTTCAAATAGCACTGATGTCTTCCGATGTAATTAGAGGGCATCTTGACACCAGCATGAACTTGAACAAATCCTAAATGAGACCAAGCAGTGAAGCCAACTGAGTAACTTCCTTAGTTCAGAGTCCATGAACTTTGCAATAACCTCTATAAAAAATACATCCATCACTTACAGCATCATAGAAAGATGAATAAGCAGAAATCATAGCAGCTAGAAAAGTTGAGTGGCAGTGTGTTTGCTCATGTTCTGCAACCAATACAGGTAGTGGTCATGGGATGAGTAGGCTTATGAAGTGCTTGGACAGAAGTACGCTTGGACAGACATATTGTGCTCACAGAAGTTGTCAGTTTTACAGATGTGTATCTGGTTTTAACTGTCACCATATCAGAGGCTGAGAAATAATGAGCCTGTCAGGAAGAAATTACAGCCTGACTAGATTCAGTTTCTCACTCTGAGCATGAAAAGATCCAATTGTTACTGCTACATAAATATGCAGAAGCATGCCACCACCACATGCTTGCTAGAGACCAGAAATTAGAGAGAGAAAGAGAGAGTGAGAGAGAGAAAGAAAGAGAGAGAGAGAAATACCTTTCTAGTAACTGCATAAAACTTCTTACTGCTACAAACTAGAATAGCTCTGTCAGGTACAGTAGAGCTATATCAGCCTCCTAACATGAAGATCTTGGCTCTACTTTTACTATTTCTCTGAAATCTGGGACAACAGAACAGAAATCAGAGAAATCCTCCAGTATGCATTCTCAGTGAAACATGCAAAACTAGGTGGTGTGATGAGAGCCGGAACTGACAAGGAAAAGGCCAGGTTATGAAGCTTTCTGTTTGTATGTGCCAACCGATAATGAAAGGTACATGAGGATATGTAAATACTGCACTGTTTGAAAATGTGTTCTGCCCTCAATTTTTTGTTTTACTGCCTTTGAGAGAAGAGGAATGAAGAGTGTCAAATTACAAAGTGGAATTCCTACTGCTGACCAGAAAACATTGGATTTCCTTGTTCAGACCCTAAGGGAAAGAACAGTAGCTGCTTTTACAGCTTTTTGAAACTTGATTTCTAAGCAGTAATATAAAGCTAAATATGAGCACATTTTAGAACTATAGAAGTCTATCTCATTTACTAGCCAATATATCTGTACGGGCTTTATTACAGGCCTTCTAAAACTGAAATTTTATCTACAGCATTTTTTTTTCTCTAGGGTTTGTAACAAAAGGAAGTGGAGATTAGAATACTCTCACAGAGGAAATTGAGACTGTAATATTTTCAAGACAGTAAATTTTAATAATAATAGTTCCTAATGCTATTAGGTTCATTTTGAAACTAAAGTTCTAAGAATAAATTGGTTTGATATCTTTCTCTGGAGTCATTTCTAGCTAACATTTATTTTAAATGTAAACACACAATTAAGAAAAAAAAATAACATTAAAACAAGAGTAGAATAATTTTAATGTGCCTAGATAAAATAGTTTCAAGTTATTAACTGGAAGAATAAGTTACTCTTCTTCCAACATGAAATTAGCATAACAGTTATTGGCACACCACTTCTGCATATTAATGGGCAAAATAAGCCAATGATTCCACAACAAACAGACCTTTATCAGGGAACAGGAATCAAAGAGTTTTCCCTGACCTGAGAATATTTATAATATAAACTGAAATCTTTACTTCAGTTTTATAATTTTACTCACCTGGCTCATAATACAAGCTGGGATCATGACTGCATTCAGGTTGAGTGGTCAAGACCTTAAAGCAGGTTTTTCCAAAATGTACTATTATTTGCACAGCCTTGACCTCTATTTCTTACAATAGCCTCTCCTATCCTTTTTTGCATATGGGCAACTAAGACACACGGATGTTTATTAGTCCTTAGTTAATTCATAACTTCCTGATGTGCCTCACCTAACGGACAAGTCTGTTCAGGCTGCTATTTCCAGTCTGCCCATGGCCATTGCTACACCCAGTGCAAGGGAGGCCTCTGGAAAGCACAGTTGCACTGAGGGGCAGAGGGGAAGGGTGTGAGTGACCACCCCCTTTGGCTGCAGCCTTCACCTACACTGCATCCTGTGTAAATGTGAAACTGCACCTCCAAAACAGGGGAAATCTGCTCTTTGCTTTTAATCTGTTAACACTTCTTGGCATGGCCGTGCAGTATTCAGCTCCTAAGACAGCAGTGTGAGGGCAGGATGCTTTGAGGCTGGTGCAGTTATATGCACGTTTTGGGGACTAAGAATTATGGAGCTAAACAATGCCAGATCTCTGCTACATCTAGAGTTTTGTGATTATCAGTGCATTATAGTCACATGTGGCCTGGTTAATGAAATCAAAGTGATTTCACCAAGTGGATAAAAACAACACATATATAAAAAGAGGGCAGTGCTTTATTTGGGCATGCCATCAAACAAATGTTATTATATCTCATTAAGTAAAAGGATGCTTAGTGGCTGCTTCTAAATAGTCAGTCATCACTAGCTGTGGATACTTAAAAATACATTTCTGTAGAATATGAGAAGAAAAGTTGTTAAGAAATGTTATTATACCAAGACTTTAGCATCATCACTGCTTCTGAAAATAAATTAATATGGTGCTAGCGCACCAGTTAATTTCACTGCGGTATTTAGAAACAGAGCCCCAAAATCTGTTAGTCAAAAGTACAACAAACTTAAATAGAAGAGAAGCTTGCTTCTTTTGGATTTGAGGTTTGAATCAGATTCATCCATATTTGGTGTCTCTAGTTAAATATAAAATGTATAATTCACTGAATAGTACAAATGTCCTTAATAATATTTGTGGGTTAACAATTAGACTTGTCTCTTAACGCTGTACTCTGTATTACCAGAAAGAGAAACAAAATGCCTTCTTGCAGTTTTATTTTTTGCTATAGATGGAATAAAAATTTGAATTGAAAATCTTCCTTTTTGTAGGAAAATGCTCTCCCTTTCCTAAGAGAAAGAAAAATAATTAAAGATTACTTTCAGCCAGGTGTTTACTATACTATGGTCCTATTTTCTTTATGTTAAATAAACAGAGAAAAAGATTGAGTTCTGAGGAGTTTTCCATATAAAGCAATGTCCATTATATCCCCATGCACTGTGGGCAGAAATGATTGTGAAAAACCCTGTTGTTAGCAAGTAATTACAACTAAAACCTTAGACAGATACTTTATACCTGTTGCCTCTAAGAGACAATCTCTCTCAGTCATTCAGTTTTGTTAATGTTTCTTCTGAGTGGGATATTTTCTAGAACAAATAAAGAGAGAAATGTAATTGTTCCACCCTACTCCCTCCTACATTTTTCAAAATCCAGCTGGGATATTTTCATACATGTAAGTCTTCTTTGATATCATAAACGTGCCTACTTTTTACTCAGCTATACCATTTCGGCTGTTTGTTTGTTTCGTTTGTTTGTTTGGGTAGGTGGAATTTATGGCAAAAGAAAATTATCACCAAATTCTTAGTCAGGCTTCTCCACTGTATTAGTCTTAGAGCTTTAGCTAGAAGCAGGATAATATTAATGTATATGTTGTTCTTATCCATTTGTTTAACATACCATGACCATGCACTCTTCATTATAAAGTAAGGACAAAACAGATCTGAAGAGGCAGGCTAGTTACTTTGTTACTACACCATGTCACTGGTGGGGCAGAAGTGTGTGACTAGAACAGACTAATAGCCACTTTAGGATTATTTCTCACAGTACTTTATCAACCAAACATGACTTGTAAATTGGAATATTTGAAAAAAAAAAAAAAGTGAAGGGGACAAGAACTAGACGGAAAATTCAGTACATCTGTAAGGGCCAGCTACCAGTATTTTCATGCAGTATTTTCATGGTTCTTGGGACAGCTATTTTCACAACCTTTTAGGCAGGCTCCCACTGCTGTTAATACATAGGCCAGAGTGAAAAAAAAAAATAAAATGGTGATTGTCCAGAAATTCTCTGAGGTTTCATAGATAAAACCACGTGGGTGAGCAACATCAAGAACATAGAATCACAGAATCATTAAGGTTGGAAAAGACCTCCAAAATCATCTGGTACGACTGTAGCCACAGAATTATTAAAACTGGAATTCATAAGGAAAATAAAAAAAAGTATTTGTTTTTACACTGAGATAACTAGAGTCAAGCTGGAACTGAAATGTACATCTGCTACATGTTCATCTTTTCATCTTTCAGAGAGCCATTAAACTCTTTTAGCTAGTGAGGCAGGATAAATGCAAGGATAACTTAAGGGCTCATATCTCCCAAAATTAGTCGTTTCAGAGCTCTTTAACAAAGACCTCAGATTAAAAAAAAAAAAAAAGACTCCTATTTCATGAGGGTGCTGTGAGTGTGAGAATGTACACAATAGGCTTTAACATACTGTGTTAATAGGGCCATCAAGTGATGTTCCAGGCAAAATTTTAACTCCCATGAAATGATCTGGGGAGGCCACAGATGTCCTGATCAAAGTTTTCTATTCAGTAATATGGGCTGTATGCCCAAAACTACTCAAAAAGAATTGCTGAATGCAGAACACAGCTTACTTTGTTTATGTGTGTATTCACTACATTCTAATTCCTTGTTTGCATGAAGAAATCATAAGAATGCACAGCAGAAAGCAAGACAGAGTTCTTTATTTTTATCACAGCCTTCAGTGCCAGAATCTGGCAGCCCAGAACTGTGGCTTTGGTGTAGTACCTTGTTGTGGCCTTTGAAGACTCATCCAAATAAGCACTGCATTCCTTAGATCCAAATCTAGTTATTCTGACCATACTTTTTCTAACTATAGTCCTGCAGAAAAAAATATAGCTGCCTGTGTTGCTATTGAGTTTAGCCAGAATTAGGGGATCAACATCCGGTAGCTGCTTTGATGATGGCAGCTGATAGTCACTTTTTAGAAACTTGGCAGCAGATATATCACTGACCTTTCCAATCTCTCTCCACTCCACCCCAGAAAAATAACACTCTCAGGAGGGAACACTAACACAACAAGAACTTAATGCATGATCCTCTTTGCCTCAGCTAACTGTGGTATGCAATTATCACAGGGGCCGTCACAGCATATCCATGGTTGCGTGACTGACTCACTCTGCTTGCTTTGTGACAAATGTTTTCACTCTTCTTTGCAGCAGCTCTGCTCTGTGTAGATGAGCTCATACACACATTGTACAGCACCAGAATAAATCTGAGAACACTGGAGCCAGAATATTCTCTACACTGTATATTTAACCAGCATCTTCCCACATAATAACCAAATCTGAAATTGAATGAGGGTCACCCTTTGTCTGCAGCTGACATACTAAGTAGAAGGAGTTAAAACACTCAGCTGGAAACCTGCTGACCAAATAAACAAACAAACAAACAAAAAACCTTAGTTTTTTTTTTTCTTCCCTTAACAAAAACACTACTTTCCCATTACAAACCTCAGCCTATTTATAGCTAGAGAGACACAAAACCTGGGGGTGCACTTAGGGTGGGGCTGCAATGGGCTGACACTGGGAAGGGCTGGTCTAGGCTCTAGAAAGGGTCTTCAGGCTCTTCTCATCTATAGTAAGGATTAGGGCTACAAGTGTCAGAGCCCTGAGTCTGTCAAAAGGCTTGATGCTGAGCATCTTCAGCTGGAACCTCTCAGCCTCTGCCTGTGGGGTCAGGAGCCTCATTTCAGCTCAGCCCTGTGACTGCCTGAGCCTTCTTTTAGGGTTACCTGTCTCTGGCCCTGTGTTATGGTCTTGTCTCCAACTTTGTCTCTAGCTGTTCCTAGATGGATATCCTGAATAAGCCATGGAATTGGTCCTTCCTTTGGTAGACCCTGTAACAGCCTAATGAGGCACTGAGCTGTATCCTAAAGACACTACAAATCCAACTGTGTGGTTGTTGCCCTGGGCAATTCTTAGGATTAGAAGAGTGACAAGATCTAGGGGTCCAGCTGTGGTGGGTGCTGCCAAGGGCAACTAAAGGATTCTCCCCTTCTCAGGGTTCTTGCCTGAGAA
Organism: Aythya marila; assembly: GCF_965140915.1. Lineage (NCBI taxonomy): Eukaryota > Metazoa > Chordata > Aves > Anseriformes > Anatidae > Aythya > Aythya marila. The sequence continues at coordinate 24,719,073 of NC_139080.1, read as the reverse complement.
GCATTTTCCTCTTGCCATAGCTTGGGGTCTTGAGTGAGGCTTAGCCTTTGGCTAGGGCTAAGGTCTTCAAGTCTGGAGAGCAACAAAGCCAAGGGTTAGGGTTGGGAGTGAGGTGTCCAGGTATGTTGGGGTGGAATGGTGCTGGCAAAGGAGGAGTAGAATCTAAAAAGCATTATTTCTAGCATCTTTGGCATCTCAACCACAACCTGGGTCTTAGGTTAAGGCTCATATCCAGTTCTAGAGTTAGGATTAGTGTTGTTTAGTGCAGCAAGAAAGCCAGGGGACCAGTGAGATCATGTCTGCAACAGTGGTGTCAAAGGGGTAGGCTTCAGAAAGAAGCATCTCAAGGGCTCTTTCTCATGGACCTTCAGTCAGTAGGTCGGGCTAAGGCTCAACCCACTTGTCCCTCATGTCAGAGCTAAGGTTAGTGTTTTGAGAGAGAGAGACAGCCTCAGAGTCCAGTTGGAGGGATGCCTACTGTGGGTTGCCAAATGGAAAAGAATTCTCTCTTGAGATCTGCTACATCCTGGAAATGATTTCACATTCCTAGGCTAAGCACAACTGATGCCTATGGATACATTTTGGATCACCACATATTGCATGACATCATATATTTTTCTTTGTCGAGTTTTCATTATTCAGACTGTTTTCATGCTGTGTTTTGAGATTCATTTTCTCATTTAGGTTTTCCAGGTCCTAGGATTTAAGACACTACTGCACACACAGACCACATGTCCTGGTGTGCAAGACTCCATCATGTATCCTTTATCAGTTGTTCTGCCACTGTCATCCCTTTCATCAGGACTCTTTGTTAAGTCTGTAATAGGGTGGCACGGGTCTAATAGGATTCTCCATGTAACTTCAAGATCATTTACTAATTTTTTAAAGAAAATATGGAAAAGCACAGGAAATCCCTTCTAGAGTTGCTACTATTAAGCCACTTGGTCAGGGAGTGACATGGGAGACATATTCCCGGAGGCCAACAGGGATAGCTAGTCAGCTGATCTTCAAATCCACACAGGCCCTGGTGGGTTAAGCACTGGGTTCGTCTGTTCAGAGATGATAAAGATGATTAAACTCAGTTTCATCCACAGCACATGTACTGACTTTGGGAAAACTGAATAAATTATTTTTAGGCTGAATATAGGGCCTTTGACTCAAGAACAGGTCCAGGTTTCATGTATAAAGTCATTCTTTCCTTGTTTGTGTGGATCCTTTTGTAAACAAGTAACACAGAATGAATAACCAGCACGGACATTCTTCCTAAGTACGGTTACTTTTGCAAAGCTTAAATAATTTTTACAATATACAAATGGACACTTTCAAATTCAAAATCCTCAGATGTTTGCTAGATTAAGAATGAATTTTTACTTGGAAAGGAATGAAATAAAATTTTATTTATAGAGCTCAAAATGCTTGCATTTTTGAATCTTATTCAAGTAACCACAAAACATAAAGGATGCTGTACTTCTCAATTTGAAACAACTGAACAATATACAACTCGATGCAGATGCCAACCTGAATGTGCCAGCCAGCTGTTTTCTCTTCCTAACCCAGTTCAATTAAAATATTTTATGAAGGACCACCCATGTAAAATAAGTAGGAATTAAAATAAATAATTATTTGTAGCTGAGAAAATAATGAACCATTTGGCACCAAAATATATCATCTCTTTGTAAGGAAAAATTGGAAATATAGGGTGACTTTAATACTTAAAGATGACAGTTATATGCCAGAGACTCTTCTTGGTAGATGAATTTCTATCAACAAGACATTAAAATACACATTGCAAGACACAGAGAAAACATACTTACCTTTGTTGAGAACAAAGAACGTTGTTGTTCTTTAACCTTTTCTGGCATTAGCCAAGGAGCTGACATAGATGGGAGACTCAAACACACAAATTACTTGAGCTTTTGCAAGTTATCTGATGCTTCTTTCTTTTCCATAAAATTGACATCAGCATCATAAAAAAAGTACCTGTATATCATTGACCAAAGTTCCCATTCTTGTGGATAAGCCCACATCTTTCCTCATGTAATGGAATGGAACAGTGCAGAACACTGAATGACATACAGGAACATAGGGCAGAAATTCCGCTCTCCCTCTGCTCCCAAGTCCAGTCTCTTTTTATTGTGGCAGCCACATCACGTAATTGATACGGTTAACCCACTAAAATAATGTTATAAGTGGGTATTGACTGAGAACAGTCAGCTTTCCAGTCTTACATCTCTACTGATGTAGACACAGTGTGAAATAAATAAAACATGAAACAAGGGACATTGGGAAGAAGATGAACAGCTGAACAGATTTTTGGAGAGCATTGGCTTCACTTCTACTTGCAGAAACACATAAAAAGTGGAAAAGGCAAGATAGATCTAAAATAGTGTAATGGAGCATCAACTGTATCAGAAAAGACAATATTAAATACATTTTTAGTTTTCTTAAATTTTGTCTTTTCCATGGTTTATCTTTTTATTTAAAAAATACGCAAATTCTGACAAGTCTCTCTCTTCATGAATTTGTTTGCTAACAATTAGCACAAGTTTCCTGAGGGAAAATTGCAAAAATGTATGCAAAACTTCAGTGCAAATTACAGGACATAGTCCTGGACCTTGAGAATAGGCTATTAGATCCCCACTTTCTGGAGGGAATGATAGTTAGAGTTCTGCAGCCTCAGAACTTGCCTAGGGACATGGAGAAGCAATACCAGAACTTTGGACAGACTCCAGAGGTTTGAGACACTAAGAGAGCTGGTGGGTTGGTCTTGCATTAATTTGATGAGTAACTGAGAAATGTTGCTTGGCCTGGTTTCTCCATGGCTCAGAGATGAAAACAGTGTCTTCTGAGATAATAAAGGAAAAAAATCTGTGAAGAAAGGGTACTTGCCACAATGGTAGGCAGTTCAGAGTAAGGCCACACAGCTCACAGTCTTCTCCAACCCAGGTCTGAACATTTCTGAGGATAGGCTTCAACAGCCTCACAGTTTAAATATTTGACTACCCTCATGGTACAATTATTTTTATTGTCATATTGAGTTAGACCCCCTGTGTGCGTCTCATCTTTGTGAATCTCTGCCAAGTCACCAGATCCTTCATCTTCTCCATGCCATCACATTAGGCAGTTGCATCTCCCCTTCCTCTTTTCTTCTCTGTGCTAAACTATCCTATTTCTTTAACCCCTCCTCATTTGCTCTCCTCCACATGATCATAGTCATGTCCCTTCAGTATGGCAGATTTTTTCTTGCACAGGGAAGCCCAAAATATGTTTGCTTCAGTGCTGAATAAAGGGGAATAAACACTTCTCACATGCCGGCTACAGTCTTGCCCATATGGACAAACGAGGTTAATCTTCACCAAGGGACCACGTGGCAACTCCCCCTCTATTTATTGTCCAGCAGGACACCTAGGTTCTTTTCCTTTTCTATCCAGCCAGAGCCAAGCCTGTCCATGTGTTCAATTATTCCATCCCAAGTGCAGTTCTCTGCCTCCGTTGAACTTACATTAAGTTTTTTATTCAACCCTTCCTTCAGCCTGTCGAGACCGTCCTGCCTGGCTGCCCTGCACTCTAGTTGGCCACCACCCTCTACCCCGGTTTGACACATTAACAGTGAACACAGATTAGGGATTTTGCTCTATTCTTAGAGATTGTCTTTTACTTTTTTTTTTTTTTTTCTTTTTTTCCCCTACTTTTTTTCCCCTATTGCCTTTTCTGGACAGAGTTTCATGTTAAAGGTAAAAATTATAACTTCAACTATTGTACTGTTTTCTATTCTTTATGGGTAATGTAACAGCTTCCAACAAAATTTATCTACTGGGTAAACATAAAACTCAAAATCAGTTTATTTCACAAGAGAATTCTGGATGTTCCTGCTGCCTTGATCCATTTCAGCTTTTTAACAGAAGTAATCTCTTTCAGGAAGGGAGGCAGTGCTTTACTTTCTGCTTTAAACATGTATTGTTAACAAAGAATACTCAAACAACAGATTTATAATTTTATCAATGTTTCACATCCAATAATTGGAAGGAGAGAATGGGAAGGACTGAAATAAGATCCCCAGCATACTTTAAGAGCAAGAAATATTCTTAAAGAGTAAGAAATACTCTTAAAGGAAAGAGCAAAAAATGAACTCACAATTATCAGTAATGCAATCAACAACGTAAGACAAATGTGTCTAGGACCTTGAAGTACATAAAATGAACTCTGCTGCAGGTGTGTTTTGCAGGGTGTAGTGCTGTGCATTATGCCCAAGGACCCCAAACCCCAGTTGCTGCTGGATCACAGTTGGGATCCTCATCAGGGTAGAATACAGGCACTGAACGTTTATAATAGTACTGAAGACGTGAGAGCAGTTTTTTGACCACATGAGGATATTTTTCAGACAACTCATTTTTCTCTTCAGGATCACGAACAATATCAAACAGCCAAAGTCTCTTTGTTGGTGGATCAGACGACTGAATATTTGATTCATTGAACAAAGATGGTGGAGGGAACCAATGACCGCAGCCTACAGAAACAGGAACAGACCAAGTGTTAATTTTTAGATACAGAGCAGTGAGGAGAGGCAAAGTTATTCTGTAACTGAGGAATGCACTAGGTCCCTTGACAAGCCACGGGCGAGTGACTTGCTGCATTGCTTAACTGTCCAGCATCAGAGTCTGTCTACTCCAGGGCTACCTGTACAAGAGTTACGTTTATATAAAAAAGCCACACCATTGGGATTAAAACTTGCATGTGGCTTAATTTCAAATCAAGTGATTTCATGGACTTTTTTCTTTCACTACTGTGAATTTCACTACTGTAAATGTCAAATGCGTAATTTGCAAAATGAAAGAATATGTTGTCTGGATTTTAGAAGTGTCCCTTCTGGATTTTTGCACGTGATCTAAATCCTGAAAGCTAACAGGACAAATAGGAGAAATGATCATATGTTAAACAGAATGAAACTGTGTTTAGAGTGTAGGGGAGATATGACATCTTGTACAAAAGGGAGTTACTTTGTTACCTGGATATCCGGTTAGTAATTTCCATTTTCCATGACGGATTGCTGCATGCATAGATATATTGAAAAGTGTATTATCCCACAGAAAAGAATTGATCTGCGGTAAAGATGTCCTGTTGTCAATGCCAAGACCTTAATGGAACAGTAAAATAAGTTAGATGCATTACATATGAATGAAGTCATTTTTAGAATTCTGATAGAAAGCAAAGCAATATCATCCATTTATTTTTTTGTATTGAATAGAGGATTTGTTATATATATGTACAAAGATCTGTGCTCCAATTCACTGGATATACTTAATAGAACTTAAACTGAATCCTAGAAAGTGACATGATGACCAGTGGAGAAAGTGACGTCTCAGTCCAAATAACTGGACTCATCTCATATACGGATATCGTGTGTGTATCCAGTATACCTATATTAAGAGCATTACTCATTGTGATTGCTAAATTTCTTCATTGTATTGAAAGATCTCCTGAATCAGAACTATTGCTGTTAGTTCTCTTGGATCACTGCAGAGAATGAGCTAGGTCCCAGCTTTTACTCACACACAAGAGAGATGATTCTATGGAATGAGCTGGCTACATTCACACACATCCAAATCTGGCCAGTGAGGTACATCTATCATATGACAACAAGAGGTTGCAAAGCAACAGTGTTTTTGTAGAAAAATTCATCTATTATGTGTCTCCATATCCAGACACTGCAGCAAATTCTCAGATGTTAGCTATGCACCAATTCCCTCTCAAAACAAATCTTTATATGAGTAAGCTCAGAAAAACAAAAACAAAACAAACAAACAAACAAACAAACAAACAAACAAATACAGAAAGCAATTAGTTCTTTACTGAAACCAGGAGAGCCAGATGTTCTAGGAGAATTCAAACCTGCAAAAATCCTGCATATCAGCTTTCATAACCAAGTTATATTTATGAAATAAAATCTAAGAGTTTTACATTAACTGTTATCAGCTGGTATCTGCTTACAAAAAGACTACCAAAGGGCAATTCTGTAATCAGACTAGAAGCAAGACATCAGTAAGTGGACAGAAACCAATGTTGATTTTCTAACATCTTTCAAGAGATGAGTTTCAATCAGTTTAGGGAATTTGAAGGACTCAGCTGATATTTTTGCCATTGAAACAAAAAAGAGAATCACTGAGAATCATTGCACATTGAGATGTGCAATGATCACATGAGATCCAATATTAGAGGCAATACCAGAGGTTTCTAAAAACAGTAAATTACTCCACAGTGGGGAAAATATAAATCACATAGAAGAAAATTTGGAAGGGAAATGCTGGGTTCTCTATTTCTAAAGTTCTCTATTTTTTGTGAGGGTCCTTCTAGGTTTCTATTTTAATTCTATTTGATTATTGAGTACTGTGTCCAGTTATGGGCTCCCCAGTACAAAAAGGACAGGGGTCTCCTGCAAAGAGTCCAGCGGAGGGCCACAAAGATGATACGGGGCCTGGAGCATCCTCCCTATGAAGAAAGGCTGAGAGACCTGGGTCTGTTCAGCCTGGAGAAAAGAAGACTGAGAGGGGATCTCATCGATGTGTATAAATACCTGAGGTGTGGAAGACAGAGGGATTTGGCCAACCTCTTTTCAGTGGTTTGTGGGGACAGGGCAAGGGGTAGTGGCCACAAGATAGAGCACAGGAAGTTCCGCACCAACATGCAAAAGAACTTCTTCATGGTAAGGGTGATGGAGCACTGGAACAGGCTGCCCAGGGAGGCTGTGGAGTCTCCTTCTCTGGAGATATTTAAAGCCCGTCTGGATGCCTACCTGGGCAGCCTGCTCTAAGGAACCTGCTATAGCAGGGGGGGTGGACCTGATGATCTCTCAAAGTCCCTTCCAACCCCTACAATTCTGTGATTCTGTGATTACTGGACTTTATACTGTGAATCAGTTTTTCTTTAACAAACACTTTGTATGTATATCCAAGTTCCTTTTTTTACATCAGACTTGTGTAGTGTTCCTAGATAAAGACTATAGAAGTGGACTACTTGTTTAGAATTTGCATACACAGGCTCGGGAGGGATTAGCTCAGCTTAGATCATGAAGTACTGATGGGAAAACAAACAAACAAACAAACAAAACCACTATTAAAAAAAAAAAAAGAAAAAAAAAAAGAGAGAGAGAGAGAAAGAGAGAGAAAATCATAGAAATACCCCAAAGAATCTGTTCTGGAAGATAAATCTACACATAGCCATGTGATGTCTGCAGCAGATACACAATGTTTTGAAGATTAATATTGCTTACTTTTCCACATCATTATGCTATGTATTATTCTGTCATACTGTTTGCTACTGGGAATACTCATCATTGCCATTTACTTACTTAAAGAGCACAATGAAGGACATCCAGCAGATGAAAAAGTACAACTATATTTTTTTAAACATTATGTCACAAAATTACAGCATTAGGTCTAAAGGAAGAATTATGTAAGTCTGAATTTAAGCATGAGCATGGAGAAAATGCTTCTGATTGCTGAGGTATGGTATGTGAAGCCATTGCACTACACACTATAAATTACTTAAAATACTTCAAATAACCAGTATGAAAGATGGCATTTTAGAAATACTTTGCAAAATATAGGTAACAAAACCTAACAAATTTTAAACTAAGAAATGCTTTTACCAGAACTTGTAGGTGAAATTGTTTGATAGAATTTTATCGCTGAGCAAAATTTATTGAAAAGATAAAGGCACTCATGTTGAGCTATTATAAGCAGAACCCTGTCAATCATGATAACTCACTCATTTTAAGCCATTTTACCCCATCTTGCACCAAAGAGATGTGCAGCCTATTATTCAGCCAAGTTCCTTGCTTCATGGGCAATTCCGGTCAACTTTTATTCAGACCATGAAAAACAGATTGGTGCTTGTTTGAATGACCTTTACATGGAATATTTACCAGACTGGCAGTTTATTATATTATATTATATAAGCACCAGTTACAATACTTGTAAAAGTTTGCTTGATATGAGTTGTGTTCTCCCATTATATGATTTACTCAGGCAGATAATGATAGGACAATGGGGAGTGGTTTTAAACTAAAAGAGGGGAGAGTTAGATTAGACATTTGGAGGAAATTCTTCACTCAGAGGGTGGTGAGGCACTGGCACAGGCTGCCCGGAGAAGCTGTGGATGCCCCATCCCTGGAGGTGCTCAAGGCCAGGTTGGATGGGGCTTTGGGCAACCTGGTCTGGTGGGAAGTGCCCCTGTCCATGGCAGGAGGTTGGAGTTAGACGATCTTTAAGGTCCCTCTTACAACTCAAACCATTCTGTGATTCTATGAGTCGCCTTAAGCTAGAACATACCTTGATCTGCATATACATTAATTGCTCCTTCTCTTCAACCCAGCTGTTAAATTTCTATCTCTGTCTTCATTCTTCAGCTTCTGCTATTGCAGCTAAAATGCAAAACTACTGGGCAGTCTTCTCCTGCCATAGTTCAGTAGATAAAGAAGTCACATTCCTTTTCATTTCCTGTGTAAGATAAAATGTTCACTTCCTAAGCATCTAAGTAGCTTTCCTCCGCATCTGCTCTAGACTGGTTTTGGCTTCTGTTCTCTCCCTCCCTGCCTCTCTCCCCCCTGTCCCCTCTGTTTTTCAGCATCATTGACAGGCAAGAATCCCATGGACTAATTCAGCAGACAGAGGACAGATGTTTTTTATGGATCTATCTAATGAAGTCTACCTTCATATGCCCACATACTCTCTTTATAGACTTAAAAATCTAAAATGCTTTTGATGCTTTTCCTTGTGTGAAGAGGCTACATATTTTAATTTGCTGCCATTTGCTCACCAATGTATCGACAGCTTTGTAGTACTACAGCTTTGCTTTTGCTTTAAAGAAATCCCACAGCCTTTGCCATCATTTTTCTTATTTTCTGACTTAAGCCTCTGTTTCCCAAAGCCCAATTTGTTACCCTCATCAGTTGCTACATTTAACTTCTCTTTTGGGAAGTGATACTAACTTTTATTATTTAGGAAAGCAGTGGAATTTCATTCAGATATTTATTTTCGTATATTTAATGCTATGACAAATTGATCTAACTATTTTAGTGTTTTGTTTGGAGTTGTAGGTAACCAAAAAAAGTTAATCAATAGCTTTCATATCTCTATAGAAAAAATAAGTACTTTGAAAAATGCAGTCTTTAGATAAGTGACTTCAGAGTTTGTGTCATATTTCAAGCCCATCCTTAGTCTAACAGCCTGAAAACTGGTTTCAAGTCAGACTTTAAAAGGAACTGAGCTGGCCAACTCACACTATCCACAAAGGCAGTTTATCATCTAAAAAAATGTCTCTTTGCCAGATGAAAGCTGTGAAACAGCTATGTGAGAAACTACTTAAATAGTATCTTCATCCCCAGAGAGGAACAACACATATCCATGAGATTGGGTGGCAATGACAGGACAAAAAAGGAAAGCTAGTCTTTTGTAATATGGCACACCAAATAAATTATGAGGCTACTTATTCAAAACATACAGTAGGATGTACTTTCTTATCACAATTGCAAATCAACAGGGGAATTCCTTTCCATGGGATGTTACAATCTTAACTTCACTTTTTTTTTTTCTTTCAAGAAAGCTTCCACTTCTTTGATTTAGTCTAATATATAAATTTGTGGGAAAACAAAAAAAAATAATCAATTAAATAAATTTATTTAAGACTGTATTAATTTAGCCTATGCTCTCTTTATGACTTTCAATAATAGAAAGTAAGAAGATAAAGTACAAATTTTCAGCTGAGATTTTAGAAAGTGAATATAGATGGGAAAATATATTCTATATCTACAAAGATAGGTATGATACTTGCACATATCTAATAAGCATAGATTAATTACTCTTCTCATTCCCATAGCTTTTCTTTCTTCCTCCAACAATGAGACCAACTCAAGCAATTGGTAGATACCTAAAATCTAAAGATATAATTAGACAGTAAATCTAAAAATAGAGTATTCTGTATTCAGGCTATGATTAAGATGATGAAAATGATCCATGTTGAGAAGTTTTCTTGGTGGGTAGGAGATCAAAGAGCATACAGTTTTGCCCAACATGCCATTTACAAGATCCCAACCCCAAAATTTTAAGGGTCCAAAACAATATTGCCTGAAGCACGCTATATTTCTGTACGCTATGGTCTATGACACTAACGTGCAGGGAAGAAATGTAGGGTACTGGACAAAAACAAATGAATGTTAGTTTCTTATTTATTTGGGAAACAGAGCCCTGCCCAAAGATGTAATCTGAACAGCCTGAGTACCAGATTGTACAGAATATGTCTCTACAATTTTCCAGTATCCTGCACAGTAACAGAAGCTTTAATTTATAAGCAAGTATATATAATTAGTACTCTTTATGGACAACAGCAGCAAATGAAGCACGTACTTTCATTACTTCATCTGTAAAGCAAAGACTACAGCTGTTATCTACAGTTATCTATCTTATCAGTAGAATGGACTAAAACCAAAATTGTTCTCTATATCAAATTTCTGTTTCTGAAAATATCATAAAACATGAAATTCAGCCATGTGAAAGGGAAAATATGATCATAAAATATCACCAACATTCATTTTCTGTAACACAAGTGTGTGTGTGTATTACACCACCTGGGTGTCTAAATGATTTGATACTTCACAGTTTGTAATGGATGCCATTCCCTAGGTATTCTGTTAGTAACTAAAAAATTATCTTTTTAGTTCTCAATACTAATTTCAGTGGTTTTTTGTTGTTGTTGTTGTTTGTTTGTTTGTTTGTTTGTTTGTTTTTGTCTATGCAACTCCCTCTATCATTTCTTTGATTGCTGCATTCCAAAACTTAAATAATAAATAAGAGGATCCACATAGAACAAAAGCTTACTTCTCATGCTGTATGAATTATTTAAAGGAAGTGCAAAGGAGTGTTTTTGCCCATGCTGAACAGGGCAGACAGGGGTGAGGCTAAGACTTGCAAGAAGAGGTGTGGTGGTTTTACCCTGCTGGGCTGCCAAACTCCAGCACAACCACTCACTTCCTCTCAGAGGAAGAAGAGGGAGAGAAGAAAGTATGATAGAAAGAAAAAAAGGATAAGTTAAACAAAAGGACAGTTTAATTAAAGAGAAAAGGAAGAGAGAAAAGCAAACAAGCGAAGGCTATGCAGAAGCACAGAGCAAATGAAAAAAAAAAAAAAATTGCTCTTTACTTCCCATTAATCAGTGATGTTCAGCCACATCCCAGGAAGCAAGGCCTCAATACATGGAGAAGCTGTCTGGGAGGACAGGAGTCTTCATAATGAGAGCCCTCTCCCTCCATCCTCTTCCTCAGCTTTTATTGCTGAGTGTGACACCCACATGGTATGCAATATCCCTTTGGTTGGTTTAGGTCAGCTGTCCTGGCTGTGTCCCCTCCCCACCTCTTGCCCACGCCTAGCCTGCTGGCTGTGGGGGAGTTTGGAGGGAGCCTTGTTGCTGTGCCAGTGCTGCTTAGCAGCAGACACAACACTGGTGTGATACCAGTGCTGTTTTAGCTACAGGTGCAGAGCACAGCACTGTATGGCCCGCTGCAGAGAAAGTTAACTCCATCCCGTCCAGACCCTAATCAATTTGAAGAAATCTGCCAGCTCTTGACAAAGGAAATCTGACTGATATGTCCCAGTTGGATTTCCAAAGGGCTCTAGACAGATAAAGTAAGCAGCGATGGGTAAGAGGAAAGACCCTAAAAGGAATAAAAAGGCATCCAATAGGAAAAAAAATTTCCCTTTCATGTTCAATGCATCACTGGATTCCTGAAGGAATTTGTGCTGGGACCCATATTGTTACACATATTCCAAATGATCTGGAAAGGGGTCTGAAAACTGAGATTACAAAGTCTCTGGATGTTAATATGTTAGTTAAGGCTGCCTGAAAAGAATGACAGAAGACCTTGTGAGACTGGATGAGTAGGCATTAAAATAGGCAATGATAGAGACATAGATGTAGCTAAAGTGAAGAAAGTGTGAAATAACAATCCTAAATTCAAGTCTAAAATGATGACTTGTGAGTCGCCTGTAACTGTCCAAGAGTGAAACCTCAGAATCATGACAGATTGAGCTGACACTTTTTCAGAATTATGTCAGCACTGCTCAACAAGAAAACTGAATGCAAGGAATTATTATAAAAGATAAGAGATCAAAGAAAAACGTTCTATGCAACTGAAAAACTGATCTGGCCTTCACATCTCAAAAACAATATAGCACAACTGAAAATGTTTAGAAACCAGCTACAAAGTTGGGTGAAACCTGCAGTCCCTCAGGAATTAAAATTCTCTGCTAGTTGTATATTCTGCTTAATTAAGTTATTATATTATAGAAAACTCTAGGGACCAGGCTGTTTCTATCTCCTGTGTGTGCAAAGGAAGGTTTGTTCCATCTTGTGTGATGCTGAGCCAATCAAATAATCGACTCCTTAATGTTTTAACTGACAGGAGACTTACCAAGATAATTAAATAGTTTGGCCTGTCATTAATACAGTCAATGTGACTACAGTCTATATGTGAACCTGACCTTCTCAACATCTGACTAGATGTCACATGCAATGCTAAATGGTAATAATACACAGCACATACCCACAATAAGAAAAACTCACACATGCTGAAATGCTGGATGAGTTATAAAATTATTTGCCTAAGAAATTCATTGTCTGCTTTTGCCAGTAAAAACCATGTTCCAACTAGACTAGACTACATTCTCTGAACAAATATAATCTTGTCTACATCCTCAAATTCAATTACATGTCATTCTTTTTCAATCACCAAAAAGGCTTCATGGAATACTTCCATGTTATTGTATCACTTTGTAAAACCTTCTTTTAATAGCATCTCAGCTTGTTGCTATCAGAATGGCTACAACAGCTCTGTGAGCTTTTGGTTCTGTGCAGTCGTTACCCCTGCAGGATAAAAATAAACTTCATTTTGTTTGTAGGTACCATGTCACCAATGACTGTTACTAGGATAGCACTGCAAGTGTCCTGTGTGTTTGCAAATACTCTCAGGAGGATCGCACATGTTGGGTGGGACTGCTCAGGCTTTCAGACATAGAATTAGACTCATAGAACATCCCTAGTTGGAAGGAACCCACAAGGATCATAAATATTTCTCTAATGCCAGCTGGAGAGACATACTGGCCTGCAACTGTGACAGATGCACCTATCATAGGATTTTCTATCAGTTACGCATTGAGAGCAAGGATCACAGACATAACAGTCTCATCACACAGCCAGAAGACAAGAAACTACTGAACTGCAGAAACTAGTGCTCAGAGTAATGCCCTTCCTCAGCTTTGGGGAATGGTAGTACTTAATCTTATGTCTAAAAAAGATATTGTATTCAAAAGAATACAATGTTGCCCATTCAAATTGCTAAGTTACCAAAGACAGTCACGCCAAGAAGACAGGCTTTCAAAAGGTAGTGTCATCTTGCAATGACAAATTTCAAGGGGATAAATTAGATGTTCAATCTGTACGTCACAGAGTAGAATTCTGCTTAATAGTTGAACCAGAAAAAAATGAGAAAACAAACAAACAAACAAAAATCCACACAGGGTACTTCTACTAGAATTTGAAACCAACAAACAATAATATTATTTTCATAGTAAGATGATGCATCTTTCTGCCTCTTGTGATCTGATTAGTAGCCTATAAAAACCACAGAGGAGATCCCCAGACAGAAGTCTGGGACTGGCAAACCAAAAACCACTTATACCTGAAACCCACACAAAGACAATATTTTCTAGAATATTTTCTAGTTCATTAACATGTTTAAAATCAACACACTATTTTAATCATCCAAAAAATGTCTATTTTATTCAACAGCTTTTATATATTGTCATAAAAATTACTAGTACCATTCTCCTACTGCTTCCATCAAAATAAATCAAAAGCTTTGCACTTCACAGCCTCTTTTCTAATGTAAATAATTTAATTCTCTATAAAGATTTGAAACATTTACTTACATGATGCCCTTTAAACAGAGAAGACTGCCTCCCGATTGATTCAAAAATCACAAGCAATTACTTTTCTATAGACATTTCAGAGTCCTTTGAATCAACTTAGCCTGGTTCTGTGCTACAACTGCAGAAATAGTAAGTAAAAAAGCACAGACCATCCTAAATATTAAGGAATGCCACATAAAAATTACCTTCATGAAAAGAGTCTTCCATCTCCTATTAATCTCACCACCTGCACACACACAAAACTAGCAGGTCTAGAAGGCTCACTGTCCCTCACTAATGCTTAACTGTGGAAAAGCAGGAGGTCTGTTGGGACTTGAAAAAAATCACACTGAAACTAATAGAAACTTTTCCATTGCTTCTAGTGGGCTCTGACTTAGATTGGTAAGCACTAGTAGTAACAAACGAGGGGCTTACACCCTACCAGATTCTCTTGATCAAACAGATGAAGCTGAATTCCTCTTGATCCACAAGTTTCAGGAGAGACAGTATGTTTTCCATTAAACCTTTGTAAGAAAGGCTTACATATTTGTATTCACAACAATCATTTATGGCAACACATAAGTTTTTAAACACTCAAAATTGTCCAGGGAACATTAAAGTGATGCTAATCAAAACAGAACAGAAACACCAATAGACAAGTTACCAAGTGCTAGAAGTAAAAGAAAAAGCTTAAGAAAAAAAGATCAGTAACAGTACACAACCCCAAGAATGTTCCCAAAATTGAGGTTGATGGATCAGCAGAGAAAACTGAACTTGAGCCATTTTCTCTGCTGCAAAATCCATGTCACTAAGGTCAGAAATTAAGATCAAGAAACTGTTCATTTAAACAACTCACTTCATCTTCCCTGCAGCACCGGAACAGAAAAAAAAGCCAGTCTTCAGGTACCAGGCACCAAAACAATTGATTCTTTATAGGAGTGTGCAGCCAGAAAGGGAAACACAAAGTTGAGAAATGAACCATAACTTCACTGCAGTAAAACTCAGGAAGCCACATTATAACTTTTCTTTGTGGTCAGCATTGCTTCCCATAACCACATCTTCTGAACTTTCTTTGGACAACATTTTTCCAACTGTCCAATAGTTTCCTCCCTACAGGAAAAAATTCTCAAGTCACACAGAAAGCCCCACCCAACTGCGGGCTATAAAAATTACTATTTGTCCACTAGAACAATTAGAAACATATGCCAATTCAGTGATGAACTTGTTTAATTTTCAATAAACTGGAAATAAAGAAAAGGATCAGACCAATTAAATATATAATTTCCATACATTTTAATAGGTGAACCTCAAATCTAAGTGTTGAATTTGCATAGGGATATACCTGACAGAATGAGAGATTGTAGTGGGTTTACGTGGCAAGGTTTTGGTAGCAGGGAGCCATAGGGGTGGTTTCTGTTAGAAAGATCTAGAAGCTGCCCCATGTTTGGGAAGGGCCCCATTGTTTTCCAGATCCGAGCCAATAAGCGATGTTGTTTTGCGCCTCTGTGAGAGCATATTTAAGACAGGGAAAAAACGCTGCTCCACACAGCAGCCAGGAGAGTCAAGGGAGTGGGAGAACAGCCTTGCACCAAGGTCAGTGTAGAAGGAGGGGGAGAGGTGCTCCAGGCGCCGGAGCAGAAGTCCCCTGCGGCCTGTGGTGAGGACCATGGTGAAGCAGGATGTCCCCCTGCAGCCCATGGAGTACCACGGTGGAGCAGGGTTCCACGCTGCAGCCCGTGGAGGAGACCACGGTGGAGCAGGTGGCCCTGCACCGACGGAGGCTGCCACCTGTGGAAGACCCCTGCCGGAGCAGATTCCAGGCCGGACCTGTAGCCCGTGGAGAGGAGCCCACGCAGGAGCAGGTGACCTGGCAGGAGCTGCTGCCCGTAGGGGAGCCAGGTTGGAGCAGTTTTCTCCTGAGGGATGGACCCCGTGGTACGGACCCATATCTGGAGCAGTTCTGGAAGAGCTGCTGCCTGTGGGAAGCCCACGCCGGATCAGTTCATCAAGGACTGCATCCCGTGGGTGGGACCCCACAGCACAGGGGACAAGAGTGACCGAGAAGGAGCGGCAGAGAAGAAGTGCTGTAGACTGACCATAACCCCCATTCCCCGTTCCCCTGCGCCGCTCGGGGGGAGGAGGTGGAAGAGGGTGGATGGGGGGGGAAGGTGCTTTTGGTTTTTTTTTCCTTTGCTTTCTCACTTCTCTCGCTTGTTAGTTGTAGGCAATAAATCTTACTATCTCCTTATGCCGAGTCTGTTTTGCCCGTTACAATAATTATTGCGTGATTTTCTCGTCCTTATCTCAATCCTTGAGCCCTTTTCACATATTTTCTCCCCATTCCTCTTTGAGGAGGGGGAGTGAGAGAGCGGCTGTGGTGGAGCTCGGCTGCCCACTCGAGCGGAACCACGACAGAGATTTTCTCCTGCTTCCATAAAATCTAGCCCAACACCAAGGTCAAAAATGGGTTTTGAACTGTGATCAGTCTTTCAAGACAGATTTCTCACCAACAGACTGTATGAAACTCCAAGATGGAGATTTTCTCCGTATTTTCTGTTTCACGTCATATAATACATGCAAACATTTTGACTGACAAGAGAGAAAATAAGCATGATTAAGGTGGTGAAGGGATATTCAGATGGGTTTGGGTAATTTCAATTTTGCTCATACCAAATTTATGCATAAAGCTTTGAACTACATGTAAATGTAGTGTGCATACCATGTGGATCAGATTCTTAACTTTTACTACCTCCTAAATTTTAATTCAGTGATCTATGAGTTTTTCTGGAATCCATAGCAGCAAAATATTCTGTGAGCACAGGGTGGTTTTGATTTGCAGGCAGACTGCTTTGGTGCTTAAACAAATTATTCTTCAAATAAATCTAAAGCTGAATTAGCAACTCTACCTTACAACATAAAACACAGAATGATAACTGAAAAAATATACATATCTCCTTCATTATTTCCCTGTCTGGAAGTAGCTGGATCTGGAGTGAAGAGAGAGAAGGT
Organism: Aythya marila; assembly: GCF_965140915.1. Classification (NCBI taxonomy): domain Eukaryota; kingdom Metazoa; phylum Chordata; class Aves; order Anseriformes; family Anatidae; genus Aythya; species Aythya marila. The sequence goes on along the minus strand of NC_139080.1, from coordinate 24,702,109 downwards.
GGCAAGAAGGCTTAATGTAGAAACATAAGAACATATAAATATCTTCCGGTATATATCTTTTCTAGTGAAGGTCATTTTAGGAACTGGAAGGCTGTACTCTTCACATTATCCAGCTGCACACATAACAAAGGTAGTACAAATCCATGGAATGGGTCAGAAAAATAAGTTGACACTGGATTTCCATTCTATTTGAATTTCTCTGTTTTATACCTTTGGATTAGGGACCATATAGCTTTACATTAACATGAGATTTTTCTCTTTCTAAATTTCAGGAAATGATACACTGAATGTGATTCAAGTTTTTATCTAATGTACATACTTGACCACAACATTTATGGCACTGAGAGCAATAAGAGTACATTTTACGTTTCTATTGATGAATATTAAATCAAGTCTCTTCCAAATTCCCTGAAAATCTTGACTGTCTCTTAACGTAGTAATATAATTTTCACAGGGACTAAAATCTTAAACCTGTCAGATGAACTAACTACTCACTTGCAAGAAAAGAGTAAGACTAAAGTTCCAAAGAAAATTTTAATGAGAAATAAAAAAGTAAAATAACAAAAGGCATAGATAATATTTTTACAATTAATAAACACATTTATACCTTATATATATTCTATTTATATGTATATAGTATTTGTAAATGCTTCATTTAAATGTTCCTCCAGAAACTGGCTGCTCATGGCTTGGACTGGCATATGCTTAATTGGGTTAGAAACTGGCTGGATAGCCTAAAGAGTTGTGGCAAATGGAGTCAAATCCAGCTGGAGGCCGGTCACTAGTGGCGTTCCCCAGGGCTCGGTACTGGGGCCGCATGAGGGGATCAAGTGCACCCTCAGTAAGTTTGCAGATGACACCAAGTTAGGTGCGTGTGTCGATCTGCTCGAGGGCAGGAAGGCTCTGCAGGAGGATCTGGATAGGCTGGACCGATGGGCTGAGGCCAACTCTATGAAGTTCAACAAGGCCAAGTGCCGGGTCCTGCACTTGGGGCACAACAACCCCAAGCTGAGCTACAGGCTGGGAGATGAGTGGTTGGAAAGCTGCCTGGCAGAGAAGGACCTGGGAGTGATGGTTGGCAGTCGTCTGAATATGAGCCAGCAGTGTGCTCAGGTGGCCAAGAAGGCCAACAGCATCCTGGCTTGTAGAAGAAACTGCGTGGCCAGCAGGGCTAGGGAGGTGATTGTCCCCCTGTACTCAGCTCTGGTGAGGCTGCACCTCAAGTACTGTGTTCAGTTTTGGGCCCCTCGCTACAAGAAGGACATGGAGGTGCTCGAGCGAGTCCAGAGAAGGGCTACAAAGCTGGTGAGGGGTCTGGAGAACAAGTCCTACAAGAAGCAGCTGAGGGAGCTGGATTTTGTTCAGCCTGGAGAAGAAGAGGCTCAGGGGCGATCTTATTGCACTCTACAGGTACATTAAAGGAGGCTGTAGCGAGGTGAGGGTTGGTCTGTTCTCCCACGTGCCTGGTGACAGGATGAGGGGGAATGGGCTGAAGTTGCACCGGGGAGGTTTAGGTTGGATATTAGGAAAAACTTCTTTACCGAGACGGTTGTGAGGCATTGGAATGGGCTGCCCAGGGAAGTGGTGGAGTCACCATCCCTGGAGGTCTTTAAAAGACATTTAGATGTCTTAGTGATATGGTTTAGTGGAGGACTTGTTGGTGTTAGGTCAGAGGTTGGAGTAGGTGATCTTGGAGAGAAACACAGATATTCCCCATGCATTTACAAAAGAAAGCAGAGGGGAAGATAGAGTATTTCTTCCCTATTGCTACAGACACATGAAAAGTCTTAGATAAAAGTAGATAAGGATTCCTCAGGCAAAATCCTTGTTATGCTCAAGGTCTGAAACAAATATTTCCCAACAGCCCAAGAGAAGGACTCCTAAGCTATGCTCATCTACATTGCCCTGCAAAGCAGCACAAGGATATCAGAATTCTGTCTTAAGTGATAACATTTGATGAAGGATCTGTACCTCCCCCTGCAGTACATATATATACATATATATTAAAAAAAAAAAAAAAAAAAAAAGCACTTTCTCACACAGATGAAGTAAATTCATTTTTGCCAAGATAGGCCCCCATTTCAAGGCCTACATTTTTTCCTTTGTGTTTATAATAAATAAAAGAAATAAAATATTTTACAGTGTTTCTAAATGATAACTCAAAAGTCTATAGCCCTTTGAAAGTGATCACAGAATCACTGAATAGCTGAGGTTGGCAGGGACCTCTGGAGGTCACCTGGTCCAGCCTCCTTCCTGAAACAGGGAAACCTAGACCTCATCCAAGCGGATTTTGTGTATGTCCAAGGAGAGAGACTCCACGGTGTCTCTGAGCAACCTATCCCAGTGCGCAGTCACCCACACAGAAGTGCTTCCTGAGGGAAGAAATGAGGGAACCTCCTGTGTTATAGTGTGTGCCCATTGCCTCTTGTTGTGGCAGTGGACACCACTAAAAACTGTCACTCTTTTTTCTTTGCAACCTCCCTTCAGGTACTTATAGACACCAGTGAGATCCCCCCGAGTCTCCTCTTCTCTATGTTATGCTGTCCCAGTGATAATTTTCACCAGCACAAGAAGGACATGGACCTACAAAACAAGTCTGGAGAAGAGACATGAAGATGATCAAGGGGCTGGAGTACCTCTCCTGTGAAGAAAAACTGAGAGAATTGGGAATGTTCATTCAGCATAGATAAGAGAAGACTCTGGGGAGACATCATTACAGCCTTCCAGTACTTAAAGGGAGCCTACAGGAGAGCTGGAGAGGGATTCCTTGTCGGGCACTGTAGTGATAGAACAAGGAATAATGGTTTAAAACTAAAACAGAGTAAGTTTAGACTAGATATAAGGAAGAAATTATTCACTATGAAGGTGGTGAGGCACAGAGAAGCTGTGGATGCCCCATCCCTGGAAGTGCTCAAGGCCAGGCTGGATGGGGCTTTGGGCAACCTGGGAGGTGGGAGGTGTTGCTGCCCGTGGCAGGGGGATTGGAATTAGATGATGTTTAGGTCCCTTCCAACCCAAACCATTCTGTAATTCTATGATAATGCCCTCAGTAACATGCTTTAACTTTTGGTTAGCCCTGAAGAAGGCAGGCAGTTGGACTAGATGATCTTTGAGGGTACCTTCCAACTGAAGTATTCCATTCTATTCTTTTAAAGTTGCACATGTGTTTGTAGGCATGATGCTGTAATTAATGGACTGCTTGTGAATGTCCACGAGAAAGATGAAAGTATGTTACAAAGAAAGACAAGCCTGCCGTGGTCATTTTGAAATGCAGATGGCTCTGTGGGCTAACAAGGCCTTTGCATATATATACTTTTAATTGACTTATTTTTTTGAACTGTGATGTATGGAGCAATTATTTCATCTCAACAAGGAAACTGCAAATGTCAAGGGCTCCTCCAACCTATACTGTGACAATGAATTACTGAAGAAATAACGTTTTTTGCTACTTCACCGAGGAAAGACATTTGGTGACCTTTTGCTGCTTTATAGCAATAATGAGTTTTCTACAAAACTCTGTCTTTCTTTTATGTTATTAAAATAAAAGCATTTGAGGAATAGCCATGACCTTAACCTTGGAAGAATTAATAGAATACTGATCTTGAAGAAACAGCTGAGGCCTGAGACACTAAAACCTCCTAATGTCATGTTGATGAGGCATAAGTCTGTGCCATAGACAAACTCATACAGTGAAGTTCACCTGCCTTAATTCACTTAACTTGAACACTGTGCACATACAGATTCAAACTCACCTATTATCCCTTCTAATTTCAGTTTTCAGTTTTCTCATGGCAATGTTTTATTCCAAATAAAAGATCTTTATGAGAATATCATGCTCAGTCTCTTACCTTTCAAAATGTGTACCCTTCTAAACTTAATTCCAACAGTAGTAAGCATATTAAAATATTCTTGGTCTTGTTTAAAAGTATTCTTCACCTTGATCCTTACAACGGATTAAGATTATATCTTAAAAACCCACTAGACAAAGAATTGAGTAAAATCCAGAATTACTAATGGCAGCAAAAACTCCCCACATGCATCAGGAGAGTGAAGCATTTATCCACATTATTACATTATTATACAATTACACAATAATTTAGAAAAAAAAATAAAGAAAAAAAATAAAGTTATTCTAAATAATATCAAACTGATTAATACTGCTTATGAGATCAAACATTACAAAATGAGAGACAGTAAAATGAAGTGCTTTACTTTCACTTCCCTTAGAAAAACATTTTAAAATACTATTTTTTCAACACTTTTTTTTTTTTTTTTTTCCCCTCAGAAAACAGATTTGAGCTGATTGGAATAGTATTTATGAATTACTGAAGACATCAAATGTCATCTTGAGATGGTGTTCTATGTGAAACATGAAACCCACTTATGTTACTGTAAGATAGCAATGGTCATGATAAAGAAAACTGAACAGAGTCTGTAATCTGACTCTAACATCCTGTGTACAATTAAAACTTAACAGATTTCCATCTCAGAGATATTTCATTTGAAAAATGCAATCCATTTATATCAAGAGCTACATAATGTAGCTAGTGTTATGTTCAAGTAGCTATAGAATATAATAAAGCATAAAAAAAGAAGCAGTAACAAGGGATTTCTGAATTCCAATCACGGTACTGGCACTAGACACTTTATCAAGTAACTTAAAATTTCTAAATTCTAAAAGAGATTATCTACATTCTCAAGGAAACATGGGGATAAGCATGAGATTCACCAAAAGTGCAATAACCTTATACTTAGTATTGAATACTATGATGGATGGCTCACATCCAGATGCAGGAGGGCTAAGAGCCAAAACAATGTATAACCATAGACCAAGCTTCCCAAGCTACATCCCCGCACAAAAGCTACATCCCCAGAAACTTCAGATAGCCAACAGCCAAAGGGAAAGCACTGCGTATCTGTGATCTGAACAGCAGTAGAACTGTCTAGAACTATTGGCCTCCCATGAGGGAGTGGAGTTGAGTTCTATCCAAAACTGTCAGACCAACATGAAAGCACCACATGAAGTGGTTGAGTGCCATGCACAGCTCCAAGGTCACTTATTGGCAACTCCTGCCTTATGCATATACATGGGGTCATTTGAATTTATGATTTACTTGTAATGAAAAGATGACAGATTCCAGATGGTCAGCACATGGACTATTTAATTTTGCAGAGAAATGGAAATTCAGAGAAGCAAACAATGTATCTTTTTCCTCATTCTTGATCACTTTCCCATTCCAGCTGTCATGATGTAAACTCAGTCATGTAATGCTACCAGTAGCTTTCTTCACATTTTGATTCTCCAGGAGTGGATTCTGGGTCTTAGCCTGGCACAGACTTGGAGCACTTTAATACTCTTCATAGCCCAGAGAGCACATGCAGGCATGCATACCTATGTCTATTGTATACTTCATCTGCTACTGAATAACTCCATTATGAGGGATTTTTTTAATTTTTTTTTTTTCCCATTAATTCTAAAGCAGCTAGATCATCAGTAATAAAACTGGGGAAGAAATCACTTCTGGCCTGCTAAGTCCTAGGAATCATCTTTCACCTGGGCACAATAAGTAATAAATGGGGCCTAAAGGAGCCTAGAATGTCTATTCCTTAATCAAGATGAATCATTTTGGTATATGTATGGATATAATATATAATGCTGTAGCCATTATAATGCTATTTTAATGTCCATGAATGATACATCAGTCCCAGAAATAAAATGGTTTCTCTGTTGTAATAAATCATATGTTCATTCTGCACAGAGCAGATTTAGCCCCTTATAAGCAATCATTTATTTTGGCAATTAATAGTGCAATATATGAGGTAATGCCTTTTTTCAGATGTCAAGGAGAGCAATGTAAAGTCTTATTTGCATTGAGAAAATTAATCAAAGCTTGGAGAAAAATCACAAAATGTTTTTACAAGTTCTCTGTATTGGATGTCTGCCTCTATGAATAGATATCCTCAAAATAAATTAACTACAATTAGTAGCATACAGTTTTATTATGCCTTTGAAGTTTTAGTTTATGGTTGAGCCTGGAATTTTAAATGAAGGCAAAGTTTTTTCAGCCTGAAACAGCCCCACCCAACAACATATTTATTTTGAATACATCTTTGAAATTTAAAGAAATTTGGATTTATTTTTTTTTTTAAGAGAAAGTGATTCTACTTGTCATCTTCAAGATATTGTACAATTCACTAAATTAATTTATGAATTTAGCAAGTCAGATTAAAAAATTATACAGTATGTACTGACAGCTTCTGATTAACAACTGAAATAAAGGGTACATTTTCTTTCACCATGTCATTTAGCTCTGATTCTCAAAATAAAATTGCCTTCTGTGGGATATAAAGTTTCTATACTGCTTCAAGACAGACCATCTAGCAACAACGGTGTGGTCAGAAATATGTTTGGTTTAGCAGTTAGGGGAATTTAGATTTAAATCCAGTTGGTTTTTAATTTAGCTGAATCACCAAAACTTGATGAAATGCCATAAGACTGTCTAAAAGAAAGCAGATCTTTCACAATGGAAGAGCTGACGTCACCCTTATAGCTGCCAAACCATCAACAACTTGGCCTTTTTTCTTTAAAGACAAAGTCACAAAAATGGGCCAAAACCTTTTTTTTTCCTTCCAACAAATGCAAATCAGTTTTTGATTTTTGCAACTTTTCAGTTATTTTACACATTTTATTTGAGCTTTCTTAACCTGTACATTACAGAGAAAATGATACTATTTCAGCATGATTCTAGCTTTCTGTTTTTAATTTTCTTAATTTCCTACGAAACTCTTAACAGAAAACGTGACTGTTTCAGACAGAAATCTGGAAGACTGTAGGTCTTTCATATCAATGACCTGCTTTTATAGAAATGCAAATTCTATAATAAATTACAAGCCTACACTGAGACCAAGTGATTGAGACATGTATTCGTTGTTAAAAATAAATAAATAAAATCAAGAGGGAGATGAAGAAAGAACCAACGACAAAAATAATGGCTTTTAGCAAGGAGAGAAAAGAGCAATTGCCTGGAGGAGCCCAGGTCCATCTCCATCTGCAAAGCTCACCAGACTGGTTTAGCAGATCCAGGTCCAACAAGAGGGTGTGGCCCATATGCTTTCCCCTGGGGGCTCTGGCTCCAGGAGCAGCCAGCCAGCACTAGTAGGGCTGGCTCTCCCTCTGCCTCTCCTCTTCCAACTGCACAGCCATCCTCACCCCCGCCTTGCTCTGGCATCCATCAGGACCTTCAATGAGCCAGTTCAACCCAACTGACAGAAGAAAATCATCTGTTCCCCACCCCAGGTTAGCAAGTTAAATCAGTCTGTGGAGGCACCTGAGGAGTACCAGAAGAGATACAAATCAAGCATCAGGATCATGTGGCTGGGAAAGGGGAAGGGAGAAAGTGAAGTATTTCCCCAACAGAAACTTGCTGAATCACTTCATCTGTTATTATGAAACAGAAACCTCAGAGTCTAATTTCAGCGCCACCAACAGAATCAGTCTCACCTGTCCCTGGAAATTCCTTCTTGTCCCTTCCTTTGTGCCAAAATGAGCATTTGATTATATATCCAATAAAAAGAAAAAAAAATGCTTAATAAAATCTGTGTCAGTGTCGTGATTTGGTTCATATACAGTATGGCTATATGAGTGGGTTTGGTGATCGAAGAGAGAGAAGAGGGAGGCAGGATTTCCTCTTTGGTAGGCAGCATCAAACTATGCTAGCTTAAGCTCCATGAAACTACTGCCTCTGGCTGAGGTTCCCTGGTGGCCTGAGCTGATCTGGTGGCCATGTCCTGTGGCCACTGCCTGCATCTGCCACCAACCACACACTCCCACTCCCATGTGCTCCTAGTCAGACAGCTACAAGGGAAGTTGATTCAGCTGGCTGGTTTGGTACAAATCTTTCCTCCTCTTCCACCCCACCCATGTCCCAAGACAGTTTGAAGGCTGATCTGGCAGAAGACTCATCTTGTTGCCATGTGATTTCCAGATCCAGCAAAAGGGAATCAGAAAAGGATGGAATAATAAGAGAGGTTCTCCATTTTGGCAATGAATCACCACCACACTTGCCTCACTACAAAGACCGCAACACCCTCATACCCTACCAGTACATTTTTTTTGAGATTCCACCCCAGTTCTTCACTCCACCTCCTGTTAAAACACCAGATTTTATGGTCCACATTGTAAAACAGATCTGTTCAGAGTGAAAAGATTATTTTTAACCCTGATCATTCAGCTGGGCTGCCACAGGTCAGATGTAGCCTGAAGGCAAAGTCTGCAGTCAGGAACAGAAACTCTTTTTAACACTGAGGATGACAAATGAGAAATTACAGTTTAAAACACTGCAATATGTTTTAGACCACTCCAGAGGTTTATAGTTGAATGAAGAAAGTCTGCCTCAGAGACAGAAGGTGATTATTTGAAAGAAACAGTAAAATAAGAGCTATCAGCATTGTTTTGTAAAATAGAACTGCAGACAAACTAGATTACAGTGTTTTGTCTCTCATGTTGTTTTATATTAACAACAGGAGTGAAGTACAGTATTATGATACAAGGCTACTTTAAGGCTATTGTATTGACTACCAGACACAAGCTCCTGAAAAAAGACAAGAAGATACTCATCAATAGATTAATCAGAGCTCCTACAGCAACGATAGCTGATGGCAAGATGTTCGGTACCAACACCGAGCCTAAGAATTTGAGAAGCTGTATGTTACTACTCCATGAGCAGCACACTCATGGAGTCAAGGTCAAGGTTAGTTCTAACAGACCACAGCAGCAAAGATTTAGTTAGCTCTGTAATTAAGATAGTATTCCCAACATTAAATTTAATACTCTGTTGAATACCTTGTTGTAACACTTGAGTTAATAGTAAATTAATTATGTCTTCTGCACAAAATCTTCCCTGAAAAAAAAAAAAAGCTTATATAGGCATCAAAAATCTGAACAGAACAAATTCAGTTTTCCTATTTCAGTCAAAAAAAATCTGTGAATTACATTAGACATCCCATGATTCATACTAGTAAAATATATATACTATCAGCTTATTTGGAGATGAAGATAGATGAATCAATTACATAATATATACTGAAAGAATGCATGCATTATATGCAAGAGCAGTCAAGGATTAAGGAGCATTGAACATGCAATGAGCACAATAGAACAATAATTTAGTTCCCTATGTGTGCATAACTACAGCAATAATCAGAACTCTCTTGATTATCCCCAACCTCCTGAATTTTTTTTTGATTATGTTTATTAGTAACTTGAGATTTAACTTCCTCTTCCACAGTACTCTGCAGGCCCGAAGGTTTAGCTAGTCTGTATCTTCTAGTCATTATTTTACCTTTTACTTCAATTTCTACAAAAAATAAAAGAAAATATTAGCATGATTTAAATACTTCATCTGATGCAAGAACCAGAAGGATGATTAAGGTGAAATGATATTTTAAGTGGACTTAAGAAGGGCAAGGTGGACACAAAGAAGGCCAAAGACTACTGTCATAATACTCAGCATAGGAGGTGAGAAAGAACCAAGCAAAACAAACTTACATACATGTTAGCATTGTAGGCAAAAGAATATTTTTATCTCAAAAAAAGTTAGGGCAAGGAAATAACAGTCAAGGAAAGAGTAACACTCAAGAATGACACATGTTTTATCACCTTGGTGATAAAAGATTATGTATGTGCAATTAATTTTAAAATGCTTTTTAAAAACATGCAGAGAGCCATATTGCCAAAAATATGAAAGACCTATATACGTCAACCTTTGAGTCTCCCTCATCTATCCATAAAGGAGATGCCAAAATCATTACTCCGGATCTTGATTCTCAACTAGTTATCCAATTCATCCAATTCATGCAAATAAAACCCAGACATTTTAAGAAGAAATAGGCTGAGTTACATACATACAGTTATACCTAACAACTCAGGTTTCAACATAGTTTTTTTAATCCTCGTATGACAAAGCATAATTTCACTATACTATTCAAAAACAGCATCATGAACACCATGATTCACCCTACAAAAGACAAAACTATTCCTAATTCCAGTTAAGAAATTGAGCACATTGTAACAATTCAAGTGCAAGAAAAGATGGATTTTTTTTCTGCAGCACTGAACTATAAATTGATTTGTTGTTACAATACAAAGTGTACATTAATAAAAAGAATGGTGATGTGAAAAAGTAAAGTTTTATATATGTTTTGTCATATATAACAGGGATGTATTTTGTCAAATGTATCAATAATACAATTATCTACTTTCATATTTTTTAAGAATGGTATTATAAAATAAAAAATTAGGAAAAATGTAATGGATACTAATTTAGACGTCCTCTCTGTCTTTTCTTGACCAAAAGTGCTATTAAGGGAGAAGCCGAAACAGGTGGCACAAAGTATCTTGCCAAAGTTTAAGATCTTCACTGAGAAGAAAAAGGAAAACCATATATGGCGCATAAGGACTTGCAGGTAAAGATTTAGATTTTTGGTTTTCATTACTAGAGTTTCAAAGGTATATAAAAATAATGGGAGTTTACAGGTACACATACCCCTCCCTCCATTCATGGTGGCTAAAGGTCACATCTCCTCTAGAATAAAGTTTCCCTTACTACACCTTCTGCCCACCTGCCCAGTTCTATGCCCAAATGCCACACAAAACACATGCACACATATAGGAAGGACATGCTAGATGTAGTGTACAGTAAAGAATCATCACATGTGGCTTCACGTAAACAATTCATGGATGTATTTCCTGAGCTTAGGCTCCTGAAAACTTCCTCTTCTCATTCCTCCTCTATTTAAACCAGGAAGTTGGCTATTCAAATGCCTCAGCTGTGCTCAATAATAGCAGTTCCCACATGGAAAAGATGGTCTCTGAAGTATGTTTCAGAATACCACATCAGGGCATAACATTGTACAGGAATGCTACAACTCATTGAGGATTCTTTGAAGGGAAATTGTTGTAGCTACGCCTTAATTCCATCAGTGTATAGGAATTATCTGCAGGCAGTGTTGTACAGCCAACATTAGATGTGCACGATGTTTCTCCTTCTCAGAAAAACATCACAGAACCAGATGTGCGTAGCAGAAGGACACCTTACCACTTTCCTTCTTGTTACCGCAGCACAACTTGTATCTGTCGTGCAAGTAACAGATCACTGTCCGTACTGTACTAGTTCATATGCCTGGATTTACTTCTTCATTTAATGAAATACAGAAATGCTATAAAAACACTAGAAAGGATCTGTTCCAATGTTGTGCGTGTAGAAATCTTTGCTTGAAAACTGTGTAGTCCTTAGCAAACTAATAATGTTGAATCATAAAACAGACGGTTTTCAAAAAGCTATGGAATTGGCAAAGTTAAGCTCTAATTCATGTGATTATGGCACTAAAGATCCAACTTGTATGATTATGGAACAAAAGCAATCACAAAGCTTGGAACTTCTAATATTCTCACAAACTCAGGTTTTCCATTTTCAAGGTCAATAATACAATCATATTGAATAAACATATCAAGATATGCCAGGCTGAGCAGCTCATTGGGAGCTACCTGCCAACCTGGAACACTGAAGACAGGATTTGGTGGTTTGTTTTGGCTGTGTGCCTCCCCATGCACCTCAGGCACATGGCTGCTCCTCAACAATTCCATGTCCCAAAGTACTTTATTCATTACTTGGTAGTGCTTCAGAGCTCTGCAGAATGGGAAGTGCGCATTGGTCGTAATTCAGTAAGGACTTAAGAGTAGCTGCGGGATGATGTTTCAGTATTTTAGAACTAAACTATTTACCTAAAAGTAGAAGGCATCCTACTTTATTTTGTTTCACCTAAAAGGAAATACAAGGAGCGTTAGGAAGATAAATTGTACATTTAACAAGTCTTTATCAGTAGCATACTCACATGGGTAATCATCCACAAACATGGGGTCAATGTTATGAAGCAGTTCCACTCTGGGGGAAGGTCTTCCTTCACTAGGAGAAATTTCAAAAGGAAAGCTAAATTTCATTAAGATTCTGTGATTTATTTTTTGATGTCCTAATATAGAATTCATATCCATACACTAATTGCTAACAACTTTAATCTGAATGTTATTTTCTAGCCCAGTAGCAACAGCTTTTGCCCCTACCTATTTTCCTTGACTTCACTGCTGTTTACTGGGATTACTCACAATTTTACAGAGCACAGAGCTGGTCCTACCAAAATGGAAAAAAAAAAAAAAAAAAAAAAAAAGGATTTAATTATTACTTTCTTTAAAAATCATATTTAGCAGCATTAAGTTGGCATTTTAGACTTGTCCTGCTCTCTGAATACCTAAACAAGAATCATCACTCTAGAGTGCTGAAAGCATTTTGGCTGGCTGCCTCAAAAAACATTATGGGAATTGGTTACCCCTCAAAAAAAAAAAAAAAAAAAAAAAAAAAAAAAAAAAAGAGAGAGAGAGAGAGAAAGCTCTATCTTTTGTAGTGATGTCACGAAGATTATTCAGATACCTTGAACCAACCTTCTTACCTTCTTAAAAAAAATAATCTGTCTTTCTATTGACTACACAGGGGTGGTACAGAATCAGTCTCCTAACTTATCAATAAACTTTCTGAATTAAATAAATCCCAGTACTAAAAGAGAGTCAGTAAAATAAATTCATTCCTTATAAAGGGCAACATGTGTAAAAGAAAGAACATTGACTTCATCATGATAAATATTAATTAACAGTTAATTTAAACATACAGTTTCAGAAACTTCCAAATAATTTATGTTGTTCTCTTTCTGTTAAAGACCTTCATTGTAGTACTCTAAAAGAGTCACCCTAGGCCACTAAATCACTTAGCATTAAGAATAAAAAACAGCTAACATAAAATTTAATGGACATCTAGTAGAAACCAAAAATGGCTGTTATTTTAGTATATAATTTTTGAAGAAGTACTTTAGAATTAAACAATATTTACACATAATTTAGAAGCTTCAGTATTAACTGATTAAAATTAATATTGTTCTACTCTATTTCTAAAACCATTTCTGGACTTTATACATTTTGATTAAATATAAAATTAATAAGAAAGATCAGATGAAAGATTAAAATTACTTAGATCATACAACCTTGCAATTAATATAAAGTACAATAATTAACCTATAGGTTAATTGGTGGTCACACTCCTAACTAACCATTAGGAGTGGTCACACTCCAAACTATGGAGTGCCCAGCCTTAACAAAATCTAATATACCTGTACTACCACCTCTAGATGGTCCAGTTACAGTTATGGTCAAACTCGCCTTTTCCCATGCGTTAATAGGTAACAATAACATGAACCAATTACACACATTAAAGTACGATGTGAATTTAAAGTATGCAACTGACTCTGTAGTGACTGCTTGGACAGATATTCTCACCTTTCTGTCCAGTTTTTTCAGTACTCTGTCAAAGGAAGTCAAACACTAGAACTATGCTAAGTAGTAAAGTACCTTCCACCAGTGTAATCTACAGAACAAAAAAGTACCTTACTTCTATGTGCTATTTATACATCCAATATTCACACACTATGAGATTAGGCCTCAAAAAGTCAGAACTGAGAATATTGACAATACCAGAGCCTACTATTATTACTATCATATATCATAGGTAGTTTCCTTTTATGGCTTTTAATCTGTAGGTTGGATGCTGTACAGTAAATGTGGCTATGAATGTTATTGCATAGCAGGTAGAACAAAAGATAAAAATTATACGTGAATTCATTTAAGTTTTTCATGTTGCAGTGGTCCTCTATATTGAATTTATTTATTTATTTATTTTCTTATTTATTTCTGGGATAGAATATTAATATTAGTAACTTGGTAATACCATTTACATATAGCTATGAGATATACTACCTGAGGCTTACAATTTTACCACAATAAGCTCTGTAGTACTGTTAACTGGTAATGAACTGCTTGTTCAGTTTTGGTGTTATTTCCGTAATTCTGTTGCACACAAAAATGGAGGTTTATAGTCACTACTTATTATTCACAAAACACTAGCCAGAGAGGAGAAGGCAGCACTGCACATTAAAGAAAGTGTCTGGCTGATAAGAAAAAAAAAATGACATCAGGAAGGCAGAAAAAAGTCCTGAAGAAAACCTTTCTCTATGCCTAAACACTGTCCTAGTTCCCATTTATGGAGCTCTACAACTGACCTCAGTGTCCCCTGATGCCCTGCCAAGGATATTATGCATTAGGAATATATTCTAACTGATGCAACTAGAATAAGATTCTGTAGGATCCCCATTTTAGCAGTTTTCAGCGTAACCATATCTAAAAATTATTTATTTTTAGAATACTTATTTTTAGGCTCCTCCCCCTAAAAATAAGGAAGTTTTTCTTTTGTCTGGGAATTATTCTACCATATTGACTGAATATTTATTTAAGCAGTTAAAAGGTACTGCTTTCCAAAAATTGCTCAGTGTAAGAACATACTGATTGGAACATATTGGACAACATTCAGAGATGGTTGTAGAATCAGCTAGTTTATGCTGAGAATGTCAGTCTGTTTTCTGCTTTTTAAAAACATACAGAAAGATCTATTACTCTTTAGTGAACTTGCACAAAACCACTACATGTGGTCTTTCACTTTTATTGTTGTTAAATAGGCAGAAGGCTTCCTTGGGAAGGAAGAAAAGGTTTTTCAGGGTAAATGTGTTTACCTCCCACAGTGTCACTCAGCAAAAGCATTTGCAATACCTTGTATTTCTCTAGGTCATATCTGTCATATCATTTTAGCGAGGTGGGGGTTGGTCTGTTCTCCCATGTGCCTGATGACAGGACAAGGGGGAATGGGCTAAAGTTGAGCCAGGGGAGTTTTAGGTTAGATGTTAGGAAGAACTTCTTTACTGAAAGGGTTGTTAGGCATTGGAACAGGCTGCCCAGGGAAGTGGTGGAGTCACCATCCCTGGAAGTCTTCAAAAGACGTTTAGATGTAGAGCTTAGGGATATGGTTTAGTGGGGACTGCTAGCGTTAGGTCAGAGGTTGGACTTGATGATCTTGAGGTCTCTTCCAACCTAGAAATTCTGTGATTCTGTGTACACTTTTATAAAATAATTATATTTCAGATGTTCTGGCAATAATTACTCTAAGCTTTCACTTGCTTTTTTGTGAGCAGTAATTTACACCAAAAATAGAAATGATAATTTTTCCAAACAGGTATTTCGTTTCTCAAGTTAGTATAGCCATTTAGTACATAAGAATTCAAGTTGATCTTACTTTATTTCATCCAATCAAATGTGATATGTCCAACATCACAAAAATTAAAAAAAATTTAACTTAGCAGGCAAGATGTCTCAGTAAAACTTGAAAGCTTTCACCTGCTAACAAGCTTTGGGGAAATACTATTTTTTTTAAACCGCATTTTATCTTGAATCTCTCAGTGGCTACCATACTGATTCATGTCCTTCACCATAACCAGTACCATAATTTTCCATTTTTTTGTTAATGCAAAATTAAACACTTCTTTTGAGCATAGACTTAGTAGACACTCAGTGTTGAAAAATAAAATATATCAAAACAGTGGTATCAACCAAGGCAAATTTCTACATAAGGAAACTAATTTTGCCTTATATCACTATTTCAATAAAGTAGCAAGCATCTGGAAAACAGATGTTTCTTAGAAATGCAAATGCCTTTTGAGATACTTGCTTGGAGACATGCACTGCAGTTTAGATTCCTTGATTAGTTGCACTTTAGTATTGTTTTCCATTAATCATTCTTGATATTCTCAATTACTATTTTTGTAAAATAGGTTAGTGATATTACTACCAAATTTTAGATATCATTTCTAATACATACATGGTTTTAGAAGTTCCAGTTATATTGTTGTGTTATGGGTGATAATTCAAGATGCTAGATAAGTGGAATCTACTGTGATTTGTGTGAGATGTTTATATTTGAGATTTAAGTTTTAGAGTGGAATGTTAAAATAAAAGGATATTGCCCATGCTGTAGCACTCTACTCAGCAGTGGGTGGGAATGGGAGAGCATCAAGAGCTGAATGTGATGAAAGCTGAGAACCTTTGTTGCAAACTGAAGTGGCACAAGGAATCCCAGGTGGCTGCCCTCTGTGAATTTTGGAATGGTGTGATGGATGTCCAAAAATGTGTGGTTACAGTGATACTATACTAAGTCATTTTCAAAAAGAAGCTGGGGACATTAAAAGGAATTGAAATTTAATTTCAAAGGCACTTGGAGGAAGATCAAGTCTAGGAACTACTGGTTCAAAAATATGTTTGAACAGTTTTGCATGGAAGAGCTTTTTTGATGTCCTAGTTTCTTTTACTCTAAAGAACTGCAACAGAAGGGCCAAGATTGGTATGAATTGAAAAAGACTGGGAATGTCTGCATATGGAGACAACAGCAGGAAACACACAGTACAGGCTTCCAGAATGGCCTGTGTTAATGACACCCAGATTAGCAGGTCATCAAGATCCCAACTTGTAGGCCACTTTCCCAAGACACAGATATCTGGAGATAAAGAACAGTGATGCCTTCTGATGACTCACAGGGGTGGGACAGGACTAACAGTACCAATAAGGGGACAAAAAAGTATAACCAAAACCTGTGCGTGGTCAGCAAACAAAGAACACAAATGTGAGAAAGAACTTCATTGCTTTCATTCTTTGACCTCTGCACCACTGCAACAGACCCTGGGCACAAGCATTCTGGGGCCCAGATGTGAGATGGATGGCTTAAGAACCCCCATCTTGGTGCCTAGCCACTGGACCAACTTCTTAGACACACATCTTTTGGTGATTGTGTGTCAGACCATGACAGTGTGAGTGAAACCTGTTCTGTTTCAGTTTCTGTTTAAAATCACATTCTACTTCTGTTAGGTCTCCCAGTACGTTCAGGGCCTTCCAGTACCTAAAGAAGGCCTACCAGAAAGCTGGAGAGGGAGGGACTCTTGTTCATGGAGTGGAGTGATAGGAGTGATGGGGAAATGGCTTTAAACTAAAAGAGGGTAGATTTATAAGGAAGAAATTCTTTACTCAGAGGGCTGTGAGGCACTGCCAGGGTTGCCCACAGAATCTGCAGATGCCCCATGCCTGGAAGTGTTTGTTCAAGGCCAGCTTGGATGAGGCTTTGAGCAACCTGGTCCTTGCCAGGGAGGTGTCCCTGCCTGTGGCAAGGGGGTGGAATTAGATGGTCTTTAGAGATCTTTCCAACCCCAAACATTCCATGGTTGTATGACTGCAGTGATACAGTTTTGCTACATTACTAGGTCATCAGATCACATTGGAAGGAGCAGACAAGCTTTGAGTTCAAAGGCCCTGTCAAACAGCTTCTAAATAGCATACAGATTTCAACCCAAGAGAAGAAGTTCAAACAAGGAGAATAAGAATATTGTATTTTTGCAGTTCCAAGCATTGTATAAAAGAAACTACAGGTAGGTAAAAAGCAATGTAGAGAGGAGATTTTCTTGCCTAAAAGAACCATGTGCTTCTGAACTTACGGTTTTCATGCTATTTGCTCCTAACTGTTAACTTTCTTCTGGTTCTTCAACAAAATTAATCAGAGGAGGTACAAAAGGAGCAGCTGCAGATACATACGGCTTTCAGCACTTAATACTTAGAAGTATTAAGTTTTAATACTTCTTAATACTTAGAAGTACTAAGTGCTGAAAGCTATTAATATTGATACTTAATATTAATCTAATTAGTTCTAATATCAGAACTTATTATTAATCAATATTAATATTAATCAATATCAATCAAAATTAATATTAATCAATGTTGATTTTAAGTACTAATATTAATCAATGTCATGTTAAAAAAAAGCATATGCAGCTATTTGTAAAATACTGGGCAGGAGAAAAAAAAAAAACATAAGGTGGTGATATACTATTAATTTCCATTTTTTAAATGAGGTAGAATCTTAGCAATTTATAATTTCACTCATTATGAGCTACCTGGTCCTGTAGTAGCAACATATTTGAACTTTCCATCAGATGTCACAAAAGGGCATTGTTCCTCCGTTGTTTGCTATCCAATATTCAAGTGACCTTTTGAGTTATGATCATGAAATTTAGTACACTCATTTCTCCTGATTATGTGGGAAAATCATGTGAAATTTGACATTTATGCTGCAGGTCAGACAAACAGCAGCCTAACAATTCACAAAAACTGACTTTCCACTTTGGATAGAGGCACCCCAGCTGGCACAACTACAAACATCTGAGGTCACCTATTTTCTGGCTAGTCTTAGTAAACACTGCATTCAGATCCTACAAGAAGAGATAAGATTCAAGTGACACAAGTGTGCAGGGGACATGCAGCTGTTCCTTTTCTTCCCCACATATAGTTTTAATACTGAAGGAAACAGACTGAAGAAGATCAGTCCATGACAAAGAATGCCTGTATAAAAGTGAATCCAAAGTAGGTGGAAATTCTGCTGGCAACTGGAAGAAAAGTTAGTCTGCAATTTAGCAGTAGCCCACAATCTTGCTGATGTTATTTTCCCACGGCAGTGTTAGCATGTAAAACATTTTGCTATCTCTGCCTGGACAGAGGACTCCATTTCTTCCTGGCAGCTAATGGCCCCAGCCTCATTTATACATTTATACATTATCCTTATTTATACATTATCCTTATCTTCTTCCACTTGGAAGAGAGCCATACAGTATACCTGTTCACAAGACCACAAGATCTCTGCAAACTCCAGCTAGGACAGAAAGCTACCACATAGCTCCTCGTAAACAGAGACAGCACTAAGGAATAAATCAAGCAAGGCATTTTCAAAACAAATAATCATACTAAATGTACAAACAATTTTTTTTTTTTTTTTTTTTTTTTTTTTCAAACTAAAGTAATTCTTGGTCTACAATGCTAAAATACTTGAAATCTGTATTTATCTTAATGAACTATGTAGACCATTGCAGTGGTTTCAGCAACTGCTACATAAATAAGATTTGTGCTGCAGGCTGGAGTGGGAAGCCTGAGAAAGGGACAAAAGGCTATATAACACATAATATACAAAGAAGTAAGTACCCTTACAAGGAATGATCTGTAATACTGGCTGACTGCTATAAAAACAGAACAAAGACTATCAAAAGAAGCAAAACACTAAATTGCTGATGAACAACATTTACAAAATAGAATTGCTAGTTCTTTTATTCTGTTTAGCAGTATTAAACTTTCCATGTTAAACAATTCTCATGTAATTCAAAACTATATTCAGAGACCAAATAAAATAAAACAGCTTCTAAGAACATAGACAATCAAATTTAGCCCCATCAATTAATACAATACATGTAGCACAGAAAAGGAAGAAACAAAGGAATTTAAGCCAACATGACCAGACAACTTCTGCAAAACCAAGCTTGGCCACAGAAGTTTCAAATTCTGCAGAAACTCAGGTTTTAAGGTCTTTATAATCCATTTTAGTAGAATAAAAGAACAGCTTTGAAAGATGAAGGACTGATTGAATATAAGTTTTGACTGAAAATAGCACAAAGGGGCAAAATCAGAGTTCCTTTTAATCATTTGTTCCAGTGAAAAATCACCTTTACCAGTTAATGCCTATTTCATTTATTATTTTACATTCGATTTACTCAGGTGAACCTAGTGTACCAGTAATAAGCACATATTCAGATGTGCCCAGGGCCCCAGGTCCAATATCTAACATTTGTGATACCATTTTTATTATGTTTCTCCAGAGGAAAAATGTATGGGATTTAACTCATTTTTATTTTAATGCACAGAAGACTCTCCATTATCTGAACTAATGGGGTCTGGGATATCCCATTTAATACAGACAGCACAAGAAGTATACACAGTCAGACTGAGCCCAGTAAAATTCACTAGGTATTCATGGTCTCAGTGCCAATCCAGATGGAGTTAAGCTGCATTCTTTACAGCCATCTAAGCATTTCTGCACTGCACTTGCTTAAATCAGGCACAGCATTACAAACCCAGGAACCAAGTAAGGTTTACCATTGCACCCAGCCTCAAAGGCTTTCTGAGTCGCTGGACACCATGCTAAGGACCCATCCAAATGCTCATACTTCAGGCCAGCTTGACAGATTCTACACTGATGTAACAAATCTTACTGAATCAAAGTGAAATCCATATTCAATTAGTTTAATGTATGCATAGATTTCCCACATGTACAATGCCAGAAGCATACTGCAGAGATGGCCAATTTGGTTCTGTAGAAAGGAGGGCTGGATCCATACAATTTACTAACATGCACTCCACACACTGCAAAATCAGTTAGCATACTTCTGGATGATAGAGGATTCTTGACAAAGTATACTATGTTTTTGCCATGTTGCATACACATTTATAAATTCAACACACACAAGCTAACACATTATGGAGGCTTTGTATCAGGGACAAGGATTAATTTGCAATCTTGATAATTCTTTCATGGACAGCAAAGTTAACAGCACATTTATCTTCCCCTCTTTAGGGAAGCAAACATAATATTTTCCCTCCAATTCCAGCTCTGTTCTGTGGCCTGAATAAATTCTTCTCATACCAGAATTCTGACTCAGTGATTTGACATGCAAGTTACCTGATAGTTTTCCAAACATCAAAGCCATCCAAAGGCTTAGTGCCATTGGTATGTCCTCCAGCAAGGTGCACCAGTGTTGGCAGCCAGTCAGAGATATGTATTAGTTCGTGACTTTCTACACCTGTTTGTTTCAGTAGAGGACTTGCAACAAAGCCTACTCCTCTCACTCCTCCTTCCCAGAGAGTCCATTTTCTTCCTCTGAGTGGCCAGTTATTTCCACCTGCCATAGTCTGTCCTCCATTATCTGAAAAACAAGTAAGTGTAAGGAATCAATGGTAAGAAAGAAACAGAACAATCCTCCCCACAACATTTATTCACCCATGTGAAAAATATATTTTCACAATGTAGACATGACATGCAACTACTTGCATAGAGCTGTTAGGTGTTAATACAATGTACTACATATCCAGAACGTGTTACAAACTAAGTTAGTTCTTGCAAGAATCTTGCAAATTGCCTCAATTAAAAGTTATTACTGGGCAAAAATGATACCATACTACAAAGCAATGATTTAGAAAGGTATTGTTAACAACAACTGTTGATCATTAGACATCTCAAGCTTCCGGAGCTATGGACTTAAAGAAAATTAATTCCAACTACTTTCAAGACCATAGGAAGAGTTGCTATCATCATTAGTACTCAGACTACACTATTATTCTGTTTTCTGAAGCAGTTACACTTTAAATGGAAAACTGTTATTCCAGTATCAGGACAATAAATGTACTCATAGTCTAGTACTAATTTTCTCAGTTTTTTCTGTTTGATATCACACAAAACAGATGATTTCACAGGCAAAAGGAGAAAACTTGAGAATACTTGAAATAGTTGAAGCAATTTGGAAATATGCTGAATCTGTTGTGTTTGGTGAGAACAAAATGCAAGATGGTTATAGAAAAAGTTGAACTTTGACTACAGTAACACAGAAATATCTACATGAGTTAGAGATAGCTCATGTAACTTTTTAAACTCTTTCCTGACCAATCTTCTACACTTAGAAAAATGTCCAGATTCCTAAAATTGACAGAATTCATGACACTTTGAAGTTACTTTTACTACTATTGTGTTGTATAGCTGTTCTTGTTTTTACCTGCTTTAATGATTTCAGAAGAGTAATTGATAGCAATCCTTGTAAGCATGATTTTTCTGTATTTTAGTAAGTTTAAAGTTACTTTTCATAGTAGTCATTGAACATTCAGTAAAATCTGTCACGTTTCTGTTTTAAGCATTTTCTAATTAAAAAGCTGGATTTTGAGGTAAGAAACAGGAAGTTCATGTCCAATAGATTACAGAAAAACTTTACTGTAACTGCAATACAGCCAAATGATCTCCCTTCTGTTTTATTAATTAAGGACCAGTGTAAACCCCTACTGTGAACATCCTTCTACTGAGAGACTCTTTTTGTTCTGCTAATGAATAATGTAGTGGAAGATTTTCAAAGGTGGAAGCCTAAACTAAATGAAACGCATGGGGAAAAAATAGCATGATCTGAAAAGTGCAGTGCTCTGTGGGCCAATTATCTTCCAGCAGGGCTGCTTATACATGCAGCACTCTTGGGTTAAAAAATAAATAAATCAAGAGTTTTACTGTTTATAGTATGAAATACATGCAACCCAATACTAGCTACCAATAATTCTTACACAAAGATGTTGAGCGCTGAGATCTGAGAATTTAAACAGTTGTCAGAGACAAAGAAGACATCAGTTCAACAGTTCCTTTTACTCTTAGTGTAAACAGGAATTCCTGTTGGGAATACTCAGGGAACAGAGCTTTCAGTAGCTCTTAACCTTTGGTGGTATTACAGTAAAAGGTATCAGTAGCTACACAATTTTAGAACTTAGGACATACTGTGGAATCAAATCTTCAGTATATTAAGTATTTTCTTTGTATGACGGGTTACTTACTATCTCTAGCTGCTTAATGCTAGTATTCAGGATTATAGAAACTAGCATATCAACAACAAAGTAGCAAGGAAATTATAGAAGTAGAATGTCGTACTGAAGAATGGAGAGAGAAAAGGGTACCTTTCCTGGTTTACAGTCAAATCTTTATTGTTGCTTTTTTTTTTTTTTTTTTTTTTTTTTTTTTTCCTGAGACGTTACTATCTGTTGTTTAATTAAGACATGCACATTATGCCAGTTTAATTCTGTCATAAAATCCCTGAGACAAGGGTTCTATCTAACATATATCCATAAGTAAAGACTTATATGCAATGTCAGATGTAGTACATAAGATTGAAAAAAGGGGGGGGGGGGAGTGAGGAGGGGAGGAACACGACGACAATATTTTCTTGTTTTGATAGCTTACCTGATATGTAAATGGAAAAACAACAACATATAAAACAAGCTTCACCCCACTTGTTTTCACATTTCTAACTTACTACTTCCCTCTCCCTAAGGAATGAGTATTCAAGAATTACTTTCTGATTCAGTTCTCTACCTAGTTATCAAGAAAGTTTTGAAGGAAGGGAAAGGATGGTTTCTGTTTTGATTCTTGAAGTTCCCTTTCTAGTTAAGCAGAACAGAGTTGATGTGTCACTGACAGTTTATACATAAATAATATCGTTTTTCAAAGTTAGATATGTCTGTTTCTGTATGGTTTGAAATACTATCTGGGACTTCAAATATCAACAGTACATTAAAGAGTAGAAAGTTTCATCATACAAAAAGATAATAGTCAAGTCTGTATTGATGAAATACTAAGCCAAATAGTAGATAATAAAGGCAGGGGAAGGTAATAAAAAAGGGGCCAAAAACTGAGCACAGTACTCAAGGGGTGGTCCCAATACAAATATCCTTCCTCTAATGTAACACCTGTGGATGCTATCTTACTAATAATTTATCCATTGATGCTATTGCACAAAGTTTGCAGAAAGCCAATGGAGAAGTTCAAGATTAAAATATCATTGATATCATTGATCAATATCATTGATTAAATGAAAGAACTATTTCATTCTAAGACACTAAGACAGATTTTCCGTCTCAGGAATTTCTTCAGCCACAAGCTGCTGAAGATTAGAAAAAAATCACAAAGTTTTTGGTGAAGGACAGCAATGACAAGTTCTAACACTTTCCTAGGCACATGCTACCAGATATTGCTGCAGTGAGGGGATACATGTTTAGATAGATCCTCTGTGGGCGTACAGACATCCTCATATTCTCCCAAATAAGCCACTCCTTACTAACTCTTCATGACGTTTTATCAAAGTATCTTGAATGTGCAACACACTCAGAAGTCCATACAGAAAATTCCAGTCATTTACAACACAGGCAATATCCATGTAGGTAACAGACAAATAGGATCATTGTTGCTTCAAGTTCTACACCAGAACAATAACCAATTATAAACCCACTTCAAAACAACATTTCCTCAATGATTTATCAACCATTTTTGCAACTGTTTCTCTCCATGACTCATCCTAATACATTACCTCAGCAGAGCAAAGCTTTTGGAATCAAGCTACCTAAAGCTAGAGGCCCTGATTTGTAACATTTCTTATTATTAAAACTTCAGCCTTGCTACTTCAGCTGAAAACACAAGCCTCCCCCAAGCATGATATTTCAATTGTCTCTTTCCTGGAGACAAACATCAAGTAGAATTTAATTAAATATAATAGCAAAATAGTCTGGAAAATGTAGTGTGCATATTTTTCCTATCTGTAAGAATAACTTTCATAATTACATCTGTATAATTTAGACTTCAGTAGTACCCACAACATATTAAGTGCATTATAAAAATCATAAAACAAACCAGCTCCTGTTCATAAAGAAAGGATGAAAGGGGAGAGAATAAGGCTATAATTAGAAATGGTGGTACTTGGCATAAGCATTACCTAACTAATTTATTCAGTTTTGTTTGTTTTCTTAAATGGAAGCATCATACATTTTTAATGAGCTTTGTTGTTGGCTTAGTTTGGCTTGGTTTGATAGGTGTTTAGCTACTTTTATTTTCTCTTGGTATTTTTATCAATTCCATCATTCTGTGTTATTTTAAGAAAAGGGTACCTGAGATGTTCTTTTTCATTCTGACAGGATTTTCTTCTGTAAACTGAAATTCGAGGCATATTTGCCAGCATAAATGGCAAAACCAGAACCATTTATGGTGGTGTATTTGCCAGCACAAATGGCAAAGCAAGGTCAGAAACAAAACCAACACCACCACCACACACACACAAAATAAAAATAAAATAATAATAAAAAAAGATCCTAGCTACTTTTAAAGGTTGGTTTGATCAAGGTAGTGCATCCTTGAATTAACATCAGCCTTTCTGACTATGGAGAAATCGGTATAAACTAGTAAAAAACACCAGTGTTGCACTGATTTGGGAAGAGATGTCATTCCTGCTGAGTAAGAGAAAGAAAAAAAAAAAATAAAAAGAAAAGGAAATGTATTTAGAGCTCTAAGTACTGGTGAGAGAGCCTACAACTCTTAGATCTGAGGGAACCATGTAGTGACATACATGTACGTAATAGGGCAGTAGATATTTCTGAGGATGAGG